>NC_087212.1:38321454-38353954 GCF_015104395.2 Macrobrachium nipponense
AAATTATAATAACTATTAACAAAGTGGGGAGCTTGCACGTTTGTAGTTTTCCGTAAAAGAAAACTACGGAGATGGCTTTGTCTGTCCGTCCGCACTTTTCTGTCCGACCTCAGATCTAAAAAACTACTGAGGCTAGAGGGCTGCAATCTGGTATGTTCCTCATCTGCCTTCCAATCATCAAACATACTAAATTTCAGCCCTTTAGCCTCAGCATTTTTTTCTTTATCTTATTTAAGGTTAATGTTAGCCATGATCGTACATCTGACATCGCTATAGGACAGACCATCGGACCGTGGTTGAAAGTTTCATGGGCCGCTGCTCATACAGCAGTATACGCTGTACAGAAAACTCGTATGTGCCGATTCGGCGCATATTTTACTTGTTGCGTGCGTGTATACGTTTACTGATACGTGACTATGATAAATACTTTCGAAGGGAGTGTTGACTTCACCCAAATTATTCGGTGTCAATTACCGGTAAGCATCTGTGGTCACCTGTGTATCAGTGTATTTAGTTGTTGAAAGTTTTTCTTATATTATGTTCATTGCATGTGTGAAAATGCATATTGGTTTTCGAAATCTAAATAGTCCTTCTTCAGTGATTTTTTAGGTGATGTTCATTGAAATAGAAAATAAGACAGACTTATCCTGAATGGTCATAATTCGCCTTTCTTGCACATCAGTATTGGTCAGTAAGTGACCAAAGTTCGTAATTCGGTGGATTGAAAGAGCCTTTTTTACGGCAGAATTTTATCATTATTATTATTATTATTATTATTATTATTATTATTATTATTATTATTATTATTATTATTATTATTATTATTATTATTATTATTTGGCCTATAGCAGTCATTCTGTTCGACTGGGTGTGTTTTTTTTTATAGTGTGGGGTTCCGTGTTGTATCTTGCCTCCTTAGGAGTCCATCACTTTTCTTACTATGTTCGCTGTTTCTATTAGCACACTCTTCTGCATGAGCCCTGGAGCTACTTCAGCATATAATTTTTCCAGGTTCCTTTTCAGGGATCTTGGGATCGTGCTTAGTGTTCCTATGATTATGGGTGCAATTTCCACTGGCATATCCCATATCCGTCTTATTTCTATTATCAGCTCCTGATACTTATCAATTTTTTTTTTCTCTCTTTCTCATCTACTCTGGTGTCCCAAGGTATTGCGACATCAATGAGTGATACTTTCTTCTTGGTTGTGTCAATCATCGTCATGGCTTTAGAGGTGATGATGATATATCTAGTACGATGATCATCATCACGGTGACTACTCCTGTTCTGATAATAATCCCTCTGTTTTCCCAGCTCCTTGGTCTTATTTCATGAATCACTAAGAAACTCCGCCTTTTCTTTGGATGATGGGAGACTATTCGGTTATTGCCCTGCATTAGTTTTAAAAATATTAAATTTCCATTCGAATAAAGACTAAGTCACTCGCCCTTGAAATTGCCTAATTTTTGTGTCAGTACTTTGAAATATCAATTGTTTAATGACTATTGTGGGTTACCCGTTTACAGTTGTTTTTCTCGATGATAATAAGGGTTTACGTAATGCTTAGATTCGACCCGTATGATATATTAATTAACTGTGTTCTTTGTCTTAACATTCTCCTTACAGGACCCTATACATATAATATATATATAATATATATATATATATATATAATATATATATATATATGTATATAATAGATATATATATATATATATATATATATATAGATATAGATATATATATATATATATATATATATATTTATATCTAGAGAGAGAGAGAGAGAGAGAGAGAGAGAGAGAGAGAGAGAGAGAGAGAGAGAGAGACCTCTTCCGTTGAACTCCTTCGGTATGTTTGTCTCCTAAAGTGAGGCAATAGAAAAATGTAAAACAAAAAATTAATTATTTAATTTATCAGTTAAACGAAATTATTAATTTTATCTTGCATAAGGTTCGCCGTAGACCTTACTAGACCTTTGAGGTGTCTGTGAAATAATTGTGATTGACTTATTTAAAGAAGCTACCTTACGATGAAGCAAGCAGATGCCAGTTGAGACCCGTGGAAGACTCCTCATTAATACGACGAAGTATAGGCGAAGAAGGTCTTGCACCAATTGTGAGGCTTTGAGGGAAAGGGGAAAGGAGAGGAAATATTTGTGATCGACGTATCAGAAGAAATCAGCATACGAGGAAGCAAGTAGATACAAATTAATAGCCCATGGAAGTGCCTTTCTATACAAAGAAGAAGAAGAAGAAGAAGAAGAAGAAGAAGAAGAAGAAGATCTTGCATCAGCTCGGGGGGTTTGAGGGGAAAAGGGGAAAGGTTGGGGGTGGGGTGTCAAAGAGGGGAAGGGGTCTTCTACCCCCCTTCCCCACCCCACCCCGTTTTCCCTTTCTCCCATCTCAATGTTGATCGACACGGTAAATGAAATGTCACCGGGCGTGGATGTCTGCGAGGGTCTCAAGAGTCCCTGAGAGAAATATTTCACGCGCGTAAAAACTGGAGTGGAGTATTTGGAGGTAGGTAATCTATGAGGGTCGTCCGTTATCACCCGTCGCAGTCTGTTATTCATCGCGACGACGAAGCGCGCGCGCGCGCCCGCTCTTTCGTTCGTGTACGTAGCCTCCTCCTCCTCCTCCTCCCTCTTCTTCTTCTTCTTCTTCTTCTTCTTCTTTCCAATCCCCTCTTCTTCCTCCCTCCCCCCTTCACCTCCTCCTCCTCCTCTCTGATTTATGAGACAGAGACACACGGACTTCTCCAAGGTTCCTGGTTTATTCTCTCTCTCTCTCTCTCTCTCTCTCTCTCTCTCTCTCTCTCTCTTGTGGTATTCTGATCTTCTAAAATACAATTCCTAAGTAATATCCCATTGTCTTCTTGCTATTACATTCAACTCATTGGGTTTTTTTTATTCTCCCTTTACATTTATTATTGTCTGTTTGTTGATATTGTTATCAGCATTCATTGATTGATTTTATCTGTTGACGAAGTGAGAGACTTCGTCGTATACATTCATCATTCATCCGATTTCCGTTCATCGTAGATTTATGAACCGTAGGAGAGTCGATCCTCCCGTTCTCTGGAACGAATGATACCTCTCGTTTTACTTTCTTCCCAGGAATAGGCGCGGTAAAGAGGGAAAGTTTGCGCTCCTGCTGTTTCACTGGTTTTTGCGCTTTCTCTTTACTTTCCCCAGCAACACCTTAAATTTGTTGTATCGTCCTTCAGAATTTTTGTATGACAAAAGATTTGTTTTATCGCCATGCAGAATTTTTGTATGTCAGAAATGGATTTGTTGTATCGTCATACAGAACTTTTATCCGACAAAAATAGATCTGTTGTATCGTTATACAGAACTTCTGTCGCAGAGAGATAGATCTGTATATCGTCATACAGAATCGTATTAAAAAAATAAATTTGTTGTATGGTCCCACAGAATTTTTGTATGACAAAAATAGATTTGATGTATCGCCATACAGAACTTTTGTTTAACAAGAATGGATTTGTTGTATCGTCCTACAGATCTTTGGTATGACAGAAATGAGTTTGTTGTATCGTCCTACAAATCTTTGGTATGACAGAAATGGATTTGTTGTATCGTTCTACAGATCTTTGGTATGACAGAAATGGATTTGTTGTATCGTCCTACAGATCTTTGGTATGACAGAAATAGATTTGTTGTATCTTCATACAGAACTTTTGTATGAGAGGGAAAGACAGGAACGAATCAAATTTGCCCTTTAAAGCTCTTCTACTAGTCTTTGCAATTTCTCTTCACTTCGACAGTCAGCACTGTCATCAGTTTTATTGGTCTACAGAACTGTGGTATGAAAAATTAAACGTTTGGAACAAATGTTTTGCACAGTCAGACTCTTCCACCAGCCTTTTCTTTAGTTTTTCACTATCCACAGTCAGCACTCTATCACCGGTTTTATTGGTATACAGAACTCTTGTATAAATGACAAAAATGTTGGCACTTTTGAAGCAAGTTTTATTGATCCGTCAAGCTCAGTTTACCATAGCTGTTGCTTTTTAGTCAGCTTCATGGTACCCAAAACAATGGCTACTCAGCTTCATGGTACCCAAAACAGTGGCTATTCAGCTTCATGGTACCCAAAAAAGAGGATACTCAGCTTCATGGTACCCAAAACAGTGGCTACTCAGCTTCATGGTACCCAAAACAGTGGCTACTCAGCTTCATGGTACCCAAAACAGTTGCTATTCAGCTTCATGGTACCCAAAACAGAGGATACTCAGCTTCATGGCACCCAAAACAGAGGATACTCAGCTTCATGGTACCCAAAACAATGGCCTGGTTATTTTTAGAGTCTTATTATCAGAAGATTGAGATAAATTCAGACGCCTGAAACTTGTTCAATCAGTATAAGGGAGAGAGAGAGAGAGAGAGAGAGAGAGAGAGAGAGAGAGAGAGAGAGATAAATGCCGGCAGCATGCCTAATGTGGTGCACTCTAGGCAAGGTTTCTTCGGTCCCCAGATCTCTTTTTACCTTTTCATTTGTTCTCACCTAGCTGTCCAACTCCTTCAACATGTTATAACAGAGGCTCGTAGTATGATCGGTAGCATTCTCGTCTATCAAGCGAAGGTATTCTGGTGCGACTCAAAGTAGTTAGAAGACTGTGGTGTTCACAGCCAATGGAAAAAGGGCGTGAGGCTAGCAACCGCATCCCCTTAAAAGGATTGCTGAGAAATGCGCGTTAAACCAGAAAAAAATTCGAGCTGGGACAGGTAGCTGCTTGAGGTTGCCCTCTCCGTCGGTCTCTTTAAGAGTTTCTTCATCTCGAACGCCGAAATAATTTCATTAACAATCATTTCTATCCAGTCTCCTTTCATGCAAGTCGAAGTTTGATCCCATACTATAGCTAATAAATACAATGACAATAATGTAATGCATGTTTTCCGGTATATTGTATATTATTTTAGTATACTTACCTTAGGAAGTTTAAAGGAATATTCAACTGTCTCCATAACTAGCCTTAGTAAGAATTAGATGTATATTGGACAACTTTTGAAAATGATTTATGGTTCACCGAAAAAGATTCATAAGAAAAATTAAGGTGGTGAAATATAATATTGAATCGGCTGACGCAGTCATTAATTTCTTATGAACCTTGTTTAAAAGACGGCCTTGTCCCTTTAAAAAATAATAATTATAATGATAATATATTTTATTATTATACTTTGTTACTCTTGTTATTTATTTTTTTATTTTTTTCTGGGGTAAGGATGGGATTTTCGTACTTACGCTGGTTCTCTCTCCCCCACCCCTCCCTTGCTAATAATAATAATAATAATAATAATAATAATAATAATAATAATAATAATAATAATAATAATAATAATAGTAGTAGAATATATATTTTTTCATTTTGATCATTTTGCTTATGTTGAACTGGAATGTTTCTTTTGTGTGTGCTTTTTAAGGTAAGCGGGTAAGGGTGGAACTTTGGAACTTTCGTTGGTCCTTCGCCACGCCTGGCAATTTTTGCCAGGATCAACTTTTTAAAAATATGAATAAAAATTTATTATATTAATGTAACTCGGCACAAAATGTGGACTTATACTAATGGCGGACGTATTTTGACATTTGGAAATATTTCCTCTTCGATTAGCGAGAGAGAGAGAGAGAGAGAGAGAGAGAGAGAGAGAGAGAGAGAGAGAGAGAGGTGGTTTTGAATGTGGCATTTCTGGAGAGTCGAAAAACTTTACAGAAAAAAGAATCGTGGGTCCAAAATTTAAAGAAAAAATCGTAAATGCATTTGAAAATGCATTTTGAGAAAGTTATGCAAATAAGGCATCCAGCCCGTGTTTGCGGGAATTATTGGCCGAAATTACAATAAATATGAACTTATTAATTCCCTTAATTAGAAAACTCAAAATGATGCTTAGGTATAATTATAAAACTCAAACGCCGCATAATTGATATTTATTAACAGGTATAAGTAGATAATTATCCATAATTGACAGCATTCTAGTGGAAAAACTAATATGTCATTATATCCATTTCATTGATGAATGCAATTAGGGTAATTATCATTATGTCATTAACTGGTACAACCGTATTTAGGCAGCGTAATAACCCACCGCCGGCCCGAGGGAGTTGTAGTAATGTAGTAATAATTCATTGTAGTACGGTAGTAAAAATAATAGTATTATAGTGGCGTTACCCTGAATCGTTGTGGCCGGTGTCAACATATCGGAGGTGATATAATGTGAGCTGATGGCACTTGTAAGGATTCTCTCAATTTGAGAGAGAGAGAGAGAGAGAGAGAGAGAGAGAGAGAGAATTTCCATATAGGAAAAGTGTGTCTGTGTCTTGATAGAGAGAGAGAGAGAGAGAGAGAAGAGAGAGAGATTTTCTAGGAAAAGGTGTGCTATGCTTGATGAGAGAGAGAGAAGAGAGAGAGAGAATTTTCCATATGGAAAAGTGTGTCCTGTGTCCTTGATATAGAGAGAGAGAGAGAGAGAGAGAGAGAGAGAGAGAGAGAGAGAGAGAGAGAGAATTTTCCATATAGGAAAAGTGTGTGTGTGTCTTGAGAGAGAGAGAGAGAGAGAGGAGAGAGAGAGAGAGAGAGAGAATTTTCCATATAGGAAAAGCGTGTGTGTGCGTCTGTGCCTCGTGAGAGAGAGAGAGACAGACAGACAGACAGACAGACAGACAGACAGACAGAGAGGGGTGGGGGGGGGGGGGGGGGCGGACGAGTAATTTGTGTTCTATAGAATCGCTAGGTAGTGATTAACAATACAACTTGTATACCTTTCGCATGATACGAGTTATTTGCCTGTTGTAGGGATTCTCTCAGTTTGAGAGAGAGAGAGAGAGAGAGAGAGAGAGAGAGAGAGAGAGAGAGCTAGCTTATTAACGCATCACAGGTGATAAAGAAATTATCTTGAATATCATAAACTATTTACTCATAATTGCACGAAATATTATGTTCTTTAACAGAATTTTTGATCGTGAGAGATAATGTTCTTCTAATTTAACATTGAATCAACTTTATAAGCTAAATTAACTCTAAAAAACGAAAACCCCAAAACTCTAGGAGTGGAATTCCATTGATTGGTTACTGGACTGACCAGTCTCATTTTCAGAAGCGACTGTATCTTCTCTTATTAGTTTTCTGTAAAAGAAAACTATTGTGACGGCTGTTTGTCTGTCCGTCCGCACTTTTTCTGTCTGCCCTCAGATTTTAAAAACTACTGAGGTTAGAGCGCTGCAAATTGGTATAGTGATCACCCACCTTCTAATTATCAAACATACCAAATTGCAGCATACTAGCCTTAGTAGCTTTTATTTCTTTTAATCCTAAAGTTAGTCATGATCGTGCATCTGACTTTGAGCTGCGAATAATTTCTTACTAGTTTCATATAAGAGCTTAATTATTTTTTTTACGTTCACGAAAATGATCTCTTAACAAACAATCACTTGTTTGTGACGATACTGATTATGATAACGATAACATTCCCACGTATTTCAAGTGAATGATGATCGATATACATCCGTTAGTATTTTTATCACCAATAATTAATCCTGGCATTGCTATTACTTTCGACTGATGTTGATGTTACTACAAAATCAACAACTACAACTAATAATAATAATAATAATAATAATAATAATAATAATAATAATAATAATAAAATAACAATAATAATAATGACTATTACACGTATTAGAGCGTCAATTAAATAACATGAGATGACGAAATAGTCATGTCAATTAAATATATAACGAAACTAAGGAATGAAAATACCGATTTTATTACAATACAGAATATCTCATGAAGTTTTAGGTATACATACACACACACACACATATATATATATAGTAGATATATATATATATATATATATATATATATATATATATATTATACGTGTAAATATATATATATATATATATATATATATATATATATATATATTATATATATATATATATTTAGGTCGTGTCTGAAAGCTTCATGGGCCACGGCTCATACATTATACACTGTGCAGAAAACTCGATTGCGCCGAGGGCATTTTTTACTTGCTTTTATTTCTGTACTCAAGATACTTTAAGAGAGCTGCTTCAATAGCATCCTGGAATGTAATAAATTTTACGACCTTCTGCCTTTGAAGGTGGGAGGAGGTGACGGTTATATCCGTGTCTGGATGTATGAATATCCGTGTGTTTATGAAATCTCTTGAAAACGGATAAATTGCTTTTATTATTCGTGTCTCTTAATGCTTAGAAATCTATAAATATTTGGATGTCAGTAAGTGAAATGACCTATTTGTGTTATCTTTTCTCAGTATTTTTTTTTTTTTATCTTTCCTAGATAGTGACCCCCTAGGGTTGTAACCAAGTATGTATCCACCTTTGCAGTGTGTTTAATACAAGCCCGTTGGGGATTACCGTTTAAACAAACAAAAGCCTGTAAATATCACGAAGATGATGACCCTCAGGCAATATTAGTCCCAAGCAATGTTAGTCTCAGCCAGCCTCGGTTCTATGACTTATTTACTTAGTAATTTCATTTCGCATTTTGATAGATTCATTTGTTCATTTTGGCTCGTTAACCGTCGTATTTATTCTATATTTATTATTATTTTTTTTGTAATACGTAGTTCTTATTCGTGCACATTTATCAACTTATTAATAATCCAGTTTGGTCTTGTATGGCTTAGTAATAGGCACGGGCTATTATGTATCCTAATTAATTGGTTTAACTGAGTTTTATACATAATTGTTTCATCCCAGAAATTGTCATATTGTTCACATCGGGTATAGTTCCCCCGAGATGTCTTCAAATTGTCTCTTAACCCTGCGAAGAGAGAATTTTTTTTTCATATAATTGCTAATGATGAAGCCATCACCTATACATTGACTCCTAGTACCCTCTAGATATAATATATTTCCAAGGTTAACCCGGTAATCTCATGTAATTCCATGGGTAACCAGGTGGTCTCATCCGTTTCCAAGATTACGCGAGGAAGTGCCTGTACAATTTTCAGCGTGAGTATCTAGGTATTCTCATACATTCGTATAAATACCCAGGAGATTTCATACATTCCCTTAAATACCCAGGAATTCTCATAGTTTTATTTCTCTGTAACCTAGTTAGTGCCTTTATATTTCCTTAAGAGACTTGAACTTCACATTCAAAACACCAAGAGGTCAAAAAAAGTGTGCCCTTGAGTAATCCATTCGTCTTATGAGTAACTAATTTTCTTCATGTTTGTTAAGGACTGTAACCCTGCTATAAACGGTAGCGGAGACCTTATTTATCCTTCGATTCATATTTGATAACCATCCATTACAGAAAAGCCTTGATGAATCCTACTTGAAAAAATCTTGCTTACGGTACAAGTCAAAGTGACCTCAGAATAGTTTGGAAGCAAAATTTCCAAGATATTTTTTTTAGTGTGAGAGAGAGAGAGAGAGAGAGAGAGAGAGAGAGAGAGAGAGAGAGAGAGAGAGAGAGGTGGGCGATCAATCAAAATTCAGTGAGCTTTATAGTTTAGTATCTAACTGTACACTTTAGTTGGATCGATGTTTATTTGCGTTTGTGACGTTCATAAAATTTATAGAATAAAGCCAAATACTTTTAAATACAACTGCTGTTGTGCATGTATTTATATATTTCAAAACGAATGGAAGCTGAAATAGACTAGAAACAATTTCACACCGGCGATGTTACTATAGTGAATGAAGAATGTTATGGTTTTCGACAAGCTCTTTTGATCTGGGACGACATTGTACTTCAAAAATTTTAGATTGTTTTTCGTGTTTAATTTTCATGAAAGTTTCCTCCAGAATTCTCCTTTCAGCGACTTTTCATAATGGGGTTCTTTGTACTGTGTCTGTACTCAGTACTTTTGCAGGTTTGAAATTACTGTTCGGTTTTATCGGGTCTCTTTTGGAGAGGACTTGTACTTATTACAGAGTTTTACTCATCCACCTGTCTATTGTATTTTCTAGGAAATAAGATGATTCATTTCTTACCTATCCGGGGTGATAAGAGATACAAATTTTTTTTTTACAATATTTTGGTAACTTTTTCTTATGAACTTGGTACAGTATATGATGTACTTTTTGTGCCATAGACAGTCGCAAATATATATATATATATATATATATATATATATATATATATATATATATATATATATATATATATATAAATATACACACATTTATATATACATTATATATGTATATACATTATGTATAATATTTTTTGGTCACATAAAACTATGACATTTTTATATTCACAAAAACTAAGCCACACAAATCGTATAATATCGAATGGCCTATAGCTTGGAAAAAGCATGCTCTCAATCAGAATTGTTCTAGTTTATATAGATGTTTCTGCACTGCCATGATACCAAACTGGACCTTTGGTTTAAATATAACGATACTGTCGACTTTAACCACTCGGCTATCAAGAAAGGTATATCTTCGTGATTGTATATCAACTCGACTACGTATATCCTTGGAATTAAATGACGAGTTAAAACACGGAAATCATTGTGATGTTTAGAAGATCAGATTTTCTCCGAAGTTTAAGTAATAACTTTTGTTTTGCGAAGCGTGAAAAGATCCACTGAGCGGCCCCTTTTGTTGTAACAACAGACATAAGCTACAATATTGAGACTTTAATTCCACATGACTTCTCACTAATTCTCATTTTCGATTTTCGATTTCAGGAGTAGCAACCTGTGTTTTTTCTTTTTCTTTTTCTTCTATGTAACTGGTAACCTATGTGTGAGCTTTTTCCTTGTGGTAATCGGTAAACTTGCCTTTTTGCTTTAGGTAGCCGGTATTTTTTATGTTTTAATTTGTGCTTAATTTTTAGTTTTCAGTTTTTATGCTCAGGAGTTGGTATTTTGTTTTCTAATCTTTTGAGGGGAGGGCGGATGAGGGTCCGTATAGTAACCAGTCATTTTTTTTCTTAATAAAACGAGGCATTTCCTTGTCAATACAGCCATCGGTCAAGTATTATGTAATTTTATGTCAATATGCAAACGGGTTTTCTTGTTTTTTTATTTTATCTGTTTGGTAATTTTCGAAATGATTTATTGGGTTGTCGACTGTTTTACATTTGTTTTTATATAATTTACCTTACCGATTTCATGAAAAACCGACATATTCTATCCCTGTGATACATTAAAAGTCTTCCATTGGCTACATCGACCACCTGTCAGAAGAACGATTTTACTCTAGATTAAGCAGAAGAGGAATCGTTTTCTAAATGACCTTGATTTCGTTCCCCTTACTTCGTTATGTGGAAAGTTTCGACTTACCACGGAAACTAACCACTCGATGAGCACCATTAAATGGAATTATAAACTCTACTTAACTTAGCTGTCCAACTCCTTCAACTTTATATTGCTCCCATTTCCACCTCTCATTTCAAATGGAATGTATAGTTTGATTTAATCCAGTGTGTAACAACGAAAACCTACGGGAAATAATCTTCACATTTCATATTTGCCGTCGTCTAGTCCAGGGTCAGCTGGTTTCGGCGCTGGCCCCTTTTTTTGATACTCACAATAGATTCTGGGGTCGAGCTTCGGAAATGACCCTAAGATCGGGACGTGCCGTCCGACATTATGCCATATGGACGATCCAGATTGATAGCATTTAGGGTTACTTGCGATAAATAACTTAAATTTATGGATGATGTTTACATCGTCACCGACTCACGCATAAAAAATTATGATGTGCCAGACAATACTTTGTTCTAAAATTTAAACATATACGGAGAAAATTACATGGGTATGTGCTTGGGTAATAACGCGTTACATGATACTGTTTACTTATTGTTGTTTGTTATGTGATATGCGCCGTTATTAGTTGTTTTGAGCAGGTACCTACGTAAAGTTTACACTAGTAAAAAAGAGGTGATATTTTTTTAATATTCACAATTTCAGTAAAAGAATTTCTCCTTGTGGTTTTAATATCAGTAATTATGATACAGGCACTTATCATCCTTTGTTCATATCAGTGGCAAATTCATCTGTACAAAATTAGCCATTAGGTTGTTAACATTAATAATTTCAGTAAGAGAATTTCTCTTTTATGTAATTTATTTACGATTTTACCTTAAGTTAAAAAAAATCTACCATTCATCAATATTGATAGCATAAAGAAAAAATTCCTGTGTTATTTATTAAGATTAAAAATAATACTAAAAAAATTTCTCCCTCATTTTTTACACAGATAACACGAGTAATAGAATGTCTTTATTATTTATAAATATCAATAACACAAGCATAAATTCTTTTCTCATATTTGAGGGTATTGATGACATATGTAAAGTAATTTCTAACTCATTTGTCAATATTCATGACGCAGATTAAATGATTCTCAAGTTAATGATGGATTGTTCTGAGGCAAGAAAGCAAGCACACAATAAAAAAAAGAAATCAGTTGTTGTTGTTGTACTGGAATAGGTTAATATAAAGATTAACAGAAACCTCTAAGCTTAATTGTTTATTCCTTGTGAAGACCTGATTTCTTATCTTAGAACTTGGAACGTCAATATCCTCAACTAAAATACTTATAAAAGACAGGCCAAGAGTAAACATAAACAACAATTTGCAAAGTAGAGAGAATGTTACGCAAGATAGGAATGATAATAATAGGTTCGATTTAACAGACTCAGTTTTCGTGTATTTGCTCCGTAAAGTAACTGATTTGGATAACACGAAGCTGACCGCGATGAATAATGATATAGAAAAATATCAGATATATGTGATAAATTATATATATCATATTTTGTGGTATAATAAGTTTTTTTCTTTTATTTATAAGAGCAAGTATCCTTAGCTGATTTGTGGTGATATGTCATACACACTTCTGTGATCGCATACGTTGTCTGGTTAATACTAACGTGTAATATTTATTGCGACGTGTTACACCGAATAATTTCCTGTACTAACAAAGACGTTGTTTATATTATTGGCTGAGTGTAAGCAGACCTTCATTTGGCTGACAACATCTTGGTTTTATTCTTAGCAAATATTTGAACCGAATGATTAAGAGAAGATTAATTTACTTCCTTGGTTAATGAAGGCAATTTCCTCTTAATTAATCATTCTAATTATATAGTTTCTTACTTACCTTTACTCTTGGTTAATTTTATTAGAATAAAAAATAACGAGAATATTAAATAGTTCGGCTGTTATAATAACGAATTAACAATGATTGTACATGAATGTTACCAGAAACTTAAAAGCGCTTGTCTGTTTTATTGTTCCTTTTGCTAATTGTTATTTTTCTGTTTCTGATATAGTTTACGTGACGACTTCGTTATTATCTTAATTAAGATTTTTTTTACATGAATTCTTTATTATTTTGATTCTTTTTCTTATTTTTTTCACTTGACTTCTTTATTATTTTGATTCAGATTTTTTTTTTTACATGACGACTTCGTTATTATTTTGATTCAGATTTTTGTACATGAATTCATTATTATTTTGGCTCTATTTTTTTTTTTACATGACGACATCATTATTATTTTGATTAAGTTTTTTTTTAAATAAATTTGTTATTATTTGATTAAAATTTTATTTTACGTGACGAATTCGTTATTATTTTGAATAAGATTTGTTTTTTTACACGAATTCTTTATTAATTTGATTCTCATTTTAGTTTTTTTACATGACGACTTCGTTATTATTCTTATTAAGATCTTATCTTTTTTTTTCCTACATGAAGACTTCGTTATTATTTTGATTAAGATTTATTTTTTAAATGATTTTGCTATTATTTTGATTGAGATTTTCTTTACACGATGACTTCGTTATTATTTTGTTTCTGATTTTCTTTTTGTCGTGATGACTTTATTATTTTAATCAAGAACTTAATTTTTTTACATAACGACTTCTCCCCAGCGCTAATTATGCTTGATGAATCGCTATGCCTCTAAGTTTGTAAGCGTGATATCTATCTTGAAATGAATTAGTCACTTCTGATAATGTACTACGCCCATTGGGTCACTAATTCTGTCGACGAAGAGTGTTTTAGAATACATACTGTCACTGTGGTACCCGTCCCAAATATGATTCCGCAACAATCATCTTGAACTGGAATGGAACAGAATGAAAATGTTCGAGTGAAGTCTCGATATGGAACAAATTGCGTCTCATTCATTCGTGGTTACGCTGCGCAGCGTTAATATCCGTGAGAAGTTTCTTTGAAGTATCTCACACTGAACTTGAAAGTTCCGTGTTAATAATTTTTTTTATATTCAGTCTGAAGTGACTGACAGAAAAAAAAGTGTTCGCATTTATATAATTTATATAGTTTCTTAATGAAGGTAGAATTGCTTTGTTTCAGTGTTATTTTTACACATTTTTTTCTATACCCAATACAAAATATAAAAGGAAAAAAGATGTGTTGTTATAAATTATCATTTGTGATTGACATATACTTTGGATATGTATTCTTTGCTACTTGGATAATACACAAATATACACTTTTGCATATTTCATATGTACAAACGATATATCGCAAGTAAAATTAATTTTTTATAGTTGGCATATTTATTGTGATTATAATGAATTATGTTATTTATTCTGGTTAGCGTGTTTTGTATTTTTGTCTTATTTTGTCATCGTTGTGCTCTGCTTATTTCGTTTTGTCTTATTTCTATAAAAATCACATTGTGTCTTTTTTGTTACTAAGAAACTTTTGTATATTTTTTCTTTTGTATTTCTAGTTTATCGCCATAATCTTTCCCGTTAAATTTTAATCGAGATAAAAAAAAAATACTTTCGTAAGATTCGATGTACTATTTATCTATGTGTGCTATGTTTGTTTTCATTCTAACTAACAGCATTTACTGGCAGAGGGATAAATAAACAACGGCTTAAGTTGCCTTTGGAAATAATGAGATTATAAAATAACCGAATGGTACGTCTTTCATAACAAAAGCAATCTGTATATTCTGAGGTTATATCTCTGTTTTAAGCTTTTGTTTGCGACAAAGATTTTTGATAACAGTAATAATATGATTTTCATTCATTAATGATAGTGATACGATTTTCAGTCATTATTAAAAGTGCTAATATGATTTATTTCAGGTCAAAATTATTTACAAATGCCTAGGCAGGGACAGAGGCAGTGAAAATGCAGTTGATTATTATTATTATTATTATTATTATTATTATTATTATTATTATTATTATTATTATTATTATTATCGGAAATGAGTTGAAATTCATGCGGCCCCAAACCTAACAAGCCATAAACGCAAAACGAAAACTGCCACGTAAAAACTGAACGTTCATTTACAAAAATATAAGGGAATGCAGAGGAAATGAAAATATAGTACAAACTAACTGTAACGCATATATATATATATATATATATATATATATATATATATATATATATATATATATATATATATACAAACACGTAAATAAACACAAAACATAGTCTTTGTTTACGACGAGAAATGCCGCCGTTGGCCGTAATCTATCCCCAAAGCTGCCCCATAGATACCTTGCACAGGACGAAATAGCCCTTTAAAGCTCTTTGCCTTTCCGGAGTTATTTTAGTGAATGAACTCGACACCTTTACTCTGCCTGCAAAGCCTTCATAGTACCTGTCGGGGGAATGCGGCGTCATTCCAGGCATAACAACCCCAGTCGCGAAACGCCCAGGTGTGTCGCCGACCTCGTCTGGACCAGGTCAGAGGAAGTACTGACGCAGCGACTGGCTATCCCCAAATGAGAGTCCTACCCCGCCCACCGAGTGCCACACATGCTCAGTGAAGCCTCGGATGCCAGCCGCCCTCCTCCCACCACCGACGGCATCCTCTGGGTGGTTCCCTCTCCCACCCTATCCCGGACGGCCGCCCCCTCGACAGGTGGGCTCTCGGTGGCACTATGGAAATGGACAAAAATGACTCTTTCTGCTTCTGTCTGAAATCAGGGAATGGTGAAAACGTTTAGTGACGGAATATTATGAAACAGGACGGTGTAGATGTCGCAGTAATGATCAAGTATCGCGTCCCAACCGACCTGATCGGAGGCACGTTTGATCGTACGCCAGTAAATGGATGCCAAAGGGAATGTTATTGAAAAAGGATGCTTCGGTCTAGTAGCTAAAAACTTACAATTTGCCAAGTTTTTTTCTTTGTCATTCCGGTTTTGTTCCTTTGTCAGAATTCTGGTGACAGACCCTACAGCCTCATGAGAGCAATAAGCACCTTTACCAAGGTAAACCAAATGTCTAGAATTAGGGTTTGTTTTGGTTCGTGCATTCCCATTTTCTTTTAGACGATACCTTAAATAGAAAACGGTCATTCACGTTGCTTCTTGTTTCTTCCATAAATATGATTTTTCAACTTCCTCTTCACCTGTTGTAGCAAACTGAGAGAGAGAGAGAGAGAGAGAGAGAGAGAGAGAGAGAGAGAGAGAGAGAGAGAGAGAGAGAGAGAGAGAGAGAGAGAGAGAGAGAGAGAGGCAGAGAGAGGCAGAGAGAATTACAGTGTACTTGTGAATGATTGTGTATGGGGTTTCCTATATTTATTCTTCAAGTTTATTCATCACTGCTGAACATTTTATTTGTTCCTTTTTCTGGAATACGAATAAAGTTATTTTTAATTCACGTAGATGTCGAGCGTTTATTGGACTTGTCATCCGTTGTTTATTTGTACAGCAGCTCGCGTATGGAACTAAATCCATATCTCTCTCTCTCTCTCTCTCTCTCTCTCTCTCTCTCTCTCTCTCTCTCTCTCTCTCTCTCTCTCTGTTAATCTGTGAACTCTACTGAATCAGAAAAATGAAAGATGAACGAAACAGATAGTTGAGAGAGAGAGAGAGAGAGAGAGAGAGGAGAGAGAGAGAGAGAGAGAGAGAGGAAGCTGGTCGTAGATACGCAATCTTCTATCGATTTTATGCAAATCTTTCTGGTTCCCTTTCGCGATCTCTCCTTTCCATCCTCAAGCGACAAGAACATAGTCCTCACCGGCACTGAGCAAACCAAAGGTTCCTCTCTCTCTCTCTCTCTCTCTCTCTCTCTCTCTCTCTCTCTCTCTCTCTCTCTCTCCTCTAGCATTGCCTTCTTTCCCTTAACTACAAAGAAACAGTTGAATGCCACTGTCATATTACACTTGCGTAGACTGTTTTTGAATCGTAAAAAGTCAGTCTATTTTGTGATATACTTATCTTAGTCTTAAGTCATTTTGGCAAGCGGTAATTTTGCTTTGGTTTGCTTTTTCGTTGCTGATTAGTGACGGCAACTTTCCTTAGGCAACTACCTTTAGGCAACTAGCCGCGGCACCCTTAAGACAACTATCCTCAGTTCCCATATCCTTACACATCAGTGCTTAAGGCAGCTGTACTGAGGCATCCTGTCCATAAGGCAATTATCCTCAGGCAACTGTCCTTGGGCAATCATCCATAGGCAACCATCCCGTCCCGTCAACGTGTTTCTTAGGTTCAGCCTTAGGAGAAAAGACAGCGAAATACGGTTGTGGAGAGTCATGAGAGCCCCCGATTGAGGAACATGAAAGAAAACGGGAGAGTTTTAAGGAGAGAGAGAGAGAGAGAGAGAGAGATGGATGGATATAGTAGTGAAGACGGGATGGGTGGGGAGAGGAGAGGGGGAGAGGAAGGGAGGGAAGGAGTGGGTGTAGGAGGCAGGCGTTTGTTAGCGCCAGCGCTAGCGCCGGCGACGACACCTCCGTCGGATATTGTGAACATGTTGGGTTTAATTCACTATTAAATCCTGTTGCTTGTTCAATGAACAATGGCTCAACAGCTGCCCCCGCCGATTGCATTAGCGCATAATACGTGCAAGTGCCGCGGAAATTGCAACAAATTTGGATTCTTTCCGTCGGGGGTTGGTGCATTCAGATTTAAGGTGTCAGGGTAACGGGAGTGGGTGGGGGGAACGGTGGGAAGGGGAGGTGGAAGGTTTTGCGTGACGAGGGGAAATCGCCCCCCTCCCCCCCCCCATTTCTTTGTATGTGGCAATATTATAAATCTGGTCGTGAGTGCAGATCATTGTCTGAAAATAACTGAAGTTCATTTTAATGATGTTCGCAGCTACGGTCATAATAATGTTATTTTAGTCATGCTAATTAGTATTAGAGTGAAATCGATTTCTGTGGCAGTGAAGTCGTTCGGTGCGTGATATCCACGTGTCTTTGCCAAAAATTTTTTTTTGAAACGATCAAATAGCAAGATAAGAAAAAATATCGGTCAAAATATCTCCTCTTTTGTGTTCGCCATCTCGACATAAAAAATCAGAAGAGGTGACGTTGGAAAGGTACTGTAGGTGTATATATATATCTATATATATATATGTATATATATGTAATGTATGTATATTGTTATTTATGTATGTATGTATACCTTGTGTGTGTTTGATATATGTATATATACATATATATATGTATAAAATAAATATATATTCTATACAAATACGTGCGTGTGTTTGTATATATGTATATATATAATATATATGTATATATATATATATATATGTATATTATATAAACATAATATATTATTATACTATATATGATATATATATGTATGTATATATATATATATATATATATATATATATATATATATATATATATATATTATATATATTGTGACCCGGGGAGGGGAAACGCTCTGGGCCAGCGCTTCCCAACAGGAACTAACAGTCGCGTTCTATCTTTTGATTCATGTTTATGGATCGAGTGAATATTTATATCTGACGCCCTGCCTGCTGCCGGCCGGGCCAGGCCAGGCCACTCCCGGCCTAAAATACTTAAGAGACTTCAGTCACCCGCGGTACTATTTAAGCTCCGGCAGATCTGACTCCCTTTTCGACGGTGCTCCATTTGCGCGGGCGATGATGCTTCGCAATGGACTCCTTGCAAAAATGAATGAATAAATATGATAAATTGGCGAGAAGGAAGGGGCGAGGGAAATGCCGTTCGGACAGGGAGAGGATTGTCATGGAGATTTTTTTTTTTTTTTCTTTTTGGAGGCTGAGAGAAAACGAGAGGTTCTTTGTGAAGCGAGGAGTAATGCATGTATGTATATATGTATATATATATATATATATAATATATATATATATATACACACACACACACACACCAACACACACACATATATATATATATATATATATATATATATATATATATATTACATACATACATAATATAATAGCATATATATGTATACATTCATTCATACGTACATATATATATATATATATATATATATATATATATATATATAGTATATAAATGTATGTATGTGTGCATGCATATATGCATGCATGCATGTTGTGCATATGAATGACAAATGATTTCAACTTCATAAAGGCAGACGAATCGTTTTTAAACTTAATAAAACTTGAACTGCGAAAAACGCCAGTATATTCTGGTACCCTGGCATCATTAGTGAGTATATGTTGCAAAAAACACAAAACAAAAAAATTCACAAAGAAAAACAAATCACCAGCCAGGACAGGTCAGTGAATGGATCGCGTAGACATATGCGTGTATAGTCTTTCATTTTTGGTATATTTTTCTCGGTGTAATTTTGTTTATCTACTTTTTAGTTTTCAGTAAAAGAAATCTGTTTGTTTTGACTTTATCTGTCCGTCCGCCCTCATGTCTTAAAAACTTCTCTGACTAGAGGGCTGCAAATTGGTATGTTGATCATCCACCCTCCAGTCATCAAATATACCAAATTGCAGCCTTCTAGCCTCAGTAGTTATTATTTTATTTAAGGTTAAAGTTAGCTATAATCGTACTTCTGGCAGCGCTATAGGTACCAACAACATAGGCCACCACCTGACCGTGGGTGAGTTTCTTGGGCCGCGGCCAAGTGTTTAATGGGCTGCGGCTGAGGCCACCACCGGACAAAAAATTCTATTATTAGTTGATATCTATTTGCCACTATTGGCTTTATTCATTTATTGGTGAATTAGACGTGCGCACAAAATGCAAACTGTAATTAGAGTAAGTTTGGTCTAACCTCTTGATGACTCGTGACCCCTAATGACTTGCCCAATATGGTTCCTTACCCCCTTTGCTTAAGTCCACTTAAGTCCTATTTGTTGACAACATAACTTAATATAGTTACTTAAATATATACCATAGGTATGAAAAACTAGGAATAGAACATACACAAAAATCGAAAGCATTTATACTTTTATATAGTTATTTATTTACAAAATGTACCCATGAATACATTGACACATTAAAGTTGAATATATACAAATGTCCAGAGATCAAGACCCATACCCCCAGTATGTGGTTCCCATATCCCCATGGATACCTCCTTTTAAGGTCCCCCGGTATAAGGGATCCTGAGACAACCTTGAAGTTGACTCTTGTGTTGCTGTACAAATCTGGTTCATCGTAAAGAGCTTTTTTTTAAATTCAGATCTTTGGTTTCGTGTCACTGACTGAAATTCCTTGATAATGACCCCCAACGTTTTGACCCGGTATGCATTCACTTTTGCGGCGTGCTTAATACAAGCCCGTTGGGGGTCACCGTAAAAACATAAACAAAAGGCTGTTAATACCTTAAAGATAATGACCAGCAAGAAATATTAGATCTAGATAACGGCCTCCGAAAACCCTTTTGGGGCCACTGTCTGTCTAGGACAGATCCAGTTTCCAAAGAGTTGCCTTAGCGAAACGAAATTGGGTTTGCGGGACTCGCAATTCCATCGTAAACTATGTGGATGTATTTATTATTATGCTCCTTATCATCTTCCTTAGCCGTCCTGATTTATCATATATATATATTATATATATATATATATATATATATATATATATATATATATATATATATATATATATATATATATAATATATATATATATATATATATATATATATATATATATATATATATATATATATATATATATATATATATATATATATATATATATATATATATATATATATATATATATATATATATATATATATATATATATATATATATATATATATATATATATATGAGAAGAAACTCATGCCATATGGATCATCATCTCTAGCTAAATGACAAGCCTATGAAGATCAGTGGCATTTTAAGAAATATTCTATACAACTGGTAATGTATTCAGATGATTTCATATTAGGGGCCCTTCCCCCCACCCCACCTCTGAGTTAATAACATAGGACCAGTGTATCAAAAGAAAATATGAAATTTTGTGAGGGGGATTTCACACTCATAAATGCTGATGGCGTTCATGTGATGGTAATTGCCTTAGTATAGCTAGTGCTTGAAACTTGGTGTTACGGGACATATTTAAACAGGTAAATAAAATAAAAACACGCAAAATTGTTAACACGAAGCGGACAGACATTATCGCGTCATACTGAACGCCGCTAACTGAAAGAAGCGGCGAGTGGAAACAGAGGGGATAGAAATGTAATTTTAATGAAAAAAAAAGTAACCAAATAAGAGGGCGATGTTATGTGAGGATGAGAAATGGCCCCCCAAAAAAAGTCAGCCAAGAAATCTGTTGTCGATTCACCAGTCTAAAAAAAGAATAGAAAAAAAGGCCAAGAGTTCATTATTAGAGTTAAGAGAATTAAAAAAAGGTGGGGTGAATTTGAGGAAGTGAGACGGACCTCGGCTTCCTAGTAACGTGAATTGAACCTGGATGTTTTCACGATGAATTCACCAGATCTTTATTAACACGCTGCCGCCTAGGAGTCAATTTAATCAATACGTTACTCGGTTTTATTAGATCCCTCGTCCCGTCAGATCTAACGTAAGGACGGTAAGGGCATAAAATCAATTTGTTAGTAGATGTTTTTGTCTATGTATACAAACGGGTTTTATGTATAAGTGTATTTGAATACATGAATGTATGAGGCTACATGTGCATATGCAAATATGCTTTCGTATGTATACAGGTGGATTTTATTTTCCCTCGTGGCTTATATCTTTATTTATGGATTTATCACGTTCCTAACTTTCGTTATTCAGTTATATATATATATATATATATATATATATATATATATATATATATATATATGTGTGTGTGTGTGTGTGTGTGTGTGTGTGTGTGTGTATGAGGCTACATGTGCATATGCAAATATGCTTTCGTATATTTACAGGTGGACTTTAATTTCTGAAATATATATTCAAGTACATACATGTGTGTGTTAGTGGTTTATGTGTGTACATTTATGCTTCTATGGATGCTTCCCTTTGTATACAAACTTTAATATATATATTTATATATATATATATATATATATATATATATATATATATACACATATACATATACAGATGTATGTTAATTTTTGACATATATTCAGGTACATACTTGTGTGTGAGTGTGTATGTTTTAGTGAAGCAAACGTGCTTATGTCTACATGTTTGGATGCTTTCGTATGTATACAAACATGTTCTACCATTTTGATAAGCATATTATTTGAGTGCATACGTGTTTCGTAAATGATGTGATGTATACGGACACATGTACTATAATGCATAGATTCTTTGGTGTAGGAGAGAGAGAGAGAGAGAGAGAGAGAGAGAGAGAGAGAGAGAGAGAGAGAGAGAGGAGAATAATATGTACCCCACAGAATCACAAGGTAATGATTAGCAACAGAACTTGAATAGTATCTTTTGTTTCATCCTTACAGACATGATACCAGTTATTTACCTCATGGGTAAATTGGGCAAACATGAGGAGAGTGTTCCTGCCTCTTTGTGGCCTGACGTACCCTGAGGAGATTCCCAGGTGTGACCTGGGCCCGCATAAATACCAAGAGCTTCAGGGCCGCCTTAGGAGTCAAGGTAAGGCGGAATGTATGCTAGTTAAAGTTATTATCATTACGAGCTTGTAGGCTCGCACTACACTGCGCTAGAACCCGGCGCTGGCCGTCATGTCACCCCCCCCCCCCCCGCGTCACCCGATCCCCTACCCGGCGGACAAACAGCTCTGCAGGAGGAGGGTGGATGTGTCATGTCTCCCCTACTTACCCGGCCCCCATGCGGTGCGTACAAATAGGTTTAGAGGAGGAGGGTGGGTGTGTCATATCTCCCCTACCTTCCCCATCCCCTACCTACCGCGCCCCTACCCGGTGCGGACAAGCAAGAAAGGACTACTCGGATTTTATTATTATAGATTATTATTTGGAAGGAGTCCCTCTTTTAGGGCATTGTTATTAAAAAAACAATTGCAGTTTCAACAGCATTTAGCCTGTAGAGAGTCCTCTCTGTTTTTCGTATTATATTCCTCTCTTTTGCAGGTAGCTAGTATAACAAAAGCAGAATATCTTTCCGTGTCCTTTGGAAATTTATTATAACATTTACCTGCAGGCGAGAAGAACATAATAAGAAGAATAGAAAAGAGACTCTAAGAGCCTAATGCCGTTGAATCAGCAATTGTATTATTATTATTGGTGTTGAAAGATGGTTTCGGCTTCTACGACCATTTGCGTGTTTACACGACTTCTTTTCCGTAAGTACTAAAGTTCACTATACACTGACCTCGCTCTTGATTGATATCTCAAGGTTACCACGTGAGGGACATACATCTGTACCTCATATATGTGTAAAAGAACGTTTTCCTCCACACCAAAGCCAAAAAGGTGAACTTAGACCAACTAAAGAGCTTTTTGAATATCTCTCTCTCTCTCTCTCAATATATATGATATATGTATAATATATATATATATATATATATATATATATATATATATATATATATATGTGTGTGTGTGTGTGTGTGTGTGTGTGTGTGTGTGTGTGTGTGTGTGTGGGTGGGTTTGTATGTCTGTATGTATGTATGTATTTGAAACCGACATTTGAAATGTAACCCAGGATGATTCCCGGCAGAAAGGATCCTTAGTAATAGGAATTCATCCCCCTTATATATTGCCAGTTATTGCGTTATTTATGAAAGCTAGGCACGTCATTATTTTTTTTATTTTTCGTACTTAATCAGTTCCCGTTGCCCAGTAATTAACATGCGTAATCTTTGATATTTTGTCATTCGTCTTTTGATGTTGTCATTGCGATGCTGGTCAACGTGACAACTGATGATCTGAGCTTGTTTTCAGTTAATATTCTGATGCCTGTTTGTTTTGGGGGTATTGTCATATAAGGTTTACTATGGTGTCAAGCCCTAAGTCCCCTCCAATTCTAGCCTTCTTTCCTTTTTATTATTCTTCGAGATTTATCCAGTGTTCATACCGTTCAAAATGTATATTTCATTCATTACGGTATCATATGTCAATTAGAAAATTATCTTAATATTGTGGAGTAGTTATTAGTTTGGTAGAATTTAGCGGTTCTTCCTCTTGGCACAAGTATCGTACTCTGTAGGCTTACTTAGAATTAAAACTGTTAAAATATTCAATTAGGATGAGAGTGGTAATGATGGGCACAGACCAGTGTGTTAGAAAAGGCAGATCACGCAATCGAACCTTGTTGTTTGTGATATTAAAAATTTTAATACTAACATAATGTTACCGTGAGATTTTACTGAATGAAAATGTAAGTGTACTTATGTCTTTTTACGTCATTGACTTGACTTTTTATTCCACTTTCAACTGTGCTTTTATATACACTATGTTTGGTAAATCAGAAAATATCATGAAAGATCGTCTATCAAAAACCGAATATAAAAAAGTCACGAAACTAAGAACATCACTGTCTGGGTCGATCTTTTTTTTTAACCTACATTATTAGAGGTAGAAATTCGTGTTCACGAATAACATGAGACGTTAGCTAAACGGGAAACAAGGTTCGTACAAGTTATAAATTGACTTTTAGTAGCGACAGACCGGCTGTATGTAAACCCTGGTGGGAACCGTCTCACGTTGCCCTGCCCTTAAATTAACTCTCTCTCTCTCTCTCTCTCTCTCTCTCTCTCTCTCTCTCTCTCTCTCTCTCCTCTCTCTGTTGTATGTGTGTGTGTGTATTCTTACATTCCTTGCGTATATGCATGTAGGATATTCAAATATTTATTTCAATTTTTTTATGTTATACCTTGCATGGACCTCTCTCTCTCTCTCTCTCTCTCTCTCTCTCTCTCTCTCTCTCTCTCTCTCTCTCCCTGCATCCGCATATTTCGTGCGTATGTGCACGCAAATTATTTGAATAATGGATTTCAAATTGTATATTTCTTATCTTTTATGTTTCCTTTGTGCTAAGATTGTGAGCGTCGTCGGCATTCAATATAAATATCTCATCGTAAATTTTGTATTTACGGATTATTATTATTATTATTTTTTTTTTTTAAGGGATGGGGCAGGGTTTAGGGCATCCCGAATTACCTTACAATAGGATGTGAGAGATCCGTAATCTTCGCTATATTTCGTTTGTAGAACTTCATGTTGTAAAAATTCGTTTTATTTTTTTTTTTGCTGTTTTCGAGAATATTTGTGCAGGCAAAGCAACACTCGAATCAATCAGTCATTTTCACTTCATCTCTCAGTCGTAGTTCTGTTCTTGCTCTGGTGTTCCTTGGACTCATGACCTTCACTCTTCTTGGAGGGTGAATTTTGTTACCTCCGTCTGATTAAACCACAACTTTCTTCCTTTTTTTTATTTTTTTATGGACCTGGGCTTCTAGTATAGAAAAATAAAAGTATCTAATGAATGGGTCTTGCAAGTTGCACTTACTTAAAAATTAGATATTTATGATTCTCATGCTACATAAAAATTATATATATATATTAGTATATATATATATATAGTATATATATATATATTTATATATATGTATATATATATATATATATTTATATATATATATATATATATATATATATATATATATATATACATATACATGCATACATACATGTGTATGTGTTTGATAGCGTTAAATATTCACTTCAACTGTACCTCGTTTATAAAACATGTTGGGATTCCTCGTTACACGGAATGTGTAATTGAAATAAATCATTGGATGTCTGTTCTCTCTCTCTGTCAGTGTTGTAATACTTTAACACAGACACACATTATATATATACATACATACATACATATATATATATATATATATATATATATATATATATATATATATATATATATATATAAGTGTGTGTGTGTGTGTATAGTGAATGAGTTTCTTTACTGGCTCTGTTCTATAGCTAATTGATATAGATATTTTTTGCCAAATAAATCTGACTGAGTAATTTACGCACACGCCAAAAACAGTAATGGTCGATGAAGCCGCAGTATTATTATAATTGCTAGTTGCATTTACAGGCCTTCGCCGTTAACCTCACATACCACACAGGATAGGTTTCCCATGCCCAGATATTTACCCGGGTTCCCTCGTTCATGCCTGCGTGCCCGAACCCGCCCATTACAGCGTAGTCGGGTCTCACGCTTGTCAATTTATCAACTCACCGGAAGGCGGCACGTACGCCGACGCAGGTCATTAGCATATTTGGCACCTGGTACCTGAGACGTGACACCTGTGTGAGAGAGCCTTTAACGCCACCCTACACCAGCCTCATGTGAGGGTGTTTTTTTTTTTTTTCCTCATCGTGATAAAACTTTGCCTAGAATGACGTCGCGGTGGTGTATATGTCATTGATGGCCTGCTCCTCCTTTTCGTGGGTATGTGATTATTTCAGCGCCAGCGTTTGGGGTTGAAAATCTTCTGTTGTAATTCGTGATTTGCTTAGAAGTACTTGAATGACGTCTAATTACACGTGACATGTCTTTTCCGTTTTCATATATTTAATTATTATTATTATTATTATTATTATTATTATTATTATTATTATTATTATTATTATTATTATTATTAATCTCTTTGGTCCCATTTCTGCTCAAATATTATACATTTCTATGACATATTGACCAATAATTCCGTTCTTTCTTAACATTTGCCATTTTAAAGGAAATAAAATGTATGTCCCCTTTTTCATGTTATCCCAATTTTTCAAAGTATTGTTATTTTGGGGATTAAGCCTTGCCGAGTTATGTGGAGTGAATTCCCCTTACATCTGTTGTTAAAAGATTTATAAAATTTAGAGTACCCAATGGGCATTTTATATCTTGGACTAATTTGGTGTTAAGGTCAAGATTATTTTTCATACTTGAATTTTCGTCATACTAATAAAGGGTATATAAAAAAAGGAAAAGGGTGCCTGAAAGAATTTTCACAGGAAACAAGATTTATTGTTGGTTGACCAGAGGTTATTGTTATACAGATAATCTTCACCTGTTGTGACCTGAGGACATTTATCATTTCGTGTTAAATGAACGAAGCTTGTTGATTAGGCATCAGATAAGACCTTTCAATTTTTTCATTGCATCTGTCACTTAATAAGCAATAAATATACATTTTTTTAATTTTTAATGTCTTTTTTTCCTTATCAGTGTCGAATGAGGTCTACAAATGGCCGCACAATACGAAGTAGGCATCTTAATATTTTTTATATTTTTTCTAAGATTACTTATATTTGTCTAACAAAGTCTCTGACTTAGTCCACAGCATATTATGGCACCCAATATAATTTGAGTTAGTTTTGGATTTATTATTTTCTAAAAAAAATAGTCTAGTAATGTCTCCAATTTAACGGATAACAAATGACACCTGATGAAGAATCCAACATAAAGCGAGTTAATTTTGAATTTGTAATTTTCTTTAAAAAAAAAAAAAAGTCTTGTAAGGTCTTCAATTTAACCCAAAGCATTTCATACTAATGAAAAATCAAGTTTCTCAAATTTGCGAATGATCAAGATCCTTTTCATGTTATTTAATACTCAGTTGATAGAGTATGTGGTTTTCAGTTGGTAGGGTATATAGGTTTCAGTTAATAAGGTATGTGGTTTTCAGCTAATGGAGTATGTGGTTTTCAGTTAACAGGGTTTGTGGTTTTCGGTTAATAGAGTATGTGGTTTTCAGTTAAACGAATATGTGGTTTTCAGTTAATAGAGTATGTGGTTTTCAGTTGGTATGGTATGTGGTTTTCAGTTGGTTTTCAGTTAATAGGGTATATGGTTTTCCGTTGATGGAGTATGTGGTTTTCAGTTAATAGGGTAGGTGGTTTTTGGTTAATAGAGTATATGGTTTTCAGTTAATGGAGTATGTGGTTTTCAGTTAAAAGATTATGTGGTTTTCAGTTAATAGGGTATGTGGTCTTCAGTTCATAGGGTATGTGGTCTTCAGTTCATAGGGTATGTGGTCTTCAGTTAATAGGGTATGTGGTCTTCAGTTCTTAGGGTATGTGGTTTTCAGTTAATAGGGTTTGTGGTCTTCAGTTCTTAGGGTATGTGGTCTTCAGTTAATAAGGTATGTGGTCTTCAGTTAATAGGGTATGTGGTTTTCAGTTAATAGGGTATGTGGTCTTCAGTTAATAGGGTATGTGGTCTTCAGTTCTTAGGGCATGTGGTCTTCAGTTCATAGGGTATGAGGTTTAAGAAGCGACGATACACAACCTTGAAACGTAACAAGGGAGACCTACTTATAATGCATTGAGGGGTAAAGTGTCTTGACGTGCATTGGTGTTGTCAGAATGCTAATTTAGCAATGAAAGTAGTCGTAGGGGTTTTGCGAACAAATTACTAATAAAACAAAATGGTTTAAATGCATTAAGTGTTGTCATCAACATTATGATGAGTAAATTTACTCTTATTATTTGAAATGCTAGGGGTAGCGATTTTAATAATATATTTTGAACTGAGATTCTCTTGGAACATTTGAAGTTGGGATCAAAGTCTATCAGTTTGTCATAACACCGATACTTCTTCGCTGATTTCAGTCAATTTTTTTCAAATATCTGTGTATCTAAGAGCCTTCCCATTCGGGTGTATTTACTACAAAGTCAGGTAGAAGCCTAATTGACCATTTTATGCCAGCTAGGGGCAAGTGTGAATGAAAGACTAGCGGACGAGTTTCTATCTCTGAACACCAGAGCGGCGCCACTAGCCACAGCTGCCTCACTTACCGAGTTTTCAACTCGACGAAGAGTTGTGTGTTTTTCGATTACAGGTGATAAAACCAGCTTGTGGGGTAAAATGAGAGAGATGAGATTACGCTTCGTTTTGGTAAGAAGCCGCCTTTTATCTATTTTTATTTTGTGTTTGTGTATTGTAGGTGAAATAGATCACTGAAGAGGCTCAAATATACAACGCTTTAGAGCATATATGAAGCTTGTTTGATATTTGAGAGATATTTCCTCAAAGTGAAGTGTCCAGAATGAACTTAAAATTATCTTGACCGACATACATCCACATATAATAATAATAATAACAACAACAATAATAATAATAATAATAATAATAATAATAATAATAATAATAATCAATAATATAACTAATAAAATAATAATAATAATAATAATAATAAAATAATAAAATAAAATAATAATAATACAAGTTTTATGTGAGTAATGGCTATTTCAGCTGCGTTTATTTTGTATGGAAGTTTCTCTGCCCTTATTACTGACTTTTCTTCTGTACTCAAGTTGGCTATTAAAAACGCCAAATGTAAAAATTTATGTAAAAAAAACGTGGTATTTGTCAGGTTGAAATATTATACAATATTCAATTTGACAAATACCACGTTTTTTACATGAATCCCATTTGGCGTTTTAATAGCCAACTTGAGTTCAAAAGAAAAGTCTGTAATAAGAAGGATAGAGAAACTTCTATACAAAATAAAGGTGGCTGAAATACCCATTATTTTCAATAAAACTTGTATTAATGAAGGTCTTCTTTCAGCAAATAATAATAGTAATGTAATAATTGTGTTATTACGTAATGTTTCTAGTTTCAGCTTTGATAAGTTCCATGGGTCACCTTTTATATATTTGTCCGTTATAATCAGAAAAAGATATGCGCACTTAATTATAGTTATCAGGTGTATATAACATCTGTATATATGCTTACAGATGACGACCGTAAAAGCGGTCATGATTATCATTTTAAAATCGAAGTGGGATGAGATAAAATTAATCTATTTTCAATATTACCAGTTTTACCATCAAATTAAAAATGCGTAGTCTGAATAAGTGATTTCATGTCCGCTTGCATATCAACAGTTCGTGGTGGTCTTATTGGAATAACAACAATTGTATTTTTTACAAGTATTTCATCCAGGAAACTTAATCGACTTTGGAATAATAATAATAATAATAATAATAATAATAATAAAATAATAATAATAATAATAATAATAATAATTCTTCTTCTTCTTCTTCTTCTTCTTCTTCTTCTTCTTCTTCTTCTTCTTCTTCTTATTATTATTATTATTATTATTATTATTATTATTAATATTATTATTATTATTATACGAGATAGCGTTAGATGGGTCCTTGTGGGCAAAAGAAGAGCTGGACGACCCAGACTAACAGTCCAACTTGGATGAGAACTATGAGACAAGAGACTGGGGAGGAGTGAAGATTGGTGGCAGATAAAGGCCAGGAAAGAAGTAAATGGCAGAATTATGATGAAGCTGTTTGAATCCCGTAACCTAAATCAGCGTGTTGCACTTCATACACTGACCCGAGATATTTATTTTGAACGGAAGACGAAAATTAAATCAGGACATACTAAGAGAAGCTGGATAACTGGGCACCATGAGACCAAAGTTAAAATGCAGAAAGCACTGCATCTGGGGGACCAATGGTCCACTTCATTCGAAGGATCTGTCGCCCTAGCCACAGTATGCCGCGCAAGGTACATAGTAGGCAGTCAACTCTATAACTTCAAGTGGTCATCATCGTCTTGATCCTAATATTGTAAAATCGAGGAAAGTGCCCATTTTGGCAAAATCTGAACAACGAAGGTATTAAGAAACCTTTCTAGTACAATATTCCATGTGACTATGTGACTATTTACGTTATTTCAATGACTTGTGACTTTATTTAATTTTTTGTTTTATATTTTTTGGAGGACGAAATTCACGAACATTTTGAAATTCGTATTTGATCCTTTACGATAAGTGCTGTCCTTAACAACACGAAACTGCATAAGTTGTCAATTATTCGCTAATCCCTCTCTTCTCTTTACATCGGTCTTTCCTTAATCTTAACGTCCATTTCCTTTTTTCTTCGTTTCAAGAGGTTTTTTTTTTAGGGGTATAAGATATCGTTTTTTTTTTTTTTTAGGTGCATGAGATATCAGATGTCTTTGCTCAGTCGTTCATATTGAGGAAGGCAATTTTCTTAATCATTTTTCAACCTAAAGTAAACCATGAATGATTTTTTTTTTTACGATGGACTAGATATGAATAATTAATATAATTATAAGAGAGACTAGGAAAAAGTGTTATCGTAAACCCACGTAGCTACACAGAATGACAATCAGATGAAAAATAGTAATCAATGTATGTGATCAGTGAAAGGTATAAAGTTTTTTTTTTATCCCACGTATAGTTTTTAATATTATCGTAGGAAGGTATTATCTCTGAAGGCAACACAATTAAAAAAAAAAGGAAATCAATCAGAATATAATAACTCCATCTCTTCACACCATCCAAATTGCATGCCGATCGCTGAATACCCGAATGCGAGATTGAAAAAGTTGAACTTTCGGTCAAATAAGAATGGAATTAAGTCTTGAGATGCCCAGAGACCTTCATTTTTCTATATATAAAATCGATCCAAAGGAATAGTTCAATTTAGTGCTTCATATAGTGTTCAAAGTTGAACAGTATTTTGCATTCGGGTGCAAACTGCAATGAAAGTTTATATATGTATGTATATATATATATATATATATATATATATATATATATATATATATATATATATATATATATATATAGTAATCATAATTGCTTCTCTGATGCAGTATGTCTGCTCTTTTATGCCTGTTAAATCAGAAAGACACCCGAAGAATTTTGTCACCATTTGGAAAACCTCAGGGTCATCGTATACAATCAAGTTCAAGCGAAGATATCACATTTGGCACTGTTATTGACCCCCACGAACAACATCACCTCGAGTTTGCCCCACCCTACCCCCTCGAGAATCCCACGCTTAAAAGAGGTCATCGGACAACAACGTTTAATGACCCGCTGTGTCACCTGTCGACCCCTTACCTTCGCTTCTGGAGATTGTACCCGATAGACGACGACGGGTCGGGGGACCGGAGATACCAGACCGCAATGACCTGTTATCCCGCCTGATTTTGAGCGATAGCCCACCCGATAATGACTAGGTGTCGGCCCGGGACTCGGGCGATAGCACTCGCGATAAGGGAGGTAAACATCTCGAGAGAGATAGATGAGAGATAATCTCTCGGAAAGCACGGGGCTAGGGGTGGGTGGGGAGGACACCTCCAACAGAAAAACCTCGGGTCGTTTAGCGCGCTCTAATGGGTTGAGAGGGAGATCCCTGTTAGGCGACAGTTTTAATCATAGTTTGAAAGAGATGGTTAATCTCTCAAGCCCTTAGCAGCTTCAGTTATCTACTGGTCTTCGGGGACTTAGTATAACATACGTGTTTATATATATATATATATATTATATATATATATATATATATATATATATATA
>NC_087212.1:38356454-38361454 GCF_015104395.2 Macrobrachium nipponense
TGGTCTGGGGGACTAAGTGACTTAAATCCTTTAGCGAGCAATTATCAGGCTGATTGTACAGTAAAGCCTTCCCCCGCATTGAAATATGGCATTTTGGTCCCACTGATGATCCTTCTTTGGAACGTTAATCCTTCCTCCCCTGGCGATGTCTATCTCCCCACCACCCCCACAGCAATACCTCTCTCTCTCTCTCTCTCTCTCTCTCTCTCTCTCTCTCTCTCTCTCTCTCTCTCTCTCTCAGGCGCATGAATATAAACTAAACCTTCCTCCCTTTCGCTCTTCTTGGGTAAATTGTGCTAATGCATCTCGGGAGGTCCAGAGAGGGATTTGAAATCATTTCGGCATGTCGCCCGAGAGTGCTTGGAGTTGCTTTCCATCGAAATCAAATATAGCCCTATATTGTATTATAGACACAGACGTAGTCGCTACCCCAGCAATTTGTTTGTCCCCTCAGTAGGTTTTATTACCCTCTGGACTTGCTTTCATTACCTGTCCTTTCATTTCAGTGATTGCCTTTTCCCCGTCAGTTTTGGTCGTCCGCCGTATTTCTTGGTAGGTCTTCCTTCCTGGCTGAAGGTTTATGCTGTCATAACTCTGTGTGAGTTATATGTCTTGCTGCACTGAAAGGCCATTTTGAGTCTTAAGCATTTATAATAAATGCGTGGTTTTTGTCATACCATTAATTTTATCAGGATTTAACTTTCTATTTTCTATGGGTTAATTTTCTCGTTATCACCATTTATCTATGTATGAATGTTCTCATCGACTGTAGAAATTATAATACTGTGCGTTTCCATGATTTTAACTATGAGCTGAAAGTTTGTTCTACTTTATGTGGTATTGCTAAACTGTTCTCATATTCAAATTTATAAAAAACCAAAGAGAACAATGGAAAGCTCATTATTATCATAAAGCATCTACGGTGTGTATGAAAGTTTTGTAAGACATTTTCATCGTGATTTTAATTTATTTCAAAATTAGACAGTACAGTAATAATTCTCACGCTCTTGTCATTATCGTTGTTGTGACGCCAATCTGGTAACACCAGTCAATCAGTGTATTTGTTAAAGAAGAAGATTCTCAGATATCTTTAAAGGTGGTAATGCATTACTTGCTGCATTTTAAAAGGACAAATGGGAACACAAAAACTTGGAATTCATTGGGGTATAGTATTATTTAGCATACCAGGGAAGGTGAAAGGTAGGTTTCTATTTGAGAAAGTAAGATATACTACTGGAGGTTTGGTAGGGGAAGAGCAGTGGAGGTTTTAGGCAAGGAAGGGCATGTCTAGTCCGTAGAAGGTACTAAAGGTTGCGAGCAGCGTCCTTCCTTAGGACTCTGCTCTCTGCCTTTTACTTTTCATCCGTTCCTTTCTTTCTCTCCATACTTTACATTTCTCCAATTTGAAATAAAATCTTTTGGAAGAAATGTAAGTCAATGGTCTGGGCAAGCCTCTTCTTCCTCTTCATATAATAATAATAATAATAATAATAATAATAATAATAATAATAATAATAATAATAATAATAATAATAATAATAATAATATTTCGGAAGGAGACCCTCTCGTAGACATGTTTTGTTAAAAATGACTGCTGCTTCAGCACTATTAATCTTATAAAGAGTCTTCTCTATCTTTCTGATGACGGCTATCTCGTTGTTGCTTCGACTGGCGAGCAACGCACCAAAGGGCATGGTAAAATTCGGTTGAGTCATTTGATTTATTATTGCTTATACAATTCTCTCTCTCTCTCTCTCTCTCTAACGCGACGTTTCCTCCTGATCGACAGGACATTATCAAGCGATAACTGCTGAGGGACTGAATTCCAGTGGTTGTTGTTTTTGATTTAGCTGACCTTGTGTCAGCACTGGCTCTTGCTCACAGAGCAGCCCGTAAAATTCCAGTGGCGAGTCCTTCTCCTTTTATTGTGGTGTTGCGAGCTCTCCAGTACGGTCAGAGCACTTCTCCGGTAGGTCGAGTTTTTATTGGTTCCCGGGAAGGTGACTCATACGGCGGGCGTTGACGAGTCTTGCAGACCTTCTCAGGTAGGGGGTATCACCGGGAGCCTCTTGATTGGCTTCTACCTGCGTGACGTCACCCCTGGTATTATTCTCATGTCCGGTGTTCGTTCCATGCGCGCTGGTACTTTCGTTAGGGGGGAGGGGTGTGGTCCTCCTCACACACGTCGGTATCAGGAACGCTTCTTGGGTGGTATTGAGGGGAGGCTTTTCCTCGAGGATGAGCAGCGCTTCTAAGAGACGCAGACGTCGTGGGTCAGGTGCTCTCCCGATGATCTTAATATTCCTGACGATGTCGTCTCTCGTGATGTTTCTGCGGTGTACTGCAAGGGCGTGCTGCCTAATGGCGCCCTCCTGGGCGTGGCAGGAAATCCTTTTTGACAGGCGCATCGTCGTCATGCCGATGTAAATCCCAGGGCATCCTTGGGCGGGGCATACGTATCGGTAGACGACGTTGGACTGCTTCAGGGGGTCTCCTGCCGGTGGGGAGGGGTTGTTCTTCATCAGGAGGTCTTTCGTACGCCGATTCTTGTAGTAAATAATGAGGGACACTCTCTTTCCTTCCTCCATGGGGCGGACGTGTTCCTCTATTATTTTCTTCATGGCTGCTTCTTCTTCCTTGTATTGGTGGTGCATGAAGGCTTTATAGAAAAGTTTGATATCCTCCGGGGGCGGAATGTTCCTTCTCTCTTCCTCCGTCATGTACCACTTGTCAAGGGCGGCTCGAGTTTCTCGGTTTACGAGTTTGTTCGAGTACCCATTGTTAATTAGCATCTGGGATGCTCGGTCGAGTTCGAGGTGTGTGTCCTGCCACGTCGAACAGTGCGAGAGGGCCCTCCTGACGAAGGCCCTGACGGTGGTGGTCTTGAACCGCGCAGGACACTCGCTATCACCATTCAGACAAAGTCCGAGGTTCGTAGCTTTGGTGTAAACGGTAGTCGCCAACTTCTGATTCGTCTTCGTGACAAGGACGTCGAGGAAGGGGAGCCGATCGTTGCTGCTGTACTCGACAGTGAAGTTGAGTGCGCTGTTCTGCAGGAACTGCTGCCGAAGGGCTTCTACCTCATCCTCGCAGTCGGCTTGCACGAAGATGTCATCGATGTAGCGTGCGTATGTGCGGGGACATCTGTGTTGCGAGAAGACCCTTTCTTCCACCTCTCCCATGTAGAAGTTAGCGAAGAGGACTCCTAAGGGGGACCCCATCGCTACGCCGTCCTTCTGGCGGTACATCTGTCCTCGGTGGGTGGTGAAAGGGGCTCTCTTCGTACAGATATCCAGCAGGGTTCTTAAGGAGTCTTCTGGGATGTTAGGGGTGGGGGTCTCATATCGGGATTCCATATATTACCGCTCCATAATGATCCCTATCGTCTCGTCGACTGGGACGTTGGTGAATAGGGACTCAACGTCTAAGGACGCCATGGTTCCCGCACCGGGGGAGTCGCGGATTTTCTCCAAAAATTCCACCGATGAGGTGAGGCAGTACCTGGAGGGGATATAGGGGGTCAGAATTTTATTAAGGCGTTTGGCCAGAGCGTAAGTCGGGGCGGGCGTTTGGCTGATGATCGGGCGTAGGGGGTTGCCTTCCTTGTGGGTCTTCACGTTCCCGTAAAGGTAGCCGAGGCTGTAGTCACCTTGGATGGGCGGGAGGTGTGTGGCATTCGTAGCGGCATTCACGGCTGCGATGACCCGGTTGGCGTCGCGTTTGATGTCTTCCGTGGGGTTCTTCGTAAGTCTCTCGAACTTAGAGACATCAGACAAGATGGCGTCGAGTTTCTCGAAGTATTCCGAGGTGCTGACGAGCACGAACGCGGCTGTCTTGTCTGCACGCCTTACGGTGATGTCTTCTTTCTTCTTCAGATCTGCGGCTGCCTCCTTCATCTCTTTGGTGTAGATACCGCTCGAGTATGACCCCCTGTCCGTAAGGGCCTCTGCTAGCAGAAGAGGTTGAAGGGTGTCCGTCGTTGTTAGGATCTTCTTTGCTTCCAACTGCTGAATCGAGTCGAGGAGCATCTCAATCTCCAGGCGTTTCTCGTATTTCTTAGGAGTCCTCTTCGCTAACTTCTACATGGGAGAGGTGGAAGAAAGGGTCTTCTCGCAACACAGATGTCCCCGCACATACGCACGCTACATCGATGACATCTTCGTGCAAGCCGACTGCGAGGATGAGGTAGAAGCCCTTCGGCAGCAGTTCCTGCAGAACAGCGCACTCAACTTCACTGTCGAGTACAGCAGCAACGATCGGCTCCCCTTCCTCGACGTCCTTGTCACGAAGACGAATCAGAAGTTGGCGACTACCGTTTACACCAAAGCTACGAACCTCGGACTTTGTCTGAATGGTGATAGCGAGTGTCCTGCGCGGTTCAAGACCACCACCGTCAGGGCCTTCGTCAGGAGGGCCCTCTCGCACTGTTCGACGTGGCAGGACACACACCTCGAACTCGACCGAGCATCCCAGATGCTAATTAACAATGGGTACTCGAACAAACTCGTAAACCGAGAAACTCGAGCCGCCCTTGACAAGTGGTACATGACGGAGGAAGAGAGAAGGAACATTCCGCCCCCGGAGGATATCAAACTTTTCTATAAAGCCTTCATGCACCACCAATACAAGGAAGAAGAAGCAGCCATGAAGAAAATAATAGAGGAACACGTCCGCCCCATGGAGGAAGGAAAGAGAGTGTCCCTCATTATTTACTACAAGAATCGGCGTACGAAAGACCTCCTGATGAAGAACAACCCCTCCCCACCGGCAGGAGACCCCCTGAAGCAGTCCAACGTCGTCTACCGATACGTATGCCCCGCCCAAGGATGCCCTGGGATTTACATCGGCATGACGACGATGCGCCTGTCAAAAAGGATTTCCTGCCACGCCCAGGAGGGCGCCATTAGGCAGCACGCCCTTGCAGTACACCGCAGAAACATCACGAGAGACGACATCGTCAGGAATATTAAGATCATCGGGAGAGCACCTGACCCACGACG
>NC_087212.1:38363954-38366454 GCF_015104395.2 Macrobrachium nipponense
GATTACATATGACACGCAGGAAGGTTCAAAGAGAGAGAGAGAGAGAGAGAGAGAGAGAGAGAGAGAGAGAGAGAGAGAGAGAGAAAATTAAGATAATGATGACTTTCATTTATCCACAAATTTCCATAATTTTCATTGTGGATGAAATTCTTAGCTTTTTTTAGATTGCATATGACACGCAGGAAGGTTCAAAGATGAGAGAGAGAGAGAGAGAGAGAGAGAGAGAGAGAGAGAGAGAGAGAAATTACTAAAATATTAGATTTGCAAAGAGATGTAAGTTACACTTAATTAATTTTTTGCCGTTTTTCAATATTTACTGTGGTAATTGTGTGATCACTTCATAAGGGATTGAGAATGATAAGAGACGGATATAACACTGGGAGAATTAACAAGTTTAATTTCTGCATTAGGTGTTCTTTAACAGTGGGCCGGGTTTCATGTGAAATTTAACTCTCTCTCTCTCTCTCTCTCTCTCTCTCTCCTCTCTCTCTCTCTCTCTCTCTGTACTTTAAACCTAATTTTTTCCAAATTCTGTCACCAGGGTTACATTTATCAGTATTATCAAAAGATGAAAATAAGAGTGATATAAAAATGATTGCCCTAAAGTCTATCTGAAATTCATAGTTTCTGTTATTCTATGACAGCAAATGAAACGGGTACACCTGTCGGCCAGTTAGGAGACCTTGAGTTTTATTTCATGATGTAGCCTCGTACGAAGTGTTTGATGGTTTTATTACGTCATGTAAATGAAAAACTTTCTCTCTCTCTGAAGTAATTCGATTTCATTGGTTTCGTTTTTATACTTTGATGTTGCCTGTATCTTATTTTTTTTTCTCGGACACACAGTCCATATGAAAACAAAAGTAAGGTCAAAATTGCTGCAAGAAGGTTTTGAATTAAACCTCAAACTAGGTTAGGTTAGATTGGTTAGGTTAGATTATTTCAGTCTTGAAAATCACTACTGAACTTAAATTTTTACAAGTGATAAGTTAAATTTCCTCTGCATAATCACGGAATGTTTCTCGACATAGCTACTTTTAAAGCTTTCCATTCTAGTGCAGGGGCGACCCATTGTTTGATCTCATCACGGATTTTCAGATTAGTTCAGAGTTTTCCTCCAGATTAATGTCACTACAAAGATGCTCCCTATTGCACACAATTTATCCTCTGGTGAAGGAAATAGTTTTTGGCGTGTCACTATTCTTGCAAGAATATTAAATTTTTGACTGCAGATTAACTAAAGATGATTTTTTTCACCCTCATGTATGATTTTTGTCACACAACGAATTCATGCAAAAAGTTTTTACAAGTTAGAGGCGGTTTGCCATTGTAACCGATATTGTGAAAGTTATTTTTGGCATCTAAGTATGCACTAGTGTACACATATAATCCAGTAAAACAGTTTTTTCTCTTTGGATTCATCGTAGCTGATTGCGGCTCAAGCTAGATTCCTAGGGTTTGTTGCCTTGTTCTAGGACCGCTGTTCACCTCCCTCCCATTCTGTCAAATTCTTTAACTCAGCAGAAAGTATGAAAGGTTCTTGTTATCAGCAGTCCTAAACTGGAACATTGTCCTTATCCTTGGCCTGGTAGCTTCTCTGAGTATATTTAAGCACCGTTAAGCTGATATCGCAATAGCAATTCTTTTAATGTTTTTATCCATTTGTGTCTCACAGTCAGTGATTATCAGTCATTTCGTGGAAATCGATTACGCAGCGTTACAGAGTATTTCCCTTTTGGCTAAAATTATTTTGTACGATTATCGTTGGAGCTGGCAGAGAGTAATACGCAAAAGAAGCCCTTTATTTGTTTCAACCATTATGATTTTTTTTTTTATGATACAAGTGTTACCGAACTATTACGCAGTTATGCCTGTAATTCCTCGCGATGAAATGAGGACGGTAATTTCGATAATGACTTGATGTAAACGACGTCGAAAATCAGTTTCAGGAGTAGCACCGATATGTTTCTTTTTTTTTTTCTTTTTTTTTTTTTGCGTGTGTGTCTGTGCGACCTAGAATGCGCGGAAAGGAATCGAAAGGAATAATCCGATAACGAAAGAAATGCGAGGAGCACCGAAAATCGAAGGCCAGTCTCCAGCCTGTGGTAGCGGACCTTCGAAATCTCTTTGAGCGGCCCTTAATAGTTTCCTGATAAGATCTCGAGCATCGGTCATCCGCCGAGCTTCCTCTGCATTCTGCATTGGCATCCCCCTAATCTTTTGATAAAGATCTCAGCATCTTTTATCTGCCGGGTCATTAAAACAAATCGGAAGAGTCATTTGTGGCGAGACGGCCGACCCGGTCGGGTCATTTACGGTCCCACGCGCCCCAGGTTTAGGTCAATTACTGGGTCATTAGCGGCAGATGCTGAGAGATGGAGGCAGCGAGAGAAAGAGCGAAGGAGAGAGAAAGAGAAGAGAAAGAGCGAAGGAGAAAGAGAGAGAGTAAGAGAGAGAGAGAGAGAGAGAGAGGGCGGGGAAGGAGAGAGAGAGAAAGAGA
>NC_087212.1:38373954-38381454 GCF_015104395.2 Macrobrachium nipponense
TTACTTATTCTGCGCCTACAATCGACGTTTTTCATAATTGATTAACCTCCTTCAATCAGCATTCTGCGTCAATCTCGTCAATCCAGCGTCCTACATCATTCATTACCCCTGCTGCAATCAACATTCAACTCCACTCATTTGCTTTCTACTGTCAGTGATTTTTTCATTAGGCTCCTATTAGCTATCAGGGCTGGTTATCCAGACCTCCTAGTACGTGTCGTCAGCGTCGATAATATCATGGCACCATCTATTGATTCTTGGGTTTTTTACTGTAACCTCAATGCCGCTTGCATCAGACCCCTCCAACTTAGTCATAGTGGATCTCTCCTCTACTAGATAGTGACCCCCCAGCGAAGTTCTGGGGTCGTTATGTCGGACTAATATTTCTTGGAGGTCATTCATCCGTGTCTACGGCCATCCCAACGGGCTTGTACTAAACACGCCGCAAAGGTGGATATTATTATTATTATTATCATTACTTTATTGACTAAATATTACAACAAACTTGAAAAGGTAGAGGAATGCATTATTATTACTTATAATATATAAAATGATCTTGCATAAGAGAAACTCACTTTGAAACCTTGAGGGGCTCACTACTATCTAGGAAAAATCCATCATGTTGTGTTTTTTCTCTCACACACCTCCCAGGGGATCAGCGCCGACAGTGTGCTTTTCATGGCATACTGTAAACGGTAATAAAGGCTCTCTTTACAGAGTGCTTTCTTAGGTGCTTGGTGCATGAATTTCCGATCTTTCACCTTCCATTTGTTCCAATTTAGTCTTATTTTATTATCTGGGTGTCAACTTCTTTTTCTCTTTAGCTGTCATTTAAGAATTCTGTCGAGCCAAAGGCTCTCTGATATTCTGCAACTCATGTCTTTCCTTTAGTTGACAAATCACCAATCATCTCCAGCCTCCACTCCACTTGCGTATATAATAATAATAATAATAATGGATAATAATAATAATAATAATAATAATAATAATAATAATAATAATAATAATAATAATAATAATAATAATAATAATAATAGGAAAGCCCCAGGTCCCGATGAAGTCCATGGATACTGGCTTAAAAACTTCAAGGCCCTACACCCACGAATAGCAGAACAACTCCAGCATTGTATCTCAAATCACCAAGCACCCAAATGGATGACCACAGGAAGAACATCCTTAGTACAAAAAGACAAGAGTAAGGGAAATATAGCCAGTAACTACAGGCCTATCACCTGCCTACCAATAATGTGGAAGTTACTAACAGGTATCATCAGTGAAAGGCTATACAACTACCTAGAGGAGACAAACACCATCCCCTATCAACAGAAAGCTGCAGAAGGAAGTGTAGGGGCACAAAAGACCAGCTCCTGATAGACAAAATGGTAATGAAGAACAGTAGGAGAAGGAAAACCAACCTAAGCATGGCATGGATAGACTATAAGAAAGCCTTCGACATGATACCACACACATGGCTAATAGAATGCCTGAAAATATATGGGGCAGAGGAAAATACCATCAGCTTCCTCAAAAATACAATGCGCAACTGGAATACAATACTTACAAGCTCTGGAATAAGACTAGCAGAGGTTAATATCAGGAGAGGGATCTTCCAGGGCGACTCACTGTCCCCACTACTCTTCGTAGTAGCCATGATTCCATGACAAAAGTACTACAGAAGATGGATGCCGGGTACCAACTCAAGAAAAGAGGCAATAAAATCAACCATCTGATGTTCATGGACGACATCAAGCTGTATGGTAAGAGCATCAAGGAAATAGATACCCTAATCCAGACTGTAAGGATTGTATCTGGGGACATCAGAATGGAGTTTGGAATAGAAAAATGCGCCTTAGTCAACATACATAAAGGCAAAGTAACGAGAACTGAAGGGATAAAGCTACCAGATGGGAGCAACATCAAACACATAGATGAGACAGGATACAAATACCTGGGAATAATGGAAGGAGGAGATATAAAACACCAAGAGATGAAGGACACGATCAGGAAAGAATATATGCAGAGACTCAAGGCGATACTCAAGTCAAAACTCAACGCCGGAAACATGATAAAAGCTAAACACTTGGGCAGTGCCAGTAATCAGATACAGCGCAGGAATAGTGGAATGGACGAAGGCAGAACTCCGCAGCATAGATCAGAAAACCAGGAAACAAATGACAATACACAAAGCACTACACCCAAGAGCAAATACGGACAGATTGTACATAACACGAAAGGAAGGAGGGAGAGGACTACTAAGTATAGAGGACTGCGTCAACATTGAAAACAGAGCACTGGGGCAATATCTGAAAACCAGTGAAGACGAGTGGCTAAAGAGTGCATGGGAAGAAGGACTAATAAAAGTAGACGAAGACCCAGAAATATACAAAGACAGGAGAAAGACAGAAAGAACAGAGGACTGGCACAACAAACCAATGCACGGACAATACATGAGACAGACTAAAGAACTAGCCAGCGATGACAATTGGCAATGGCTACAGAGGGGAGAGCTAAAGAAGGAAACTGAAGGAATGATAACAGCGGCACAAGATCAGGCCCTAAGAACCAGATATGTTCAAAGTACGATAGACGGAAATAACATCTCTCCCATATGTAGGAAGTGCAATACGAAAAATGAAACCATAAACCACATAGCAAGTGAATGCCCGGCACTTGCACAGAACCAGTACAAAAAGAGGCATGATTCAGTGGCAAAAGCCCTCCACTGGAGCCTGTGCAAGAAACATCAGCTACCTTGCAGTAATAAGTGGTACGTACGAGCACCAACCTGAGGGAGTGATAGAAAACGATCAGGCAAAGATCCTCTGGACTATGGTATCAGAACGGATAGGGTGATACGTGCAAATAGACCAGACGTGACGTTGATTGACAAAGTCAAGAAGAAAGTATCACTCATTGATGTCGCAATACCATGGGACACCAGAGTTGAAGAGAAAGAGAGGGAAAAAAATGGATAAGTATCAAGATCTGAAAATAGAAATAAGAAGGATATGGGATATGCCAGTGGAAATCGTACCCATAATCATAGGAGCACTAGGCACTATCCCAAGATCCCTGAAAAGGAATCTAGAAAAACTAGAGGCTGAAGTAGCTCCAGGTCTCATGCAGAAGAGTGTGATCCTAGAAACGGCGCACATAGTAAGAAAAGTGATGGACTCCTAAGGAGGCAGGATGCAACCCGGAACCCCACACTATAAATACCACCCAGTCGAATTGGAGGACTGTGATAGAGCAAAAAAAAAAAAAAAAAAAAAAAAAAAAAAAAAATAATAAAATAATAATCAATAATAATAATAATAATGACATCGTAAGCTCTCGAAAAGGATTAAATTCCTCTTCGCCCCTTGTAATAATCTACTTTATTTTTTTATGTTAAATGTTTAATAACGTTCCCTAGTCCATCACTATTATTTATATGCAGGCGGCTATAGATTATCCATTACTATTTTTGTTAGTTATGTAGCTTTTTCATATTTACCACCGTAACCTGTACGAAAACTGTATTTGCGTATGGTTGTGAACGAGCACAGAAGAGAGTAATAATAATAATAATAATAATAATAATAATAATAATAATAATAGTAATTAATAATAATAATAATAATAATAATATTATTATTATTATTATTATTATTATTATTATTATTATTATTATTATTAATATAAGGCTTTTGCCATCCACATTTTGCAGTAGATTATTTCTCTATTGATAACCGTTTTTGGGATTAACTGAGCCTCTCACTGACTCATTTATTTGTTTAAAGGGTTCTATTAGAGTGACTCCCTGTAATCGGAAGCTTATTATATGTCTACTTGAATCAGTTCTTCCAACATAATCTTGCAAAACCAATACACTGCTTTAGCTTCTCTCTTCTCGGACACGAGTAATAACTTCAGTTATTAATGTCAGTCTTTATTTATGGGCTGCTCCACTGGCCTGCTTCTGGAGCAAGAGCCAGTGCTGGCATAAGGCCAGCTTAATCTTAACTTTGGAAGCTTGAATTTCCAGTCAGTGGTCCCTGTGGGCTTGTTCCATATGAATAGAATTCATAATAATAATAATAATAATAATAATAATAATAATAATAATAATAATAATAATAATAATAATAATAATAATAATAATAATAATAATAATAACAGTCAGGTTATCTCGCAAACGCCGGATTAACAAAGTCGTACGGCTTCAGATAATCGATGTTCTTTATGAAATTAATCTTATTTTCTTGATATTCTGTCAAAGATGGCTTCTAGAAATTCACACTGAACATCAATTTAGAATTGTCGACGGATTATATCGTCATATTTGCTTCTGCCGTCTTTTACTATGTCATTCTACTCTCACACTTTTACCAACTTCTCATGCAAATGAGTGACACACTTGTAAACATCCCAACCTTTAACCATATAGTGTGCATTTATCAATATATCACCTAATTGCCATGCCTGATTTTGTCAGAATTGTATAGTCCTTCAAAATTCTGTCAACTCAATTATCATTTCATTTCGTTTATTCAGGAGCTGCGTCATCACGATATTTTGAGCTATATTTAGAATATTGCCCTTTAATCCAAATATCTGAAGTCATATTTTCTTAGATTGAATGTTTGCGAGGAGTTTGCTACCTTGATTTCTTAGATTAAATGTTTGCGAGGAGTTTGCTACCTTGATTTTCATTAAGAAACAGAAGATTGAAGTTGTTTCACTATCGCCTTAAATTTTATCATTACTTTCATTTTCATCGTTGGTGACCAGTCGTATTGTAACGCCAGCTATGATTCCAGATCAATAAAATTCCCAAATCAGAACATGTCAGCATTTCTTGTAATAATGATAATAATAATAATAATACACATTTCTTGTAATTAGAAATAATAGTAATTTTACACATTTTCGTGACTTATATTTTGCTAACACACTACAGCTGAAGAGGTCTTTGCCATTTTGGTAAGGATAGCAATAGTATAATTGGGAAAAATATGCCTCATATTTTCAAGTCCACGTTAGCCTCATGATTGTTACAATGTTGGAAGTCCTTACTTTTATTTTTATTGTAATTGTAGTACATACTTTTGAAATATTTGTGAATACCCAGGTTTACAATGCCTGAAGAGTAATTTTCTTGGTCAATGTGTCTTTGGTAATTTGAACTGCGTATTTCTGATCGGTTAGGCAACACTGATTAAAGATGATGAAGATATGTTAAAAGGGATAACTAGTGAAGAAATTATTAACAGAAAGGTGACTTAATGTACGTCAGTCTGGGAAATTTATTAGCAAGGACACACCCTTGAGAAACTATTTATTTATTTATTTATTTATTTATTTATTTATTCATTTATTTATTTATATATTTATTTATTTTTATATTCATATATACATATATATTTATTTATTTGTTTATTTATTTATTTATTTAATTATATACTCATTTATCTCTATATCTATCTATCTATCTATCTATCTATCTATCTATCTGTCTATTTATTTATTTACTTTTCATTATTTTTTTCCTGTAGATCAATCGCAATGCCGCATATGTGACCAATCATAACCTGATTACCAAGTTGTTTGATTCACAATGCATTCCTAAAGAAGATGGCTAGATTTAAAAATCTTGAATGAAAGTAGCCACTACGTAAAGAAGTGGCTATTTTACTGGAGACTCCATCAAAATAATTAATACGAAGGAATTACTTGTCCTACCAAAATACCAAACCCTAATTAATTAACCTAACATAACTTTTTTTTGTTTTACTTACGTGTTTTAGGCTGGTAGATTTGCAAAGTGCATGTCGCGAAGACAGTTGGTATTTGATAGCAAAACGGTAAGGAAAACAAAATGACGATTTAAAATTTTAGTAATACTTGTTTATTTGAAGATTTTATTTTTATTTTGTAGATCAACGTTATGTATTTTAACACATTCATAATAATAATCATAATAATAGTAATAATAATATACTTCAGCTCATGGTCAGAGACTACGCAGACATACTGAAAAATAAAATATTCATAAGGAAGTTGAGAGTAGAATTAAAATAGATTTTTTATTATTATTATTATTATTATTATTATTATTATTATTATTATTATTATTATTATTATTATTATTATTATTATTATTATTATTATTATTATTAAGATTTCAATAACTTATTATTATGCAGTGATATTCCAAATAGTATGGCAAGTTGCCTCTAGTAATTGTCGTATAGATCGGAATTATTATCCATTGAAATTTTGAATTTAACATTTTAGGTTTAAGTATAATAATAAATATTCTATTAAAAAGTATGGCTGTGTTTAGCGAATTAGTTTTATATAACAACTTTTCTATTCTTCTTATTAGTCGCTTTACTGGCTCATCAACGTTATTTAATAACTGGCCAATATTCTTATTGCTATTCAGTAGAAAGGATGCAGAACTGTTTTATTTTTATTGAAAAAATTAAAACCATTCCCTCATCCTTTCAATTAAATACCAGTATGGATATTGGCCAGATGATAAATAATGTTGCTGAGCCAGTAAAGCGATTAATAAGAATAGAAAAGTTGTCATATAAAATTAATTCGCTAAACACAGCCATTCATTTTACAGAATATGTTTAAAAGAGGGTCTTCTTCATAGAAAAAAAAATAATAATAATAATTATAATAACAATTAAAATAATAATAATATTATTATTATTATTATTATTATTATTATTATTATTATTATTATTATTATTATTGAACGGTTGTCGGTTGCTTTATTAGCAAATTTATTTTCATTAGTTTAGTTATTACGGTTTGTTTTTATCATCCTAGTGTATTTTGGACTGAATCTACTATATCTGAATTCGGTTTTGATAATATGTCCATCGACAGAATTAAAGTTGAATATTATTTTTGTTATTATTACATTGTTATTGCTGAGAGTCGTTGGTCACTCTCTGTTCCTTTTTGTTTAGCGAACTTAACTTGAATTCTATCTGCCGGTGTTCTCTATCAGTATTATAATTATTATTAGCAACCGTGCTCGTGTAATTTTTTACAATTTTAACTTTTTTCTCATTTATTTAAATTTTGGGTATCTAACATATCTTTCTCTATATGACTCCGAGATTAAATAAAGGATATTATTATTATTATTATTATATTATTATTATTATATTATTATTATTATTATTATTATTATTATTATTCAGCACAGAGGGATATAAAGAGATAGTTACACAATATAAAAAGTTATTATTATTATTATTATTATTATTATTATTATTATTATTGTTATTATTATTATTATTATTATTATTATTATTATTGTTGTTGTTGTTGTTGTTTTAGATCAGAGCCATATGCAGAGATAGACTAGGTATATACACAGCAGTGCACAACAGTTAGATACACAAGTTGATAATAATATTAATAATTATGATAATGATAATAATAATAATAATAATAATAATAATAATAATAATAATAATAATAATAATAATA
>NC_087212.1:38386454-38408954 GCF_015104395.2 Macrobrachium nipponense
CAATCAGTTTCCAGGAATTCTGGCAGTAGGCGCAATTAGCTCTGAGGAATCATAACAGTAAATACAGTCCATCTATTGGAAAACCTGATAGTTGGTGCAGTCAGTTTCAAGTGCACTCTGACAATAGGTAGAGTCACTTGCTAGGGAAATCTGATAGCAGGTGCAGTCACTTACTATGGAATTCTGTCCGTAAATGCAATTGTTTTTTTATGTATTCTGATACAGAATTATATCAATGTCCGAGGAATCTTGATGGGTAACTTCCTCCTTTATTTTCGTTTTGAATTACAGGGGAATCCTATATTATTCTTAAGCTGCTACCGTATCAGAGGAATTTGCTGATGTCTTATAGGAAAAGATGTAGTTGTACCTGAATGTATATTTACTTAAGGTAATGTACAATCAGTTTACAGGGAAATTTTCTGATTATATTTTTCTTCCAGTAAGAGGACAGTGGAATCCTGTGTGGATGCATAGACTTGAGGTATATTCTATTTCTAAAGAAAGCAACTCAGATCTTACTCCATGTACGTCAGGTTCTAGTTATTTCCGCGATAATCCTCCATGATTATGTGTCTCTCCTATCAAAAGGACAGAGGTCTCCAGTGTGAATTCGTATTTTCTTCTTTTTAAGCTACAGCCAATTTCTATGGAATTCTGACTGGTATCCCTCACGGCCTTAAAAGCTTAGCAGCTCTTTGTAGCTTAGATTGCATCAATTTCTAAAAATATATATATTTTTTAAAGTACTGGTGTTTTCACTGGTGGGAAATTATGCTACTTGTCTAATTATATCATATTTGTATGCAGAATTTCTTGTGAAATTATGGCCAAAAGTTGTGTAGTTTGATGCATCATCGTTGCCACTTGTTTATAATGATACTTAGTAGGAAATATACTTAATAATAATAATAATAATAATAAAAATAATGATAATAATAATAATAATAATAATAATAATAATAATAATAATAATAATAATAATAATAATAATAATAATAAAATAAATTAATTTGTGTATTACAATTTCTGCTTTTCTGTAAAAGACCTTTCTGCAATTAAGAGGACCTAGGTAAGAGTTGATTGAATTAATATGAAAAATTTTATCAAGATAAATTCCCCTATTCTTAAGATCTGTTGTGAAGACAAGCAGACATAGACACATGTAGTACGCGGTTGAAAACAATTTCCGCTTCATCTTCGTTGACGGAGATCATGTGATAATAGATAAGACGCAGTCTAGACTTACGAACCTGAGGGAATCAAGCGTGTTCTTATACATATATTGACTTCCTGTTCATAAATATTTATTGCCTGTGTATAAATATTCACTTCCTGTTCATAAATGCCCTCCATTATGATATCGCTTACATCACCTGAGACTGTGGAGTCTCGCCGCCCAAAATTTCGGTAATGGGAATTTTCGAGGGAATTTTTTCCGACCTCCTGTTTGGTAGCTCATTTTCCACATAAGTATAATAATGAATTTTCCTTCGCTTTCTTTTTTTTTCTCTCCCGAGGGAAAGTGGATGGGGAAAGGAATAACATGACATTCTGCATATTCATAAAGGCAGAGGACAGCCCCATGCTGCTGCAGCGTCACTTTGGAATATTTTGTGAATTAGGAAGAAATTTTGATGTTCTTAACGCCCAGGATATTTCATATTGGAAATATGAGTGATTGTCTCTCTCTCTCTCTCTCTCTCTCTCTCTCTCTCTCTCTCTCTCTTCGTTGGTTAGTATAAGGGAAGTCTTTGATTTTCTTAACGGCCTGGACATTTCATATAGAAACATGAATGGTTGCTCTCTCTCTCTCTCTCTCTCGTTGGGAATTGGTCCCAGGAAAGTCTTTAGGATGAAATTGCAACCCTCATACCCTTTCTTTTGACTCCCAGATGTTGCTGGTATACTTGTTCACAGTTGGGTCGACCACTGGTTTTTTTTTTTTATATATAAAAAGTGACTCCAGAAGGGACCATCCTTCCAGTCTTCATCAAAACTGTATTCGGATGAGGCTGCTCAACATGCACCCTTCTCCACCATGGATGGAACCCATGACAGTCGAATAACTACCAAGTACACGATTCCAGATCTCAATAAATATCTTAGGTTGAAGTTGTTGCCCCACGAAGTTGTTATGTGTATGTGTGTGTGTGTGTTTGTGTATTTATATGCTTACACACATACAAACACACACACACACACACACACACACACACACATATATATATATATAATATATATATATATATATGTATATATATATATATATATATATATATATATATATATATCTATGGATATATATATTCATTTTCAGATAATTGAAATAAAAATAGAAACTTTGAATATACGCAATCAATCTCTCTCTCTCTCTCTCTCTCTCTCTCTCTCTCTCTCCTCTCTCTCTCTCTTTTGTTGAGAGAAGAGATCCATATGGGGTTCTGTCAATTTATTGAAAAATTCTGGAACTTGGAAAAAGGAGAAGGAAGCCGCGGGGAGGGAGGTAGGGAGGGACGGAGGGAAGGAGGGAGGGAGGGAGGGCAGGAGGGCAATGTGAAAGTCAAATTTCAGAGGGTAGAGAATAAAGGGCCCCTATCCTATATGTGCTTCTGGTGCAGAAGTAGTACTCGCAAAGCTCCGCATAAAGGACGTGTAAATTGCGCGATTCCCGTACGCTTTATCATTCTCAGCCACCACAATAGCTATCTTCTGAAAACACTCACTAAACTAGGGAAAACCGCTGGAGTTTTGTCACTTCCCATTGGAGATATTTGCATATGATTGAGGTCGCTGTGGCCCCACAATTTGGTAAAATTTGATTAGCATACCCTTCAAGTGCATCCCAAAGTTGGCCGCCCTCGCTTCCCTCATTGCTTCGGACGGCTCCAAAATGAACAGTCCTCCTCCTCCTCCGAGGACAGAAGGAAAGGCTTCGGGGATCGCAGGGGCTTTCGCCCCTGCTTCGTCGTCTTCCCCCTTTCCAGCGCGAGCGAAAGATTTTGGAAAGACGAAAGTCTCTGGCGGAAGGAGTAGCGTGTGTGTGTGTGTGTGTGTGTGTATGTGTGTGTGTGTGTGATTGTGGAAGGGGGTTCCAGGGGGTGGGGAAGGGTGGTCTTGGGGTAGGTGGAGGTAGGGAAGGAAGTTTCTGTCGCTGGATTTGTCTGTTCCCATCTCTGATTTTGTCACCACTTCCGTCGCCTTTTCCTCTCTCGTCTGTCCGGAATTTCAGTAAATATTTTTTGCTACGCCTGGTTTCAACCGAAATACAGTACTAATTTTTCCTCACTCTTTTTTCCTTCATGATATTTTTTTTTTACTTTATGGAAATGTACGTCGTTGTAATAGAATGTACTGTACTGAAGGTGGAACAGCATATTTTAAGGTTCTGTATTTAATAAAGGGGAAGTTTTAGGTTTATTTTTTCTTTTTTCTAGTGACAAGTGGTTAGTATTTAGGAAGTTCTAATTGCATCGTATATTTGTGAAATGAGTATCAAGAACACTAATTTATTTGCCAATAACACTAAATTGCTAAATGAATTAGCAAGAATTGTAATGTTTATACTGATTTGTCAGTATGTGAGAAACCTTTCTTTTATCAGAAAAACACAAAAACGTTTACTCCTGCACATGGACACACACGCCCGCACACACATATAATGTGTATATATAATATATATATATATATAAATAATATATATATATATATATATATATATATATATATATTATATAATATATATTATTAATTAATTTAATTATATTAAATTATACTGCTTAATTCTGACTTATTGAGAAAGTAGGAGATAATAGAAGGATTGTTAGGGGGCAAGAACAGTATGTAGTATTTCCACATGAAAGATGGTGGGGACTGATGAATTGAATGTTAAGAAATACTTGTGTTTGAATTCCAATATAATTTTGGAAAGCTTTTGCATGCAAGGACCCAGAAAGAATGTATGATGTGGAATATATGAATGTTAGAGTGACTGGTTTGCTAATAAGGTCCAGGGTATTGGTGCGTATATTGTCTCCATGGCTGTTTGATATCTTTACAGAAGAAGCGATGTTAGAACTCAGAGATAAGACGTAAGAAGCCAATGTCATGCAATGGAATAAGGAAACGTAGTACAAAAAAGGTGATGAATGTTGATATAGATAATGGAAGGACGGACAAAGTTACTTACTTCCTTATGTTATTTTGAAGCGAACTTAATGAGTGATACAGGATGAGAGATAAATCGCACACTATGTGGAGATTGGAAGGTAGGATGGTGCATGCAAAGTATTTGGAGAAGGGGAATGGTTATCAAAACTAAATTTATTGATCAGGAAGGGATCATTGAGCCAAATCATCTTCATCGAAGTGAAATGTGGAAGGTAAATAAGAACAAAAGAAAACATCAGCGTTATCCAATTCTTTCACTCCTTCCTCCTAGCATTTATAAGATATACACCCTTTTCATCAACATAATTGTTTGACCATTCAGAGTTTTCTGATTCTTCCTGTCTTCATCCCTCCTAAAAATACACCCTTTTCATCAACATAATTGTTTGACTATTCAGAGTTATCTGATTCTTCCTGTCCTCATCCCTCCTAACACAGGTAAAGTATACATCCCTTTCATCAGCATATCGTTTTACATTCTCCCGATAATTCCAAAGCAACTCAGAACTCCCAAATCTACCTTTTGATCTATGATAACCTTCCGACATATCCTCTGTTCCTCATTTCTCACCATTCTAGTCGTTTTTACTGTCCATATATTCGGCAGACCCTTCATTTCAAGTTTCGATCGTTTTTCTGTTATTTGTGTTCTGCGTCCCCACTTCACTTCCATAAAGGAGTGTTCGCTCAGCAATCCCATCATGCATTCCAACTTTGACTTTCATCGAATACTTTTCAATTCCCAGTCACTTGTGTACACCCTGGTAACTTCCTTGCACTCTTTCTCTGTTACTCACCACTTCTCGCCACCTGTTATCTTTATTTACACTTACTCTTAAATACTTAATCAGCCACTTTGTAACCTTACTCTTAGTCTATTTACTTTCAACTTTCTCCTTTTACAAACACCTTTCAACTTTCACTAGTCTTGACAGTTCCTCCTCACTAGACCTCAGTCAGTATTGTAAGACCTGCAAACATCACCCACTCGACAACCTTGAAAATATAACACGCCATTAAAACCCACTTTCACGGCTAACCAGGTAGTCTCCCATCAGTATATTCTATTGCAGCTCCATAAAAAAAAAAAAAAAAAAAAAAAAAAATATATATATATATATATATATATATATATATACTATATATATAATATATATATATATATATATATAACATGGGTGTGTGTCTGTGCTAAGCAAAAAAAAGTAAATCTGCATTGCATACCATATGACATATATTGGTAAATTGAAAACTACAGATTGGATATGAATAAAAGGGAACAGAATAACTTTTTCAGTTTATTACCACATAACACCTCAGAAATTTAATATTCCTAGCGACTGTAGATTAAGATTACCAAATTTATTTGCCGTAGCCGTAACCTGCGAAAGAATGAAAGAATCATTTAGTATATTATAGGTATTTTGAGTCTGTGTAAAGGAAAAAATGGGTTGTGAAATATATAATAAAAGGTATTGTTTAAATTGCATTCGTAGAATTATTCTGTTTCTTTGAAGCTCATATTATATACTCCGTGTGAATGGTGGTGTTTTAAATAAACGTTTGAAAGAGAAGATATTCACTGTACCCAGATATACTTTTCAACAAGGTTTGGAAAAAAATGTTCAAAGTTTTAGGCAGCAATTCTTATAAAGACAAATATTCATAGTAACCTTAAGCTAGAAGTCAACAACGTTTTTATGTGAATATCCGCAATCCCCTGAGCTCCTTGTCGATTATTTTTGAAGACGAATTTTCTCAGTACAGTGAAGCCTTGTCATCAACATTTTCAAGATAAATATTTATAATACCTTGAGTTACTCGTCACCATTTAAAGAGCAATATTCATAGTGCCCAGAATTACTCGTCAACATTTAAAGAGCAATATTCATCGTAGCATGAGTTACTATTCAGCATTTAAAAAGCAATATTCATCGTAGCCTGAGTTACTCGTCACCATTTAAAGAGCAGTATTCATAGTACCCAGAATTACTCTTCAACATTTAAAGAGCAATATTCATCGTAGCATGAGTTACTATTCAGCATTTAAATAGCAATATTCATTGTAGCCTGAGTTACTCGTCAGCTTTTAAAGAGCAATATTCATCATACCCAGAATTACTCGTCAGCATTTAAAGAGCATGAGTCATTGTAACCTGAGTTACTCGTCAGCATTTAAAGAGCAATATTCATCGTAGCCTAAGTTACTCGTCACCATTTAAACAGCAATATTCATCGTAGCCTGAGTTACTCGTCACCATTTAAGGAGCAATATTCATCATAGCCTTAGTTAATCGTCACCATTTAAAGAGCAATATTCATCGTAGCCTGAGTTACTCGTCACCATTTAAAGAGCAATATTCATCGTAGCCTGAGTTACTCGTCACCATTTAAAGAGCAATATTCAACGTTACCTTAGTTAATTGTCACCATTTAAAGAGCAATATTCATCGTAGCCTGAGTTACTCGTCACCATTTAAAGAGCAATATTCATCGTAGCCTTAGTTAATCGTCACCATTTAAAGAGCAATATTCATCGTAGCCTAGTTAATCCGTCACCATTTAAAGAGCCAATATTTCATTCGTACCAGCTTATCTCACCTCGAATTTAAAGAGCATATTTCTACCTTTGTGTCCCCCTTTAAAGAGCAATATTCATCGTAGCCTGAGTTAATCGTCACCATTTAAAGAGCAATATTCATCATAGCCTGAGTTAATCGTCACCATTTAAAGAGCAATATTCATCGTAGCCTGAGTTACTCGTCACCATTTAAAGAGCAATCGTAGCCTGAGTTAATCGTCACCATTTAAAGAGCAATATTTATCGTAGCCTGAGTTAATCGTCACCATTTAAAGAGCAATATTCATCATAGCCTGAGTTAATCGTCACCATTTAAAGAGCAATATTCATCATAGCCTGAGTTAATCATCACCATAAAGACAATATTTCATCGTTTAGCCTTTTCAAGTTATTCGTCATTTAGAGCAATCTAGCCGAGTAATCGTCACCATTTAAAGAGCAAATATTTCGACCTAGTTAATTTTCGTCACCATTTAAAGAGCTATATTCATCGTAGCCTGAGTTACTCATCACCATTTGAAGGGCAATATTCATCGTAGCCTGAGTTACTCGTCACCATTTGAAGAGGAGTAGTCATCATACTTTCATTTAAAGATGAATCTTCATAATACTCTGAGTTACTTGTCATAATTTAAAGGTGAATATTCTTAATACCCTGAATTACTCGTCACTATTTAAAGAAAAGTTTAAATAAAGGGCGAACATACATCATATACGGATGGTTTGTTATCTACACTTTAGAAATAGATATTCACAATACCGTCAGGCACTAGACGGAAAAATGTTAATGGTAGATAGCCACAGTACTCTGAGGAACTTGTCAGCAATGTCATTCACAGTACTTTGTAGAGTCCCGTCATTTAGAAATGATTATTCACAATTCCGTCATGCACTCGTCAGCAACGTTTTAAAACTAGATAGTCACAGTACCCTTGAAGTTCTTGTCAACATTATTCACAGTACTTAGCAGAATCCCATCCATTAGAAATAGATATTCACAGTACTGTCATTCACTCGTCAACAACAATTTAAAGGTAGATAGTCACAGTACCCTGAGGTTCTTGTCAACATGGTCATTCACAGTACTTTGTAGAATCCATAATTTAGAAATGATAATTATTCACAGTACTGTCAGGCGCTCGTCAACAACAATTTAAAGGTAGATAGTCACAGTACCCTAAGGTTCTTCTCAGCAACGTGATTCACAGTACTTTGTAGAATCCCATCATATAGAAATGATTATTCACAGTACTGCCATGCACTCGTCAACAACACTTTAAAAGTAGATACACACAGTACTCTGAGGTTCTTGTTAGCAATGTCATTCACAGTACTTTGTAGAATCCCATCATTAAGAAATGATTATTCACAGTACTGTCAGGCGCTCGTCAACAAGATATTAAAAGTAGATAGTCACAGTACCCTGAGGTTCTTGTCAACATTGTCATTCACAGTACTTTGTAGAATCCTATCGGAACTCACCACCACCGTAGCCACCAAATCCACGAGAACCTCCGTATCCGAAACCTCCGAAGCCACGGCCAAAACCTCCTCCGTATCCGCCTCCGAATCCATAGCCTCCGCCGTAGCCTCCACCGTATCCTCCACCGTATCCTCCACCGTAGCCACCACCGTAGCCTCCGAAGACTCCGGGAGCAGCCTGAACGGCGCCGAGAACAACAAGGGCCACTAGGACGGCAAATACCTGAAGGAGGTGTGGATGTTATGTCGTTAGAACTTTATGGGTTAATTAAAGGCATACGATAAACTAGGGGGCTAGTACCGTCAGTGCCCCCTCATATGGTGCACTGTAGGCATTACTGAAGGTTCTTTGCAGCATGCTTTCGGCCCCTAGCTGCCTCCCCTTTCATTACTTTTACTGTTCCTCCGTTCATATTCTCTTTCTTCCATCTTACTTTCCATCCACTCCTAACAATTGATTTATAGGGCAACTGCGAGGTGTTCCTCCTGTTACACCTTTCAAACCTTTTACTGTTAATTTCCGTTTCAGCGCTGAATAACCTCATAGGTCCCAGTGCTTGGCCTTTGGCCTAAATACTTTAATCAATTAAAGTCATACGATAAACTGGCGTCGCAATACTTGTGGCCATCGACGTCAAATAACGTGAACAAGTAATATCACTATATTGTGAATTCATTCCCATGCAAATTTGTGAAAGGAAAACAAGATGACGATAATTCTTGTGTATGATTTTTTATAACTGGCTTCACAGTTTATGCAGTTTAGCTCATGACAGTGATGTTCCTTTTTCTGATTCATATGAAATTATTTTAGGGCCTAGAGACCTAGGTAGGTATGGCAAAGGGCCCCCACCCCCACCCTACAGAAAAAAGGTATATAAGTAGAATGCGCCAATAGACTTTCGTCTAGAAAGGAGTTAAGGCAGCAAGATCGGAGTGATTCTCATTTTCACACACATAAACACACACACACACACACACACACACACACACACACACACACATATATATATATATATATATATATATATATATATATATATATAATAGCACGTGTGTGCATGCGTATATATGCATATATATATGTGTGTATTTATATATATTTATCTAATTCACTAAACATAGGAACAACATAAACCCAGGTCAGGATTCGAACAACCTAATTGGTGAGATCATTTCGTTTGCCGGTGGAACTCGAGTACTATGTACATATAGAAAGGAAATGGAGCCTTAGGTAATTGAGCAAAATATAGAAATAAATAAATAAATATAATAAATAAATAAATGGATAAATGTATTTCTTTTAACTCGCTTGAGGATGAGACTACAAAGTATCACAAGCATATTCGGCTTCATAAAAGATCCTCATGAACTGACTCGTTTCATTAATGAAGAATAACTGATTGATTGATCAAAATTAGCGTCGCAACACCAAAGCTTTCCTGTATACTTACGAACTTGGTCATCATTTTGTTGTGAACGAGAAAAGTTTCCACGTCAAGGAACTTCGGTCGAATGATGCTTTGAGCCACAACGCCCAAGTTTATATACTCTTCCTGGCCTCGGGTGAGAGACTTAGAGTGCTCGAAAAATAAATCAGTAAATAGATAAAAATGGAAAGGCTTCGTCGGGGCGTCGTTCACAAGGGCAGCTGGAGAAAGGCCGTCTCTAAGACGAACGGATCCAAATCCTTTCTCCCGATTAAGCGTTACGAGAAACTTGTAACCGAGATTCCGAGCTCATTCATTTCCATTCATACTTTCTTATCAAGTGTTTACCGTGACTCAGCATTTCCCTTTCGACGTTTCATCGTCACGGCAATCAGTGTTGTGATTTTTGTCGTAAAAATAAGGCGACAAAGGGAAGCAAAGAAACTTTGTTGCTAAAGAAAAAAATAAAAGAATGTCGCGGGTTGAAGTCTTCATTCATCTCAGACGAACAACCTTTGATTGACTTTAGGTCAAGTTTATTGTGTAGCGAAAATACTCATGATATATTCTCGATTTATCTATTCTTAAAGGTCAGAGTTTATTATTTTAATTTTATTACTTTCACATAAAATGTATGTTTTATTTTTTGTTTGGTATAAATATAGTTGGCGACCGTGAGAGGTAAATATTAAAGGAAAAAGAATAAGGTTTATTTAAGTGTTCCTATTCAAGTACATAGTTCTGAGTCACTTGTAATAAGATAATGATAAAGTTTCCCAGAACTATGCGCCTGATTAGTAACAAGTAAATAATCATCGCTCCTTATCCTTCCATAAAACCAGTTGAAAAAATAAATGAAATAGTGACAGAGATAAGATATTTTTATATCCTTTTGGTACTACTTGTTTTTATTTTTTGCATCTATTGTTTCCGTGAAAATTGTTAAACTTGATGTAATAGGATTTTATTTTTGTATAAACATGGGATTATGGCTATTTTAGAGTAGGAAAGAGTTAAAGAAGGCGGACAGCTATGTGAGAAGTGACCCGGTGTGTGAAAGAATGAAAGAATTGCATCTGGAGGCTTAGAAGGAATGCAGCAAAAATATTCCGGTGGTGCCCCTTGGAAGGGAACACTGTAGGTGGTACTCGGCTTCTTAATATTTATTGGACTTCTGCAAATATCTTCTTCAAGAGGGTAAAAGCCATCCATATTTTATTTGTCCTCTTTTAATTTTGAAATGTGTAACTTTTTGTATTTTCTAAAAAGTCAAAAAGGGATGAACCATTGATGACATGCACTTTTTTATTTGGTAATATCAATAATTGCTTGTAAGTATACTCCAGCGTCGTTAGATTTCACCAAGGTACTTTGAACATGTAACATTTGAAAGGAATAAAAATAGCTGAACTGAAAACTTTGAATATCCTTTTTAATACCTTCTTGTTTTTGTGTGGTAATTATTGTGATTCTCTTTAGTTCACTGTTCCATGATGGTATTCCAGATCGTCAATAAAAATAATAATAATAATAATAATAATAATAATAATAATAATAATAATAATAATAATAATAATAATAATAATAATAATAATAATTCTTTGTATATGCTCAATTTCTTCACTGCATTTGCTGTTAACTACCTTTAATGTAATTAGATGAGTCTACGTTTATATGTCCATTTTGGTAGAAAGAGGTTTACTTCCAACAACAACAACAACAACAACAATAATAATAATAATAATAATAATAATAATAATAAATAAAATAATAATAATAATAATAATAATAATAATAATAATAATAATAATGATAATAATTGAGTCTGTAAAAGTTACTTTCAGGTTATGTGTAATTGTTTTTATCCTTCGAACCCAACGTTGCTTTATTTCCTCCAGCTCATGAATAAGCGTTGTATATTGACCTGACCTCTGTGAGTTCTATGCATATTACCCTCATATTCATGAGGTCATACTTATTTTCACACGGTAGCTATGAATTTTCCTTTTACCAACTTTTCTCGAAGAATATTTAACTCTTCGCATACTTTTATTTTGTTCTCATTGTAGATTTATGGATTTGAAACACTCGAAGGTATCAAAAAAGTTTTTTTTTTTTTTTTTTTTTTTTTTTTTTTTTTTTAATCTGAGTTCCAAATGTTGTTGGAAATTCCATATTGTGGTGATTTGCGTTATCACAATTGATTTTTATCATTCATGAGTGATACCTTATTTAGTTATCGATTTTATCTATATACACGTACATGCGCGAGCGCGCGTACGCACACACACATATACACAACACATATATATATATATATATATATATATATATATATATATATATATATATATATATATATATGCATACATACATACATGTATTTGTAGATAAATATATTAGTTGATATATATATATATATTATATATATATATATATATATATATATATATATATATTGTTTGTGTGTGTGTGTGTGTGTGTTGTTTTTGTATGTGTATGTGTTAAAGAATGCTTATTCGAAAGCAGTTTACAAACTATTCCTGGCATCTCATTAAAGCCACCAGACGACCTGCTCTCCATCCATTGACACCAGATTTCGTGTGAACGGCTTCATTTGTATTGAGGGGACACCAATTTTTTTTTTCCTTTTTTTTTTTGGAAACATTCCAATTCCTGCTTGAATGTGACACGCCTCGCATTCTTCGGCGACCTGAACCAAGCGGAGAGTGAAGGGGAAAAGGAGGCTGATATAAAGTCGAGGTAAAAGGTGCTTGCAAGCACAGAGGCGTCTCGCTTTTTCCGAATCTCCTGATTTATCTCTTCCCTGCGACTGGCAACTATGGCACTGAAGGCTGTAGGGAAATCTCTCTCTCTCTCTCTCTCTCTCTCTCTCTCTCTCTCTCTCTCTCTCTCTCTCTAGACAGCAAATTAATGAAGATTGTCAGACCTGTTAAAACATTAAGATACACATCCATCGTATATATATATATATATATATATATATATATATATATATATATATATATATATATATATACATATATATATATACTATATATATAAACATGCATAATTATATATATTATATATATAGATATCTTAATAATTACTCCTCTCTCTCTCTCACCACCCCCCCCCCCCGCCCTCTCTCGCTCTCTCTCTCTCGTCTCTCTTCTCCTCTCTCATCTCTCTTCTCTCTCTCTCTCTTCATTAGGTTTTAAGGGGTAGTAAACAATGTCAATGAGTTGAATTTTTATGTACTTTAATATTTCAATATGGCTACAGATGTATAAACCAAATCAGGATATGCGCAAATTAGCATATCCTGTGAGATTTTCAAAATTAGTAAATGTAAAAGGGCGCCAGTCATATGTTAGCCGTATCGGTTTCAAGTTTGTTTAGAATATCAATAGGAATTGTGTGGGGGAAAGGGGGGGGGGGGGGGGGGGGGGGGGGGTGTCGGTGGGAAAGGTTGGCCTTTCATGCTATGTTTACTTATTTCGTATTCTTATTTCTAAAACTCATTTCTACAGTTAGTGAGCACCTGTTTCAGAATTGAATTATGCAATTGTTCATTGCTTCCTTTCTTTTGATTTTTAAACATTGTCATTTACATATTGATCGTTCGACTCAACTTTGACTCTGTGTACTTCTTTATTATCAGCAATAGTTATATATTAGGTTCTTAAAAACATTTGCTTTGCTATTTGCAAATAATGGAGCACTTGCAATCATTATTCAATAGGAATTTTACAAATACCATATCTGTCTTGTTTTCTAATTTGAAGTTTCCAGTAAATGTAAAAATTGATATATATAAAAGACTTGTAAACAAAATTTTAAAGATATTCAACACTCCCCAAAATAAATTTATTAGAGATATTCAACACTCCCCAAAATATATTTATTACATTTTTATTGATGTATTAATTTTGCCATTTAGCTATTTTCGATATCACTTTTTCAATTATTAGTTTCAAAATTATTTAAATTTTAAGGAATCGCTTATCATATTCCTGTCTGAAAAGCCATATCCTCTTTCACTTCCAGGTTGCGATCTTCGTGGCTACGGCACTCGTAGCCCTAGATGTCGTTGAAGCAATGCCTGGATTTACCGGGGGCGCCAGCATAAGCTACGGTGGCATTGGAGGAGGCGCCCACGGAAGCTCCTACGGAGGGTTTGGTAACGGTTACGGTGGTGGCTACGGCGAGGGATACGGGAGTTACTTCGGAGGCGCTTATGGCAACTCCGGCGGGCTGAGTGGCTCCTTCTACGGGGGCGGCTACGGCGGTGGCTACGGCGGGGGAGGATTTGGAGCCTACGGAGGAAGCCACGTGGGAAGTAGAGGTGAGAAATAGGTCTCATTATCTACTTATATGTTTAATAAAAAAAAGGAAATAAAAAAAAACGGATCTATGATAATAATTAGGATTAAATGCTTTCCTATAAAAATATTAAATACAAAAGCTATTGCAGGTTACATTTATAATTCGGTTGTAATTATTGATATTAATCTAAATATATTTATCTGTTTGTGTATCCTTTTCAGGTTATGGCTACTAGTCAGCTCGATCGTTGTAACCCGTCACCATAACAGATCTGTAAGGTTAATAAAGTTAATTTTAAGTATGATCTGAATTTTGATTTTCCTTAGACAATGTAAATGTAGGCTATCAGAAAACAATGGTCTGCTCATATTAATATATAATAAACGATTTTATGTTAATTTTTTCGGAGTCATTCCTTATCATTTATTCCACTTGAAGAACCATGTACATTATAAATTAATATATATAATACATATATGTTATATAAATATAATATATAATGTATTTATGTATATATATGTATATTATATATATACACACACACACGCACACGCACACACACACACACACACATATATATATATATATATTATATATATATATATATATAATATATATGTACACAAGAACACACACACACATATATATATATATCTATATATATATAATATATATATACATATATATACACGCAGAGAGAGAGAGAGAGAGAGAGAGAGAGAGAGAGAGAGAGAGAGGAGAGAGAATGATAATTGCGGTAAACTCTTAACCCTGGAATAACTGCACAAATACCAGCATGTTTTGCAATTGTAGTAAAGATGAGATATTTTTTTTTATATTTCCTGATTACATTTGTACAGCTACTAAAGTTATGTTAAGATAATTCTGCTGATCACTTCTCGTGAAAAAAAAAATTTATTTTTAACAGTAAAAAGACTTAAATTCTACCATACATCACTTTTTGGTGAGGTAAATGCAAAGCTCATCTTTCCTACGTAAGATTAGGGTTCACTAGCAGTAAGAGGAACGAGGTTAAGGGTTCGAATCCCGCCAGGGAAGAATGAGCATAATTTTCACATAGTGGAATTCGAGGCCTTCAGTGGGGCAGCATTATTGTATGTATGTATACATACGTATATTGATAGTCGAAGCTGCTGTAATTAAGATGATTAATTAGAAAATCTGTCTCAACGGTCGTGGAAGCCATGTATTGTCGTCATCATCTTTTTGGGTTCTGCTTTCAGTATGAATGCACCATAATGTAAATGCCTCTGTATCTCATAATTTTCTGTGATATATATATATATATATATATATATATATATATATATATATATATATATGTACACACACACACATACACACACACACACACACACACACACATATATATATATATATATCTATATATATATATATATATATATATATATATATATATATTATATATATATATATATATTCATATACACACACCCACAAAATCAATGCCGTTCGTTGCCAGAATTATTAATACGGCTTTCTTTCGCAACTTAATGGCCGGAAGTACCCCGGGTGCTTGACTTGACACCCTAAATTTTGTCATATTAAAATCAGCCTTCTCATCTGGCAACAAACGTAATATGTAGCATGAAGAAATATTTGAAATTCTTGACTTTCGAGTTTGTAAGTGCGAGGCTTGAGATATAGAATTATGTTGTTGGAATGGTGAAAGTATGTGTCAAGAACCATTGGAGGGCAATCACATTTGTAGAGTAAGTTGAGAATGTTAACCTGATGTCGAAATGGATGTGAAGCAAGTTTTTAGTGAAATCTGTGTCATTCACTAAGCAAAAAGTCTTTGATACAACTTAGTTGTTTTTACTGGACTTCACAGTGTGGTGGTCGTGCGTTCAAGCCCCGCTCATGGTTTGATAGAAGTCACTCGCGTAATAAAACCTTATCGTCTGTATGAGCTACAGATATGGTGTTTTTGGGAGCTCGAAAGTGGGAGCCCATAGCGAGGCTGAGTCACCAGCAGCAGCCATTGCCTGATTCTCCCTGGTCACAACGTGGGTGGAGGGGCGGGCTATAAGACGCTGGCCATACATGCATACTCCTAGACATAATGCAACAACGAAACGACCTGTCCCTGGCCCTCTTAGATCATGAACGGCCTTTGAGCCTGTAAACTTCTAAGTGATATGTGAAGAAGGTTATTTATGAAAATAACATTTCTACGAGGTTTGGTAAGTAGCACATAAATATGAAGCTGCTGATGAAAAGAGAATTAAATGTGGCATCCACAGAACACATTCATCTTCCTTTAAAGGAAGTTTTTAGTCAGCTCCCAGATTTGATATTTCAAATGGATATTATTATTAATCTTTGCGTAAGTAGTACTGAGAGGTCCGATGGATGTAATTTAATGTCTCTGGCATTATCTTGAAGATAGGAGAAGCTTTGAAGCGAATCAGTTTACTTCTACCAAATTCAGGAATAGCACACAGGTTAGTAAGAGAAGCATCACATAATATGAGAGAAAGATAAATTGATTATAACCACTGGGTATTTCAAGAGTTGTTTTGCCCACTGTACGAATATTATGAACATGATTACCCAAGGGTTTTCTTGTAACTTGATTGAGATGGTAACGGGGACCGTGTTTTTGTTCATCATTGCAAATCTTGTGTTTGCTGCATTATGTATTAACACTTTATATTTGTTGACTAACGTGCATTTTCCTCGTGTGATCCGGGCTCAATTTACATCTACTGGGGAATGCATAAAAAGTTCTCTTCATTAAAAATCTGATGTATCACTTAAAAGTTACTTCGAAAATTGTTTATATTTAACCGAAATTGGTTCGGGTTAGTTTTTGAGAAAACTTTCATTCTTCATATACATTATCTTCCCTGTAAGCGAGCTCTTTCTCTTGCAAGTTGACCTATACGCGAAATTATTTTTCCTTACAAACCATTAAATTACCCAATGATTAAGAAATCTTTCTCTTTTGCTATTGACAAGTTTGCGTATGTATTTATTTTTCCTTTTAATGGGATTATATTATTTATTTTTCTACTTGACTACGACTCTGAACAACAGCTGTGCTTTGGCGTGATGAGTTACAGGAAATTCGAGATACACTTCCGGGATCATTTTGAACACTTCGTCAACTTTGTATAACAATAATACGAATTTTGAGTATTTATGCACTAATGCAGATATATAAACAATATCACGATCAACAGAATTATGAAATATTAGGAAATATTTCATTTCTTCTTTAGCGGCCTATCTTATTTCTGGAATCCAGAACTGTGACTGTAACATTTTTTCGAAAAATATGAATGTATGCGCATATGTACCTAAATGATTTGCATGTGTTTACGCGTAAATGGATCTGCATCTCCTACCCATTTCCTGTGTATTCGTGAATGCGTGCCTATGCATATCTTGTATATATATATATGTATAGGTATATATATATATATATATATATATATATATATATAATATATATATATATATATATATATATATATATATATATATATGTGTGTGTGTGTGTGTGTGTGTTTCTGTAATATAATATATATATATATATATATATATATATATATATATATATATATATATATATATATATATAAATATAATCTAGTATTCTATATTTACCACAAACCACGAGCCTGATACATGTTACAGCTTACTCCTGCTTCTGTAAACCAAAGCAGTGTACTGTACCGAGAATTACTACACCCTGAAGTAAACAAAATCATATAAAGATTCAGCCGATAACAGCGCAACAAATACCTCGCTGGCATCATTATCTCCAGGGCATTTAATGTACAGGCACCGGGCATTGCGAAACTGCAACCCAGCCGGAATATCGAGAGGTAGTGATCTTACTTATTACTTCAAGAAATTAACCAGTGTTTGTTTTTCTATCATTTGCTCCTCTGTGTGAAGGTATAATTATTAATCTGGCGTCACAGCAACAATGGTTATTGGCATTGCGAAGATGGCCTTTTTGAGGTTAATTTTCTCGAGATATCTTTGTTCAATTTCCTGGAGATACTTTTGCTCTTATACTTTAGTCAGTCATTTTATAAATAATATTTTTTACAAGATCAGAGTAGTACAATTTGTTTGCTTTTGCATATTACCTCAGTTTGAGTAAGGCCGATCATTGGCTGACTTGTTGATGCTTCGTTATTCATAAATCACAATGTTTATTGGATTTTCTCTTACGATTTATTATACTACTTTGAAAACTAGTATTTTAATATTATAAGGGTTTTATTTGTCTCTCTATGTATATGCCTCTTTATGTACGAGTTTGCGACGGGCCAGTAACATATGGCATTTTAACTTATGGGCTATTGCTTGTAGTGGAATGTTTGGTTCAACGCCCCCCCCCCCCCCCCTCAACCTCTTCTCTTTCTCTCTGAAAAAAAAGAAATAAAAGTTTCAGAAAGTTATTTTTAAAACCTAAGATTATTTCATTCACGTGGTTGATTTCACTCGAGTTTGTATACCACTTGCCTGGATGTGAATGAACTTCGCCTCATTTACTAAAATTGACCATTACTCCTGCAATTACTACGTATACGATGGTAATGATTGTTCCTGTTGTTCATAAGTTTCTTTTATGAATGAGGCACTACGGTACTACTACTGTATACAATGCTAGAAATGCTAAAACGAAGCCACTGTTTTCCGAGTCAGACTCTGCAAGTGTTATATAATGAATAATTTTTCAGTTTCTTAATTAAAAGAAGCTCCCCACCACAGGTGACCTGTTAATGAAATTTGTTATCACGTGATTTGATCTGTCTCGTTATAAAAGTCTGTTGTTGTAATCAGGATTTATTATTCCAGCTAACCTGCTGATTACAAATGGTTAGTTATTTTAAACGTTACAAGACATAGTATGAGTAATTGCAATTATGAGTAAACGCGCCTAAGGATAGTATTGGTTCTAATGCTGGGTTTCAGGGAGTCGTGGATTAGCTTAGCTTGTTCTATGTTTATTGTTTGTGTTTTGAATAAATGAATGACTGAAAACTCCTTCTCATGAATGGTTCTATGAAGACATGTCTGTCACAAGAAGAAGAAGAAGAAGAAGACGTAGAAGAGTTGAAAATCAAGGGGTCATGGTACTTGGAAAACCAATTCTGGATTCCTTTGTGGAATGGAATATAGAATTTAAGCCAAAGGCCTAGCGCTGGGACATATAAGGTCATTCATCTCTGAAAAGGATATTAAAAACCTCGCAGTTGCACTGTGGAGCAATAGCTGGCAGACGGTGGATAGCAAGATGGAGGAAGGAGAATATGAATGAAGGTACAGTAAAGTAAACGGAATGTTACGGGTTGGCAGCTAGTGGCCGACAGGACGCTGCAAAAAAAAAACTTTAATAATGCTTTCAGTGCATCGCGTGAGGTGCACTGTCGAACTACCGCCTACACGGGGGATTTCTTTGTTATAGGCAATCAGATATATCGCCGAACACTAAAACTGTATCTTTTTAGTACAAGAGGTAATTACTTGTAGATTTAATTAGCTTAGACTATATATATATATATATATATATATATATATATATATATATATATATATATATATATATATATATATATATATATATTAGACGTAAATATTTTCATGCCATTCGCGACGTTACAATCGTAGTTCCACCGTGTTTGATGTCTCGAAGAAATTAATTTGCTAAATACTTCATTTTTTCCCCGTATCGTATCATTCCTATCACTCATACTTAGAGAAAATAGTTTGATCTCCCTTAAATAAAGCTCAGTATCTCAGACCTTTGCTATTAGTGGTTCTTAGTTATTACAAAAAGTTAATTGCACCTTTCGTTAAGTATCAAGTCAATAAAATGGGTATTGTTTTTTGGTTATTTTTGTCCACTTTGATAAATAACGAAATTATATTTCGAATTTCGATGCCCATTGTCCTTCGGGTTGTGTTGTCAGCGCTTCTCAGATGTGTTCGATCTAAGAATATATTCTAATAGTATGTTTACTTCACGGGTGACCTCAGTAGAATCTCTGGAAATATTTCATTGGTTTGTTAGCTTCTCGTTGTTGCTTTCAGAATCAGTTCAACCAAATAGCAGTAGGTCAGAGTTGGTGACGTACGTGACTGCGCGTAGAAGTTTGTTTACTGTGAATTCCTTATCAGTACCGAAACGTGAAAAGTATAAATAAAGTGAAAACCAGATTGTTCTAAACAAGGGCGAGGTAACATGAAGAAAAAACAAATTATCATTAATTTTGTTAAGGAGTATATATATACATATATATATATATATATATATATATATATATATATATATATATATATATATATATATTATATATTATATATATATATATATATATATATATATATAGATATATATATATATAATATATATATATATAAACTTTTATGGGTTGGCAAAGACCGCCTTTCATTATTCACGTATTGTTTACCCACTAGTATACGACTCGGACCATCCATTATGGAAGCGAAGCGAGTAGTACATTAGATCTAGATCTCATATTTTTTTTGTTTTGAATATTCCAGTTATTATCATTACATTTACTTCAAGTTAAGCTTTTATACGTAGTTAGACGTCTGATGTACATTTTCCCCTTCTCGTCTGCCTCTCTTTCTTCAAATCTTCAACTGAAAAAAACCCTTTGGGACACAACAGACTATAATAACCCGTGAGAGCTCCAAAGGGAAGTTAGCCAGCAAAGAGAGAGGTCATGGGTGTGGGTTTTTTCGATGTGTTATCCTTATCACTAAAGGCTGGGGATGAAGGAAACACCGAAATACTAAAAGTAGGTTCTTAATGTTTAAGCGAAGTGCACAAAATCATAGAGGTGCTAAATAATGTGCAAGGCAAGGAATACAGAGCGGTGCCGTACTGGCGAGACATGACTGCCAGACGGGCGAGATTCAGTCATTACATATCGTACATGACAAATACAAATGACATACATTAAATACATAAGGAGGTATATAAATGAATACGAAAGTTAGAGAATGCGATACATATTATACGTAAATGTTCATATATCGTGGTGAATGTTTCTTTCATTTACCTGCAATGGGAATAGATGATAATAATTAAATAAAGATGAGGGAATAGGAAATAAACCCGACATACCTGAATTCAGGAGGTCGTTAGCAGAGAGCAAGGATGAATTTGCTCTTCGATTAAACAGTTGGAGATTAGAAATTTCCACGACTGCTCATGGCAGACTTTTCAACACTTAAGTTGTAGCCAAGTTAAAACTCCTCGCAAACTGAGTAGCTAAACCTGGTGCTGTAAAACGACTCACTGTTTGCAGCAGCAGCAGCCTGAATGCTTTCCATCTCAACCACTTTCAATCCTTTTACTGTACCTCCTTCCGTATTCACTTCCATTTTACTTTCCACCCTCTCCTAACAATTGATTCATAGTGCAACTGCGAGGTTTTCCTTCAGTTACACCATTCAAACGTTTTACTGTCGATTTCTTTATGAGTGCTTGGTCTTTGGCATAAATTCTATATTCAATTCAATTTCCATCTCAGTTCCTAACCGGTTATGCAACGCCAGATAATTTGCGTTCAATCGATCAGTCCCATTCGGTCCAAGGGTACGTCCTAACACTTTTTCACCATAATGATGTTTAATATGAAGTATTTGTGATATGCTGTTAAAAACGCCATTCTTCAGTTTTAAAGAAGGCAGAATCGTCAAAGAAGTGATGATGTTACAAATTCCCATTATTAGAAAACTATGGAAGCTTTAATTTTCCATCTATTTCCTAACTTGTTAAGATTGAAGTTTTTCCAAATGTCCACATCCTCGTTGACAGAGTTAAAGAAGTTAGTATGTATATTTGCCGAAATCTTCCTTCGAACAACATTATATATATATATATATATATATATATATATATATATATATATATATATGTGTGTGTGTGTGTGTGTGTGTGTGTGTGTGTGTGTGTGTGAGAGAGAGAGAGTATTTGTGTGTTTGTATGTATGTCGTATATATTTATCACAATGTATAATATATACATATACATATATATATATATATATATATACTATATATATATATATACTATATATATGCATTGAGCTACAAATGTCCTCTAATATCCAATTCGCTCTACCTCGGAATTAACATTTTCTTATATGTTAACCAAATGGGAATTTTTTTAGTTTGTAAAAATTCCGTCCTCTCGTGGATTCGGTTGACATATATGAAAATATATTAATTCGAGGTAGAGCGCATTGGATATTTAAGGACATTCGTAGCTTAATGCGTGTTTGTGAATCATATTGATGTGATAAAAGTTCTTACTATATATATACTATGTATGTATGCTATTCCTGTATATTGATTTTTACTTATATTGATTCGGTTCATAGCATACCTATGAATACATGGTCACATACGAAACGTAATAACGATACAGTTATGGTTATTAACCCGAAATTGTCACAGTTTTTC
>NC_087212.1:38413954-38471454 GCF_015104395.2 Macrobrachium nipponense
AGCTCCCAGTATGTCTGTAATAAAAGGAGAAAAGTAATTGCATTTTAATAAAGCTAATTTCCCAAGGAATTTAAATTGCTTGGATTGACTATTAGAATGGCTAGTCAGTCGTCCAGGCGTTAGGTTAGGGAATATAAAGTCTATTTTAATAGAATACGCTAATGGTTCTTGACTTTTAACAGAAACTCCAATAAGGCATTTAATCAGAGCTGCCTCTAGCATGTTTAGCTTTATCTTGCTTAGAGTGATCCCCACAATACTTGTTTGATGCATAAATACAGATATCCAGATTCATACCTATCTACCTATATATGTGTATTTATATATTTATATATATATATATATATAATATATTATATATATATATAATATATTATATATTACATATATATGTTGTGTGTGTGTGTGTTTTCGTGTGTGTGTGTGTTTATGTATACATATATGCATAAATAAACGTATTATTCACGAACCTAGAATCTGATATAATTACTTCGATATGTTAATCAAATTAATTTTTATTTATATATTATTCTACAAACACGCGCGCGCACACGAAAACACACGCACACACACTATATATGTGTGTGTGTGTGTGTAGGTGTGTGTTTGCGCGCGCGTGTAATAGAAGGAGCCCATAAAAACTCCAAAACATACAAAGTAAGTACTATATCTCAGAGACTGCTGATCTCTCTTCATTACATGGAATTCTGTCGCAACAGAACATTTTTACCAGTCATATATATATATATATATATATATATATATATATATATATATATATGTATATATCTTTATATATAAATATATATATATATATATATATATATATATATATATATATATATATATATATATATATATATATACACACATACACACACACATATATGTGTATATATATATATATATATATTATATATATATATATATAATATATTATATATATATATATATATATAATGAATTGACTGTGTGCACGAAATTTCCAGATTACGTGTAATGCCTTAGTGACAGCCCAACAAACTTTGACCCAACTTAGAGTACAAAATCCTGCCTGAATGGGCTTTAATCCCCCTGGACTCCCTCACCCTACTTTATGTATATCACTTTAACAGTACATCTGACTTATACATATTTTCCAACAAGCTACGATTTCTCATTCTATACGAGACCATTTTTAATAATGAGCCATCATTTCAACCTTTGCTCGCCTTTTTACCAAATCGTTAAATATGAATATTTCCATTTCAGTCATTTTCTCCTCTTATTTCCTATGCAAATATTTTAAATCAATATTTTTTTTTCACATTCAACACCCCAATTTCACTTCCATAAAGGCGAGTTGGCTCAAAAGTGTTAACTTCTATTCCATAAATATTCTTCTTCTGTTGAAAGCCCTTGTAGGACACCAGCCACCTCCCTTGTTTCACCTATTTATGCTGCTCACCTCATCTCTCTTCCTGCTATGCCCCGTATTTGGGAGTGGTGCTGTCAGTGAACCTCATTCGGTGTACTGTAGGCATTACTTAAGGTCCTCTGCAGCGTCCCTTTGGCCCCTAGCTGCAATCCCTTTCATTCCTTTTAATGTACCTCCGGTCATATTCTTTTTCTTCCATCTTACTTTCAACCATCTCCTAACAGTTAAGGGTTTCTTCCCGTTACACCTCTCAAGCCTTTCTACTCTCAATTTCCGTTTCGGGTCTTGTGTTCTTCCTGCTGTGATCATTACAAATCTTCCCAAATATATTTATCGGTTAGCCACTTGTATTCCTGCCTCCAAGCATAATAACTTTCAGATGCTGCGTTTGCTATGCTTTCTTGCAGCTGATTTCTAGGCATTTGGCATTTGTCAAAAGTCGTTTTTTTTACTGTTCTCTTTACTCATTCATTGCTAGTTACATTGAATAAGATCTGAATTTTTTTAATGTTTTTTTTTCTACCTTAAATGTGTCTTTTTCGTTCATGATATACTGTTTCCTCTGCGTTTTTTTATCGCAATACTCGATGTATTTTTTTTCCTTTATTCAATATTTGTTATTAGTTTTAATCCCTTTTTACATCTTCATCTTTTATTCTAAGATGATAAATAAAACTGTGGTCTGTCTTGTAATATTATTTGTGAACTGGTATTCCCGGAATAGAAGGACCAGTGAATGTATTTTTCCGTGAATTTAAAACCTTTTTTTTTGCTTCGAGTTGCAAAATTTCTTGTTTTCTTCGGTTCTGGGCTAGAAAAGGGTATTTGTTTCCCCTGCCCCTGGGCCTTTTGTATTAAAAAACAAAAACGTTACTTTTTCACAATTTTAATTTGTGGAGGGACAGTTGAAGCCGAAAAATAATAAAGAATTCTTTTTAATAAAGATGAAAAGTAGACCAATTAGAATGAAGTAAATGGTGTAAACACAGCAAGTTGTTCAGTCCACTGCAACTATCCGTATTCGCGACCTGGAAAAAGATAAAACAAAATAAGGGTTTTATAGAACACATCTCTCCATAATGGGTTGGGTAACTTACTGTAGCACAAACATAACCAAGTGTTATTGTAACGAAAACATGAAACAAGTGTTTCGTAGTCTGTATCTCACGGAGATATCTTGGGCAATTTATAGCGTCAGAAAAGTGCTAATAGTTCATATCTCATGGCGACTTATACATGAACTTATCGTAACGAACAACACTTTTTTTAATTTTTCATTAATGTATATCTCAGTAAGATGGCTGAGGCTACTTAAAGTGAAATTAAAGGTTTTATCATACTCATCTCAGTTAGATATCTGCGTGAACTTATTTAAAGGAAATAGTGTTGGACAGTAAATATTTAACAAAATATTGCTTTATCCATTAATATAAAGTAAAATATTGCATCATAATATTAAGCAAAAATTATTGCGACCAGTTTATTGCAACTAGAAGCCAAGGATCACATAGTCCATATTTAACCAAGGTTGCTACGGTCGCTCGAACTTTGACATACTAATGACCAACCTGGATCAACCTAAGACGGGCACGAATGGGGGGCGTCCGCCCCCACCTCCGTAGCCTCCACCACCACCACCACCACCCCCATATCCGCCGTAGCCTCCTCCGTAGCCGCCGAAGAATCCGGGATGTGCCTCTGCACTTGCTAGGAGGATGGTGGCCATAACCATGACCAACATAATCTGAAGGAAAGAGGAATATGGTTGATGATGGTGTATTTGTGCCGTAAATAACTTTGTATCGGTTAATAATGCGTTATATAAAATTATGTTTCATGGATCATTGGACTACGAAATCGTGTATATTGTTACATTATATATTTAAACATAATTGCACTGGTGTAAGATTGTTTCAAAAATCATTGAATTAATCATGTTTTTTTTACATTAAACGTTTAAACATGTTTGCACTGGCATAATATTATGCTTCAAGAATCACTGGATTATTGAGTCATGTTTTTTATATTCAATAAATATTCATTATTTTTCAAGAATCATTGGATTACTAAATCATTTTTTTAACATAAAAAATTTGAACATGGTTGCACAGGCTGGATTGCTAAATCATGATTTTTTTTTTCATTTCACTAAATTTTTTAACTGCGTTTCATTGGTACATAACCATTTTAGTAACAGTAGCATTAAATTTGTTTCCGTACTTAAAAATTGTTCATCTGTTAGCAGTGAAGTTTAATATTTTTTTGCCTTAATGCATGGTTATTTTTATAATATTAAATAAATAGATAATTTTAGAAGTTTGTTTTCATAGTACATAATGTTATCTTAAACATAGTTTCATTACAGCTTAGTTTTGGCTTAATTTGCTCTGAAAGTTGTCTGAAAAAGCCAGTTTTAATTTCTCAAAAATTCACAAAATAATCGACCACCTATTAATATGATTATTAAAAGATGCTTTAGAATGATGATGCTGATATAGTGCACGTTGATGATAGATGGCAAAATCCGTCGGGAAATACATACAAGCTTAGCAAACATGGTCAAGAGCTGAATGACTTCTGGACGCGAGAGATCTCGGAGGAGCTGAATGAGACTACTGACTGTGGTCGCGACTCCGGGTTCCTTTTATACTCGATGTCACGGAAGGCTGGTTCTCTTCGAAACAATACACGAGCGTCAAGCGAAAGCACATTTTGATGGATAGCCAGAGCACGAAAGAATGGCTCCTTTAGCAATGCAGATTTCCACGTTCTCATTTGAATGAAAAGAAATAAATACTGGGATTGTAAAGAATTTCTTGAAGCGAAATCTGAGGTGAAAGATAACGGTGGTTGTATCTAAGTTATAAGCGGTACGAGGCACATACTTTTTAAAGTGATTATTTAACGGAATGATATCTTTATAATCGGGTGGGGTTGATTCCATGGGCATAAGAATATATCGAAATTCTATTTTTACTGGCCAAGAAATGGCATTAATCTCTAAGGTCAGCATTATAAAAAGTTTATAAATAAAGTATATATATAAATATATATATATATATATATATATATATATATATATATATATATATATATATATATATATATTATAAAACAGATTTTACAGTAAGATAACAAAACAACTGTGAGGAACGTGAATACACACAATACATCCTCACACTCTTTTAGTGAACATATTACTCTTTCCCTTTTTCGCGCCTGTGTACACATGTCTAGTGTCTGATAACAGACATTACTGATTCCCTCATGTCTGAATTTGAATGAGTAATTTCACACCATTATACTTATTAGCATCTTGCTTAGCGTTACTGTTTGTAAAAATATTTTACTTAATAAAGGTTATTTATTTGTTTATTTATTTGTTTGTTTATTCTACCAAGGTTGCTTCCACGATAAGTAAAATGTTTCCTACGACCTATAAGGTGATCCACATTAGCACTCAACACATCAACTCCAAGTAGGAAAAGATTAACATATGTTCTTTAGTACTTTAGAGTTTTTTTCTGAAACAGTAGGTACATTATTTAACCATTCCAGTTTTCTTCTTGGCATTTGGGGTACTGAAGGTTTTGCAAAATAATGAAAGATTCGGGAAAGAGATTGATTGATGGTGAAAAAAAAAATGAATAGATACTGTCGTATTGCCACATCCTGGTCACTTGAACGTCCACGCATTATAGGAAGGAGATTTCGAATGCATGTTCGTCTCTATAATGCATAATTTGCTGTGGAATTCTTACGTCCTTTTAGCGTCCTGCTTACCATGTCTTAAACCTCGTTCAGTTTAGCTTACGTTTGAATTATACAAAAGCCAGAAATGACAAATTTATCACATGATATGAAGACTACGCTGTTTCGACAGGTTTTCTGAGGTCCTCAAGAAATTCAAAGCTTGACTTGCCGCATATAGGCCTATTGCTATTTTTGCCAAAGAAATTGCGCGTATGTTATCTCGGTGAATCCGTCAAAAATTAGGCGCAGGCTTCGTTGCGTATTTTGCTTTGGAGGTCAGCAGCCACATATGTCCATAACAAGCCGACACTGACAATGGCATTTGTCCATGGTGAAGAAGTGTTATGATTTGAAAAGAATATAACCAACTTCTTAGAAGAGTGCTTCTTATAGCTCTCTATGAACTCTTTTATTTGCTTATTAATTTCGAGCTTTAGATAGTGATGCACGAATAATCGTCTGCTTTCTCTGTTGTTCATACGCTGGGAAAATAAAGTTTAAAACCGTATAGTAAATTATGTGCATTTTGTGAACGTTAACGTTGCACTGATAAATTTGGGCTTTGTCTGTCATAAATTCATTAATTTCCTCTTTGCCAATATGCAATGAGGTAAGTTTATTGTCATACTACAGTGAACAGCAATTTTGTGATCGATGGTTGGACTGCCCCAAAACCAAAAGGAACCCAGGAATAGTTGAATTGTCAAGTGAAATTTATCATTCCAGTGCTCTTTTTGTTTAAAACCAATTTTTTTAATATATATTTTTTGTGGGGGTCTGGGGGGCTGCTAGCGGTTAGGGCAGGGTTCCAGTTTTTCAAAGTAGTGATGGCGGAAGATTTACTCTAAAGGTATTATGGCTTTAACCCAACATTCAACACTCTGGGAAATGTTCAATGAATGTACCACTAAACCAAAATGGAATTTTTCCTAGATAGTGACCCCCTAAGGGTTTTCGGCAGTCGGCATCTAGGACTAATATTTCTTGGAGGTGTCATTGTCCATATGATAAGTACAGTCTTGTGTTTATGTTTTTACGGTAATCTCCAACGGTCTTGTACTAAACACGCCTCGCAGGTGGATACATTACGTGTTAAAACCCTTGGGGGGTCACAATTTAGGAAAGATCCCAAAAATGTAAAGCTGATACATCAGTGCAAGATATCAGCTTTCTTCTATTACATGGCTTAGTTGTAGAGCAGTGACTGAACATTTGGGAGGTGTGGGTTTCGATTCGTGCTTCTGTTCGCCTCATCAACCAAGCTGTAATTGGGTTACCGACGCTTAGCTGGGAGTCAAAGGCAGTAGAGAGAGGAGTTGGCTACCGTATGCTATTTTTTTTGGCTTTTCGATGATATGGGACCAACTTTGTACAAGGAATACTGTAGCAAAAAGGATCAGACTAACTGATGATATGAGTGGTTTTTTTTATTTAGTTATTGCACAGGGACAACAAGCACACATCGCTTTGTTGCCATATTGATAACTGTACAACCAAGTCAGTAGATTTTGGGCAAGTAAGGATGCAAAGTTCCTTCTAAGGTTTCAGTCCATGAAGTGAAAAGTCACTAAAAGGGTTTTTAGTATCTAAGTCTGTGGAAAGATTCCCAAGAAGGTTTCAGACTGATATGTCTGTATGTCGGTCATGCCAAAGAATGAATTTATTGAAAACCAGTGATGTACTGTATGAGACTGACAACATGAGTACCGGGAGAATTCTGAGTCTTGTTAGAAATCACACGTCCTTTGGTGGAATGTTTATTCCCCATCATTTTTACATGAATAGTGGATTTCTCCCTTAATACACGATTAAAAAACAGAAATCTATCAAGAATTACCTAGTAATCAGATGGGTCTCCCTAACTCCATTACAGTTCGTCTTGAGCACTGAAAGGATTCAAAGTCTTGAAAGAAATCACTTATCCTTCGTTCTATGGCATATAATGAATAATGGATTTCTCCTTCAATGCACGAATGAAAAAAAAGGAAATCTAGCAGCGATTAGCTTATATTCAGATGAGTCTCCCTAGCACCATTCTAGTTTTTATTCATTTATTTATTTATTTTATTTTATTTTTTTTTTTGCCACTCACTGTCTGGTAGACGTTTTCTGAAGAAATGACATCCTCAGGTTTGTCTGCAGTGTTTTACTGACCTATTAACAAGAAATCTTTTCAAGAAATAGCACATTTCTGGTCTGACGGAGGCTGAGTCATTCTTGAAATGATATTGGGTAGTATAGTCATTCAATACTTTCCTTTCAAATAAGAGCAATAAAAGTCTGACTTTTTTTCCGTCTCGTTCTGTATCTTTATCTCCGAAACGAGAACGTGAAATTGGTAAATGATGCGTCTTTCCTTTCACTGTAACTTTACTGTTGTGATTGTGCCTTGGCCAGACGGGTTTGCTCAGTAGCCTTTGTTTTCTCGTAAGTCACTGGATGACTCACTGCGGCTGTTACAATAGCTCTTTGTAATTTGAGGCAACATCATTTCCCTCCTTGATCGTGGTGGTCTGACTTCCATTAAGATGTTCTCTAGAGTTGTAAGTTTATATATATATATATATATATATATATATATATATATATATATATATAAAAAATTTGACTTTCCTGAGTTTTTCCTTTTTGCCAAAGGAACAGATGTAAAAAAAAAAAAAAATTAAAAAGCTCCAATTGGACAGACAAAAAAAAAAAAACATTGCAGAGGGTTTTCGACTTCCCAAGTATATATATATCTATATATATATATATATACATAATATATATATATATATATATATATATATTATATATGTATATATATATATATATATATATATATATATATATATGATATATATATATATATATATAATATATATAATCTATATATATATATATATATATATATATATAATATATATCTATCTATATATATATCTATATATATATATATATATATATATATATATATATATCATATATATATATATTGGGAACAGGTCGAAAACCCTCTGCAATGTTTTTTTTTTTTTTTTGTCTGTCCAATTGGAGCTTTTTAATTTTTTTTTTTTTTTTTTTACATCTGTTCCTTTGGCAAAAAGGAAAAACTCAGGAAAGTCAAATTTTTTTTCGAGAACTTTTGAATGATTAAATTCGGTCTGAAAATTTTCTGTTCCTAAGGAATTCTATGTCAGGATCGTATCGAATCTCTTTCCCGACTTTTGAAGATGGTAACCCTGTTGGCTAGTTTTCTGACCTTAGTGTATGTTAATCCTGAATTCCTAAGGGGTTTTGAAGGCATGGGATGTTAAAAGTGGGTCAGAAGGATTTGGGGTGGTGCAGGATTAACAAGTGGGCGTTTGGGTATGGAGGTGGCTTGAAGGATTGGGAGGTGGGTGGAAGGATATAGAAGTTGACGTGGAGGATTTTTAAGTTGATCAAGATGATTAAGAGGTGATAGCAAAGGATGTGAAAGTGCCGGAAGAGGATTTGGAGGCATCGGAGTGGTGCGTGGATGTGGGAGAAAATGATCTGGAAGAAGCGGAAATTGATTTGGAGTTGCATATGAGATTTTGTAAGAAGTGTAGTGTTTGAATATGCTGGAAAGGAGTGTAAAAAGCAATTTCCTAGTGGGTGTTTACTTATTTTTTAATAGCAGTAGTGAGGGAGAATGATTCACAATTCATTAACGATTAATATCTTATGATAGGTCATGATACATGCACTCATACTCATAAAACGTAACGCAAACCAACATGGAAAAATGCAGAGGCGTCCGATTAAGACAGGGTGATCACACACTAATATAAAATCTGTTGTCTTTCAATGACCTGTTATCTCTATTTTTATGAGAATATTTATAAGTGAATATATATTAAGCTGTTACAAATGAATATATATAAAATTCCAAAAGAACAATGATGATTTTTACGGCTGCTCTGGATCTAGGGGGACATTCTTCAAACAAGTGATCTGAAGTCTTCACGCGAGTTTCGTTGATGTAAGCGGGAATTAAGTAGCCGACTGTGTTGGTCTGCAGCATTTTTAAATGTATAATTGCTGTCGTGGGTTTATATGATATGTCTCTCGTTTCTTTAGTAAGTTAAAAGAAAAATAGAAAGGAGAGAACATACCTAATTCCACAATCATCCACATCCCTTATATCAGTAATCCATACCACTTGAATCTCGCTTGGATAATGGCTAATATTATCTTGTTCAGCGTAATGCTACATAATGTAATGGTGATTAATTTATTCATGATTTATTTCTCACACAAGAATCAGGTCAGAGTTTAAATATCAATAAAAAGCAATATTGAAGGTAATTTTTTGTGAATGTTAATAGCTCCGATGCCTCAAAATCCTGGTGACCTCCCGAAAAGACAAAAGTATATACTGATTAATGATAAGTTATGGTAAAGTTGTCTGTTATACAGACAATACTCTGACAGAATATTGAAAGCATTAGATGTTGCAAATTGAAAACAAGAAATGGCGTAAGATTCTTGTGCGCCGCTTTATCACAAATGAAAATAGGCAATTGGTAAAAATGTGTGTGGACATTTATCAGCAACAACACTTTTGACAAGGAAAATTATTTATATTTTATATAGTTTTCAAATAACTTAAGGGTATGTGGAATGCAATGTATCCATATTTAGAGCAATATTATTCTTTTTATTTCTCTTGAACAGATGTTCCCGTTTAATTTTTGAGACAGCCCTTTTGTGTAATTCAATCTGGTCTATAAATGTGAAGTAATGATAGATTCCTAATAGAAACTGATGCTGTATTATGGAATATTGTATATTCTTGGTAACCTTTTCACTAAATTGAGGCCATAATTTCATCGAAAGATTGAAGGTAATGTTCTTAGCTGCACCCTGACAGACCTCCGTGAAGTCTCAAGAAATTGAATCGCCAAAACGTTATCAAGTTTCTGAAGAATAAAATGTGTTCAGCCACATTTTTCACAGCAAAGGCGGAAATTCTCGACAGCCAGTTTCTTCAGGCAGCCGTGCTTGCTATTGCTACAGACGCAGGCATTTCTGCCTTTTCATTTTCCTTTATGTGTAACTGGAGCACAGAAACGGCATTTCTTCTGCTATTCTTCCAGTTTCGACTTCCTTTAAAGCACCGTTTTGCTTGAGGGTCTCCATTGTCCAGGCAACAGGGCAGTCCTCGTTGATGCCAGTATAAATTGAGGTCTGAAATGAGGGAAACCATCAGTTGGAATCATCTTACCATTATTACAGCATGTTCGCCAAACTTGTGAGTCTAGGCTGATTTTTATTTGTATAGTTATTGTTTAGTAGTAAGTGTTTGTTATGTTTGACAGGTTGTCATTTTTATATTTTGATGAACATCACATTTATACCGGAAAAAATCTGCTCAGATCATTACTGATTGAAATTTAGAGCGCAACTTTAATTTCATTCTTCAAGTTACGTTAGATAGCTTAATCATGGAGGAAAAAATTTATACATACATAAATATATAGGTATTATATCATATATATATATATATGGATATATATATATATATATATATATATATACATATATATATATATATATATATATATATATATATATGTGTGTATATATATATATATATATATATATATATATATATATATATATATATATATATATATGTATGTATGTATGTATGTATGTGAAGACAAATTTTAGCGCAGTACATTTCGTAATCTTTGTGTCACCTCTTCGTCTAGATGTTTGTGGCCGTTCTGGCCTTTGTCGTCTTGCTAGCTACTGCCGAGGCTGATCCTGGATTCTTCGGCGGTGGAGGCTACGGCGGAGGCGGTGGTGGCTATGGAGGAGGCGGAGGAGGAGGCTATGGAGGAGGAGGAGGAGGTGGATATGGTGGTGGTGGTCACAGACGACCATTTGTCGTCTTCGGGTAGGGAGCAGAAGGTCAGTAAAAGAAATACGAGTTACATCGAGTTTGGGCAGCGCTTGGATGGGCGACCACCAAGCAGTGCCACACGGCGTCTGCATCTATTTGGCTGGGTGTGGGACTAGCAACCTCATCCCAAAAAGACTTTTTTGAGTTTTAGCCATAAAAAAATAAATAAGAAAGAAAGGCGTGTCACAAAAAAATGTAATATATGTATGTTTATAAGAATATAGATGGTTTCCATAACATGGTTGCACATAATATCCAATACAAAACATCTCAATGACATTATTATTAATGATATTGTTTTTTATATATATATTACAGGTGAAGATGTGAATTCAGATGGCACTCTGTACCACATGCGATTATTCAAAATTCCTTGAGAAAAGTTTATGTTTGGTTGAATTATTTACATTTGGACAATCTGAAAACTATTTTATATTAATTTTTTGTGTGAAATAAAACTCTTACGAGAAATAACTTGTTTCATATCCCTTTTGTAAAGAGAGAGAGAGAGAGAGAGAGAGAGAGAGAGAGAGAGAGAGAGAGAGAGAGAGAGAGAAACTGACATTATGGTTATCATTACATTTAGATTTTTCATTTTTTTCCATTTCAGTAACTCAATACAGACACTTTATATTTCTTTTTCGGTTGTATTATCATTAATTTTTCAATTATGACAATGGATATAAGAAATTTATGCTTATTTCTTTTTTTTAAGGGGGGGGGGGCGGCTTAATTCTTGAATACGCCAGCCACTTAATGGACACTTGAACTCTTGGTCATCTTGGTTGCCATTTTTGTAGTTTACAATTCCATATATCTGGAGGTGTAGCACGAAGAAAGCTCTTCCGTGTTTATCGTAATTAGTAGACCTCTCATTTGAATCTTTTTTTATTTTGGTTAATTGCTGTCATGCAGAATATGACTTCTGCTAGATCCGCAACCGTTATTCTTCATTTTTATATTTTATTTATTTATCATTTATTTATTTATTTATTTATTTATTTATTTTTTCCATTCTCAGTGTCCCAACCGTTTTCGAAGGAGTAATGTTACCTGCCCGTATCAGAGATTTTTGTTTTACTCTGTTCTTGGTTCTTCCACTGCCTATTGTCTTGCATTTGAAACTAAAGCACCTGATTGCTGTCAGTCAAAAATATGGTTTACGCTAATTAGAGAGCGTTTAATCTTTTCTTTCACTGTTTTCAATTGTTAGGTAAATTTTGTTTGGGTATAATTTTCACCAGCACTGCAGGTATATTACCCTATTGCGATTTTTGACAGGACACACCTGTGCTAAACACCATTCAGTTTCCACATCGGCATTCTTACGAATCCTTTAGGAGTGATGAATTCTGCTGCTCTTCCGAAAGTCACAAGATTCTCTTATCAAGGCCTCGTTCCTAAAAGTGAGTTTTTTCCTCCAACTACACCAAACCCGTATAAGGGGTAAAATCGTCAGTTCATCTCTCGAGGTGCACTGTAGGCATTACTGAAGGTTCTTTGCAGAGTCCCTCCCGCTGCTAGCTGAACTGAAACCTCCTTCATTACTGTACCTCCGTTCATATTTCCTTTCCTCCATCTTACTTCCCAGCCTCTCCTCACAATTGTTTCATAGCGCAACTACGGTTTTTGCCTCCTGTTCACATCTCTACAACCTTTTTACTCTCATTTCTCCTTTCAGCGCTGAATGACCTCGTAGGTCCCAGTGCTGGGCTTTTGGCCTACATTATATATTCCATTCCATTCCGAGTATACTAAACACTAATAAACCTTGTCTCGAGTATCCTTGGATTAGTGTTGATCTTTCCACTGGAATCATGACCTTAATTTCAGTATGAATAACTACGTCATTTGCCATTCATGTCGTCTTACGCATACTACCTATTGACTGTTGTACATTCTGAGGTTGTCTTAGCATTATCATGGAATAATGAACCATTATCACCAATGATTTTCCTGAGGTTTTTTAAGTCATTCAAGTTTTTAACCAGTTGACAACAGTCCACAGTAAGAGTCATTATTTCAGTCGGTGACAGTGAAACTGAGAGTCAAGCGACAGACGAAATCAGTCGATCGTTACTTAGTTTTTCGGCGGTTGCAGGAACTTTGACATTTCTTATCTCTTGTAAAATTTCATATCGTGGGTGGTTCGGGCACTCACTATCGCTAGCGCCCTCCCTCTACCGGCCATCGTTGCCAATTTAGTGGAACTTCACACATACGCCGATGCATTTACAAACTGTTTCCATGAATTCTAGTTGTCATAGTATTGCAATAATGATAAAATTGCCCTAATATGTAAATATGCTACGCTAATTTCACTTATACCCAGTTTGGAGGGCAAACACATACGAATTGGCGACACTCGGTCCCTTGTAATTAAATTTTGTATAATTTGAATAATATTCCCTAATCTTGGCTTGTGTCGTAGCCTTCGTTCTCTGACTGTCCATAGTCTTCAGTTTGATTTCCATTCTATTTTCTTATCAATGTATTTATTTGTTTATTACCAATTGCTCTTTGCATTTTCCTTTTATTTTCTGTGAAGGTCATAGCCTTCAGGCTCATGCCCTGAGAATATTGGCAAGCCACGAGTAATTACAATAATAATTCAGTCTTTTCTTGGCCAGTATTACCTATCAGTTAGGTTAAAAAAAGCACACATCTCCACAAAATCTAGGTCACATTACTTTCCGGCCTTGACTCCAATGAATACCGAATATTCTTCGTTAATTTAATCAAAACATTATCAGTATCGTCCATCAATTATTAATAATGAAATTGATTGAGTACATGGACCTTATTATGATCTCTGCCAGTCTTTTGATCGGTTGATTGATTGATATGGTAACGTTGGCAATTTTTAAAGTGATTGATTGATTTCTATGATAACCCTTTAAACTCTTGTTCATATAGTAGATTTCTAAGTCTTGTTTAATCAGACTGTTAATATATTAACCTAATATTTGCACCAAGAAAGTAATGAGGGAAAGTTCGGACTTAACACGAAGAGGATCGAAAATTACATATAGATTCAGAAGTAAACATATCTTAAAGCTAAACGGAACAAAATATTGAAAATTACAATAACAGTACATTTTCTTGCAAGGGCAGTGTATTGCCCCGAGTCTTGCTATTTAGTCAGTTTAAATTATTATTATTATTATTATTATTATTATTATTATTATTATTATTATTATTATTATTATTATTATTATTATTATTATTAAGATTTAATGATCTAACTTAATTTAAGTTTACAGGAACTAATGCATTTATTTATTTATTTATTTTTTTGGGGGAAGGTGGTATTTGTAACATTTTGGTTACAAGTGAATGTACGTGTAAGCATGATTTGTACTTTTGCCAAATATACTGAATTTCGTTATGAATAATAGTTTATCTCGAGAGAAAAGGTTTTTAGAGTTGGGTTGTTATTAATATGAAAGGTTTTATTATTATTATTATTATTATTATTATTATTTATTTTCTTTTTTTTGCTCTATCACAGTCCTCCAATTTGACTGGGTGGTATTTATAGTGTGGGGTTCCGGGTTGCATCCTGCCTCCTTAGGAGTCCATCACTTTTCTTACTATGTGCGCCGTTTCTAGGATCACACTCTTCTGCATGAGTCCTGGAGCTACTACAGCCTCTAGTTTTTCTAGATTCCTTTTCAGGGATCTTGGGATCGTGCCTAGTGTTCATATGATTATGGGTACAATTTCCACTGGCATATCCCATATCCTTCTTATTTCTATTTTCAGATCTTGATACTTATCCATTTTTTCCCTCTCTTTCTCTTCAACTCTGGTGTCCCATGGTATTACGACATCAATGAGTGATACTTTCTTGTTGATTTTGTCAATCAACGTCACGTCTGGTCTATTTGCACGTATCACCCTATCTGTTCTGATACCATAGTCCCAGAGGATCTTTGCCTGATCGTTTTCTATCACGCCTTCAGGTTGGTGCTCGTACCACTTATTACTACAAGGTAGCTGGTGTTTCTTGCACAGGCTCCAGTGGAGGGCATTTACCACTGAATCATGCCTCTTTTTGTACTGGTTCCGTGCAAGTGCCGGACATTCGCTTGCTATGTGGTTTATGGTTTCATTTTTCGTATTGCACTTCCTATATATGGGAGAGATGTTATTTCCGTCTATCGTTCTTTGAACATAACTGGTTCTTAGGGCCTGATCTTGTGCCGCTGTTATCATTCCTTCAGTTTCCTTCTTTAGCTCTCCCCTCTGTAGCCATTGCCACGTGTCATCGCTGGCTAGTTCTTTAGTCTGGCTTATGTATTGTCCGTGCATTGGTTTGTTGTGCCAGTCCTCTGTTCTTTCTGTCTTTCTCCTGTCTCTGTATATTTCTGGGTCTTCGTCTACTTTTATTAGTCCTTCTTCCCATGCACTCTTTAGCCACTCGTCCTCACTGGTTTTCAGATATTGCCCCAGTGCTCTGTTCTCGATGTTGACGCAGTCCTCTATACTTAGTAGCCCTCTCCCTCCTTTCTTTCGTGTTATGTATAGTCTGTCCGTATTTGCTCTTGGGTGCTTTGTGTATTGTCATATGTTTCCTGGTTTTCTGGTCTATGCTGCGGAGTTCTGCCTTCGTCCATTCGACTATTCCTGCGCTGTATCTGATTACTGGCACTGCCCATGTGTTTATGGCTTTTATCATATTTCCGCCGTTGAGTTTTGACTTGAGTATCGCCTTGAGTCTCTGCATATATTCTTTCCTGATCGTGTCCTTCATCTCTTGGAGTTTTATATCCCCTCCTTCCATTATTCCCAGGTATTTGTATCCCGTCTCATCTATGTTTGATGTTGCTCCCATCTGGTAGCTTTATCCCTTCACTTCTTGTTACTTTGCCCTTTTGTATGTTGACTAAGGCGCATTTCTCTATTCCAAACTCCATCCTGATGTCCCGAGATACAATCCTTACAGTCTGGATTAGGGTATCTATTTCCTTGATGCTCTTACCATACAGCTTGATGTCGTCCATGAACATCAGATGGTTAATTTTGTTGCCTCTTTTCTTGAGTTGGTACCCGGCATCCATCTTCTGTAGTACTTTTGTCATGGGAATCATGGCTACTACGAAGAGTAGTGGGGACAGTGAGTCTCCCTGGAAGATCCCTCTCCTGATATTAACCTCTGCTAGTCTTATTCCAGAGCTTGTAAGTATTGTATTCAAGTTGCGCATTGTATTTTTGAGGAAGCTGATGGTGTTTTCCTCTGCCCCATATATTTTCAGGCATTCTATTAGCCATGTGTGTGGTATCATGTCGAAGGCTTTCTTATAGTCTATCCATGCCATGCTTAAGTTGGTTTTCCTTCTCCTACTGTTCTTCATTACCATTTTATTTATCAGGAGCTGGTCTTTTGTGCCCCTACACTTCCTTCTGCAGCCTTTCTGTTGGTGGGGGATGGTGTTTGTCTTTTCTAGGTAGTTGTATAGCCTTTCACTGATGATACCTGTTAGTAACTTCCACACTATTGGTAGGCAGATGATAGGCCTGTAGTTACTGGCTATATTTCCCTTACTCTTGTCTTTTTGTGCTAAGGATGTCCTTCCTGTGGTCATCCATTTGGGTGAATGGTGATTTGAGATACAATGCTGGAGTTGTTCTGCTATTATTATTATTATTATTATTATTATTATTATTATTATTATTATTATTATTATTATTATTATTATTATTATTATTATTAAGATTTAATGATCTAACCTAATTTAAGTTTACAGGAACTAATGTGATATTTGTAATATTTTCGTTACAAGTGAGTATACGTGTATGCGTGATTTGTACTTTTGCCAAATATACTGAATTTCGTTATGAATAATAGTTTATCTCGAGAGAAAAGGTTTTTAGAGTTGGATTGTTATTAATTTGAAAGCTATTATTATTATTATTATTATTATCATTATTATTATTATTATTATTATTATTATTATTATTATTATCATTATTATTATTATTATTATTATTTAGGTAGACAAAGCTGATGATTCCAAAATTTTTTTACTGCAAATAAATATGGGGACCAATAGTAATACGTTTTAAGTACGCGCTGCACTATACAGCATACGAAAGATAGTGATCATTATATCAGGAACTCTGTGCATTGCTTTTGTACTACCACATAGATTTCATTGTATTACTCGTCATTAGTTTAACCCGATGTTATATGATGGCCAATCGATTTTTGGATTTCCAAACCTCACTTTTCTGAAAATGACATTATATCTGGTATCAACGTCTGGAAATCTCTCTCTCTCTCTCTCCTCCTCTCCTCTCTCCATCGTCTCTCTCTCTCTCTCTCTCTCTCTCTCTCTCTCTCTCTATCTCCTCTCTCTCCTCTCTCCGACACACACACACACACACCAAATATACATATACACACTTATGCTCACACACAAACATACATGCAGAACAAATTGGAATGTATATTGTTGGAATATTAATGAAAAGGAAAGAGTAAATAATGACGAAAGTTTTATTCTTGTCGACTTTTATTTAGTACCCTTCTCCCCCTGGTAGTTCTTGGATGATGACATCAATTTTGGACCACGGTTTGGAAAGATCTAAGCTTATTTGCTTCTGATGTGATCAGAGTCCATTAACGAAGTGATAGGGGGTTACCCTTCTGTATTCTGTAATAAAGGAATTTTCTTTTAGGTGGTATTGAAAATATGGCATTTTTATTCATAATAATAATAATAATAATAATAATAATAATAATAATAATAATAATAATAATAATAATAATAATATAATAATAACAATAATAATAATAATAAAAAGGAAGAAATGGACAAGAGAAGAAAATAAGGAAATATGGAGATGCTACATCAAAAGCAACCCGACGGAGAGAGGATATAGAAGAAGATTGGTCAACATCTGGAACGAGAGGAATAACACCCCCCAAACAGAGCAGAGGCTGGCAGACCAAGTAAGGAACATAAAGAAAAAGAACTGGCTCTCCCCAACAGAAAGAGAAGAACTGGAAAGGGAAATGTCACACGACAACGAATTACACGAAGACGAACTGAGAGACGATGCCACAGAAGACGACAGGGAGGATGAGGTATCAAACGACACACGAAGAAACACCGACGAAGTAACAGAGAGGACGGAATGGGTAGAAAAGATTAGACAATGGATGGAGCCAGATACAGAGAGAACAAAGATCCCCTCCATGAAAGCCTACAACACCAAGAAATTAAGGGAGAAAACAAGTGAGGTCAATGAAATAATGGGCATAATACAGACCACCAGTATCACAGAAACAAATAACTTGACATATGCAGGAGCAAGATTAGTAGCAGAACTGATGGGAATTCGAACACCAACACCACCAGCACAACCAAACCAACAGAAACCAAAACAGCAACCTCCTTGGAAAAGGCGACTGGAAAAGCAAATCATGGTGATGAGATCTGACTTGAGTAAACTGAAAGAGATGGCAGAAAAAAGGCTAAGAAGCAAGAAAACAAGGGAGGAACTCAACGAGAAATACAAAGTACAAGAGAGGGGATTAAACAACACAATAGAAGATGTAAAACAGAGGCTTAAGGCCAAAGCACATAAGATCCAACGATACATGAACAGGAATAAGGGATACCAACAGAACAAACTATTCGGAACCAACCAGAAAAGACTATACAGCCAACTAAGGTGAAGACAACCACCCAGAAATTCCTGAAGCCGAACCAAGTAAGAGACTCTGGGAAAACATATGGAGCAATCCGGTATCACACAACAAACATGCAACATGGCTCCAGGAAGTCAAGGAAGAAGAAACAGGGAGAATAAAACAAAGATTCACAGACATCACGACAGACACAGTCAGACACCAACTAAAGAAAATGCCAAACTGGAAAGCCCCAGGTCCCGATGAAGTCCATGGATACTGGCTCAAAAACTTCAAGGCCCTACACCCACGAATAGCAGAACAACTCCAGCATTGTATCTCAAATCACCAAGCACCCAAATGGATGACCACAGGAAGAACATCCTTAGTACAAAAAGACAAGAGTAAGGGAAATATAGCCAGTAACTACAGGCCTATCACCTGCCTACCAATAATGTGGAAGTTACTAACAGGTATCATCAGTGAAAGGCTATACAACTACCTAGAGGAAACAAACAAACACCGTCCCCAACCAACAGAAAGGCTGCAGAAGGAAGTGTAGGGGCACAAAAGACCAGCTCCTGATAGACAAAATGGTAATGAAGAACAGTAGGAGAAGGAAAACCAACCTAAGCATGGCATGGATAGACTATAAGAAAGCCTTCGACATGATACCACACACATGGCTAATAGAATGCCTGAAAATATATGGGGCAGAGGAAAATACCATCAGCTTCCTCAAAAATACAATGCGCAACTGGAATACAATACTTACAAGCTCTGGAATAAGACTAGCAGAGGTTAATATCAGGAGAGGGATCTTCCAGGGCGACTCACTGTCCCCACTACTCTTCGTAGTAGCCATGATTCCCATGACAAAAGTACTACAGAAGATGGATGCCGGGTACCAACTCAAGAAAAGAGGCAACAGAATCAACCATCTGATGTTCATGGACGACATCAAGCTGTATGGTAAGAGCATCAAGGAAATAGATACCCTAATCCAGACTGTAAGGATTGTATCTGAGGACATCAGGATGGAGTTTGGAATAGAAAAATGCGCCTTAGTCAACATACAAAAAGGCAAAGTAACGAGAACTGAAGGGATAAAGCTACCAGATGGGAGCAACATCAAACACATAGATGAGACAGGATACAAATACCTGGGAGTAATGGAAGGAGGAGATATAAAACACCAAGAGATGAAGGACACGATCAGGAAAGAATATATGCAGAGACTCAAGGCGATACTCAAGTCAAAACTCAACGCGGAAATATGATAAAAGCCATAAACACATGGCAGTGCCAGTAATCAGATACAGCGCAGGAATAGTGGAATGGACGAAGGCAGAACTCCGCAGCATAGATCAGAAAACCAGGAAACATATGACAATACACAAAGCACTACACCCAAGAGCAAATACAGACAGACTATACATAACACGAAAGGAAGGAGGGAGAGGACTACTAAGTATAGAGGACTGCGTCAACATCGAAAACAGAGCACTGGGGCAATATCTGAAAACCAGTGAAGACGAGTGGCTAAAGAGTGCATGGGAAGAAGGACTAATAAAAGCAGACGAAGACCCAGAAATATACAGAGACAGGAGAAAGACAGAAAGAACAGAGGACTGGCACAACAAACCAATGCATGGACAATACATGAGACAGACTAAAGAACTAGCCAGCGATGACAATTGGCAATGGCTACAGAGGGGAGAGCTAAAGAAGGAAACTGAAGGAATGATAACAGCGGCACAAGATCAGGCCCTAAGAACCAGATATGTTCAAAGTACGATAGACGGAAATAACATCTCTCCCATATGTAGGAAGTGCAATACGAAAAGTGAAACCATAAACCACATAGCAAGTGAATGCCCGGCACTTGCACAGAACCAGTACAAAAAGAGGCATGATTCAGTAGCAAAAGCCCTCCACTGGAGCCTGTGCAAGAAACATCACCTACCTTGCAGTAATAAGTGGTACGAGCACCAACCTGAAGGAGTGATAGAAAACGATCAGGCAAAGATCCTCTGGGACTATGGTATCAGAACGGATAGGGTGATACGTGCAAACAGACCAGACGTGACGTTGATTGACAAGGTCAAGAAGAAAGTATCACTCATTGATGTCGCAATACCATGGGACACCAGAGTTGAAGAGAAAGAGAGGGAAAAATTGGATAAGTATCAAGATCTGAAAATAGAAATAAGAAGGATATGGGATATGCCAGTGGAAATCGTACCCATAATCATAGGAGCACTAGGCACGATCCCAAGATCCCTGAAAAGGAATCTAGAAAAACTAGAGGCTGAAGTAGCTCCGGGCCTCATGCAGAAGAGTGTGATCCTAGAAACGGCACACATAGTAAGAAGAGTGATGGACTCCTAAGGAGGCAGGATGCAACCCGGAACCCCACACTATAAATACCACCCAGTCGAATTGGAGGACTGTGATAGAGCAAAAAAAATAATAATAATAATAACAATAATAATAAATTTATCTCGGGATTTAAGTACAGTTGGGAAGTTGATGCAGTTATAGAAATTTGTTTTGGGAATAATAAAAGCCAAAGCAGTTAATTATAAAAGTGATGTCGCTTACAATAGAAATAACTGAGATATATCCGATAAAATTAATAAAAATGAATGAAAGTGATGTAGACTGAACACATTTTTTGGGAATGCCACTGGATAGAAGATCTGTTATACTAACCTCTAACCCAAGACTGGAACGAATGGAGGTCGGGAACCATCTCCTCCTCCATAACCACCTCCGCCTCCTCCACCACCTCCTCCATAGCCTCCTCCATAACCTCCTCCATAGCCTCCCCCATAGCCAAAGCCTCCAAAGAATCCTGGATGGGCTTCTGTCGTGGCTAGAAGGACCAAAGCCACGAAGGCGATCATTATCTGGAAGGAGAATTGGCTCTTGAGAGAGTTGTGGAAATTGGTCCACGGGAAAGTTCAAGAAGCTGGACAGCTAAGAGGGGGGGGGGGAGACTTACAAAGGTAAATGATTATGATGATGACAAAAAGGCAGAGAACATTTGATCTGGAGGATGATGGCACACCGCAAAGATATGTAGGTGATAGTTAAAGGGTCACTATGGTGGAACGCTGATACATATCACCTTGGGGATAATTATACAAATACTGTAAATCCTATATATATATATATATATATATATATATATATATATATATATATATATATATATATATATATATATATATATATATATATATATATATATATATATATATATATATATATATATATATATACACGTAGCACTGACTTCTAGGCAAGTGAAAACCACAATAGGAATTCTGTGTACTTTTAACTCTAAACTTCTAAAGCACCCTAGATGCGAGTTCAAACCTGCTTGGGGACTGGAACTTATTTGGAAATTATTCTTTAATGTAATTCTTCATCATTATAATAACAAGCACACACACACATATATATGTTATATATGTATATATATAGTTATGTAATGGAGACCAGGGAGATCTTACGAGTTTAACAAACATCTTGTCAGTAGCGCTGAAGATTCCAACTGATGGTGCTCTATGGTAGAAGAGTCCCTTTTATACCGTGGCTGGAAGAGAGTGACCCCGTTGACGTCAGACAATCTCTCTCTCTCTCTCTCTCTCTCTCTCTCTCTCTCTCTCTCTCTCTCTCGATTTGAAAGAGAAACTTTTTCATTATGGTATAGAAGGTCACTCAACCTTCACCAACTATTTCACAATGATGTGTTAGTTTATCCTTCCAAGTGTATGTATTGCAATACTTCCTATTTATGACGCCATGATGTCACATTATTTTATATATATATATATATATATATATATATATATATATATATATAAGATCAGATGATAGATAGATAAATATACACTTTCTTGGTCTGCTAAACGAGGTTGTACGAGGAGAGGTATAATCCTTGTGATTTATGTGGCGGATATGAGTAATGCTTGGTAAAGCTCTTTTAATTCTAGTCTACTAAATCATTGATTTAACTAGTCCACTGCTTACGGAAAATACTGCCATATACAAATTGCTAATCCCTTCGTCGCTAAATGACTCAGCAAGATATTTACAAACCCAATGAGTCTATGGAATTTATATAGTCTGCATAGCCTTATCACCCCTTAGCCTACGTATGTACTTTTTTTCCAAGTCCTGATAGGGTACATGGGATCATGCTCTCAGTATAAGAAATGTCACTACTTTCCACTTCCATTGTATGTTTTGAGCTCTTCAGTTTTATGATATGGTACTAGGGTACGTTGGTAAGAAGCTGGCAAACATGGGAAACTTTCAGAATCTATCGTAGAAAGGCTGGGCAAGTGAAGAGTTTCATAGGTGGTGACGTTAATTTCCGGTCAGAGTGCGAGGTAGTGTTCTGATGGCAATTATCCATTTGATAGACATTACATTTGTTATGAGTTTTGCTTGCTAGAGTTAGGGTTTCCCTCAGATATAGATGGTGCATCCTTAGTTTGTTAGCATTGACTACAGGTACTTTATTTCTTGTATTTCGGTGTGGTTGTACTATGCCTTAATGGGCCGATGCATGATCCTTTTAGCTTGGAGGTGAATATTGTATTCTGTAATGAGTGACTCCTGTATAGACTTTCCATGTTTGTATACCAATTGGGGATATGGGATAATCGACTGCATCTTCCATTGCTCCTTTAATTTGGTGTCCAAGTAAGGTGAACATTTCTGCTCAGGGGCTGTTGGTCTGAGAGAATGATTGGATTATTAGTAAAAGTACTATACAAGCCTAAAAGGATGTTGGCTCCCCTGTGTGTGAAGATTGCTAAGTGTACACCAGTTTCCTCAAAAGATCAACTTCACAACCCATTCTTCTTGTAAGGAGGAAGCCATCAACTTACAGAATTGTGGTTATATGTGATATTCCTTCCAGTTTTCATATGAAAATAATTTTTAATTAGTCCTGGTCCAATTCTTCTTCCTGTGTTCTCTTTGAAGGGTGGTGAAGTAGACTGTAGGTGCACTTCAAAGCTGGAAGCACCCGACATAGAGTACCCGAGTCTTGTAGAAGTTTTGTTTGTTCTTTGTGGTACCTATGCTGAGGATCCCGTTTTACTGCCACAATCCATTGATTCTTAGCCCATAATCGAGCTATTTATGATGTGTAAGGATCATCTTCATATTTTAAGGACCCTAGAATCTCTTTAGGAGATTAATTGGTTACTATTCAGCCACATGTCCTAGAATTTTCCGTTAAGAATAATGAGTGTCGCCAGCTTGCCTAGTCTTGTATATTTTTTTACTTAGAAATTGTTTATATTTACGATGCCATTTTAAAACGTTTGCAGTTGCAAAGTCAAACTTAAGACATTTGGAGGTTCACATAAACTATACTTTCACAGCCACATGACTATACTCTGTTTTTTTTCATCTGTCCATCCGCCTGTGGTGTTTTTGTATGGTAACACTGCGTCCCGGGCTTTAGAGAACTACGCTATTTGTAAGTTTTAGGTAAATAAAAGGATATCTTGGTGTACATTTGCAACTGAAAAGTGTTTTAATAATTTACTGTGTGCGAATTACACCGTTAATATTCGAAATAGGATATTATTATAATCGTTGAATTTAAGCTGAATGTAACTATCTAAAGCCCGGGACGCAGTGTTACCATACAAAAACACCACAGGCGGATGGACAGATGAAAAAAAACAGAGTATAGTTTCAGATGGAAAATAAATTATTCAAGCAACAAGCACCTCAGTATTTCTGGTCTATAAAATTTGTACTTATAGAACGCTACGATATTCTTGTACTTACATGAATTCCATATTTCTCTATGAAAACTGTTGTTTCACAGAATTACTTAAAAAGTGGATAAAATAAAGACGTTAGGAAAGTTTTGTAATTGATTTTCCTTCGTAAGCCGATTTCGTATGCATTTGTAAATTAGATTCATAATTCCCTCAGAACTCCCGAAGTAGTTGCTTCATGAGTGCTTTACTTCTTACGAAAAGCTAATTTTTCTGAACAAAATAGCAACTCGTAAGAACTTATTGAGTGATATAATACCACAGACTGCTACATCACCACTTGTGCTTTTACTCATGTTTCATCATCGTTGGCATCAGTTTCAAGATTCTCTATCAAAAGAAATGCTACGTAATGCTCATGTGAAATCTCTGCCTTTACATATCTCCAAATGCTTCAATGCTTTTTTTTTTTTTTTTGCTTTTGCTCTTTGTTTGCAACACGGTCATCAGCTGCTTCATCAGGTATACTCACAGACACACACATATATACATATACATACATACATACATACATACATATATATGTGTATATATATATATATATGTATGTATGTATATTATAAATATATATATAATATATATATATATATATAATATATATATATATATTAATATATGTATATATGCTTATCACTTAGATTGCAGTGACTTCATAAATAAGCGAATCCCACAGGAAAAATGATATCATTTCCTGTGGGATTCGTTATATATATATATAATATATATATATATATAATATATATATATATATATATATATCTATATATATATATGCACACAAATACGGAAAGAGAGTTACAGAATTAGATGTTAACTGTGCAAGCTAAATAGTAATGAAAAATTAGGGAATTGAAAACGAGACTGCACAATAAAAATGCAATTGCACCATTAACCCATAGTAAGTTCAAATACTCTTACTGGTACTTTTCATAATAATAATAATAATAATAATAATAATAATAATAATAATAATAATATTAATAGTAATAATAATAGTCATATTCATGGTCACAGAAATCCAATCGTTGTCTGCACCTGAACCCATTAGTTTGGGACCAGTTAAGCTAAATTCTCATTCTATTGGATGGAAGTTTACTTTCCATTTTTCTTCGAAAATGACCATTCGATTCGAAGATTCCGCAATATCTTTTTATAAATTGCCGTTGCCCATTGCGAGGACTGACGTCATCATTTGAGGACGCCGTCGGTATAAATAGGAGTCCGCAAAAAGAGGCAGTCATCAGTTGGGTTCACTTCTCTGACTCGTCACGTCATGTTTGCCAAGCTTGTGAGTTTCATTATAGCTTGATTTTTTTTATATATTTCTTTTTCTGGTTATAAGAATTATCTGTTGCTTTGATCATTCCAGCTTTACTTCATGTTTTATTTCCTGCATTATATATATATATATATATATATATATATATATATATATATATAATATAATATTTCATTAATATATAATATATATGTTCATATATATATATGTCATATATATTATATAGTCATATATTATATATATGGATATATAATATATGTCATATATACAATATATATATGTCATATATATATATGTCATCATATATATATATAATAATATATATATCATATATATATATATATATATATATTATAAATGTTCCGTTATAACAGAATTCCATCTAATAAAAGGAGCCCATAAAAACACCAAAATGTAGAGAGAAATACTATATTTCAGAGACTCGTCTCCCTCTTCAGGTAGATGCAGAGGGAGACAGCAGTCTCTGAAATATATTATTTCTCTCTCTGTATTTTGGTGTTTTTATGGGCTTCTTTTAATTAGATATATATATAAATATATAAATATATATATATATATATATATATATATATATATATATATATATATATTATTGTTAGTCGTGAGCAGATTCTTCAAGTTCAATTATCTTCCGAATGTCATGAAGGTTAACCAAATATTCCCGTGACATACGCTATCCATTATTCTATCTATTTTGATAGAATAATGGATAATGGATACATTCTCTTAAATATAATTATTTTATTCTGTAATACTGTGACCAAAGATAATTTTTTCCAAATTGAAATTTCCCATATCTCAATATATAGCGATCAGTTTTCTGAAAAAAAAAAAAATAAATAAATATAAGATGGTGATCTCCGAACTTCTTTACTAGATAATGGTGGCCATGTTGGCCCTTGTGGTGCTGGCCGTAGCCGAGGCTCATCCTGGATTCTTTGGAGGAGGAGGCTATGGAGGAGGAGGCTTCGGTTATGGTGGTGGCTATGGTGGTTATGGAGGAGGAGGAAGCGGTGGCGGTGGTGGTGGATATGGAGGTGGTGGATCCAGACCTCCTTTCGTCCCAGTTTTGGGTTAAATCAGGTTCGTATTTCGTAAAGCCACAAGACCGATTCATTTTTTTTGTTATAATTCCAAAATAGAGATGTCTTTTCTTCTTCAGTAGCATCGATACTAAATATATTTTGAATTCAACTGGGATCCTCGAAATTGTGGTTTGTATCTCTACATGAGTTTTGCAAATTTTCCATCGCAATGAACAATAATTCTTCATTTATAATTTCTCTCTGTGTTTTTGTGATTTTCAATGTAGTTTCTAGCAAAATCTTTGTTGCTCAGCTCATTTAGAATTTCATTTGTTTTCAGGGTAGGAGTTGAAAAGCAGCATTAGCGCCTACTGACAGGAATACTGTATCCAGTCATACAGTATTTTCGACTTGTTAGCATTTTTGGGTACTTTGATTAATATTGACCATTTTTTCATGTTTAGATTCATTTTGTGAACTTTATGTTATTGCAAAATTGACTTTGTACGTGAATGATTAAAAAATTTAGAATATAAAAGCAGATGTTTCACTTCATTATGGTCCTCCGAGCTTAGTTTTAGAGGCCCTCCTATCAGCCCTCATTTGGTCGTCAACCAGATATACCCACTGTATTTGTCTGTTTATGCTCAGTACATGTTAATTCAACCGATATCTCGAGGATAAGGAAGATGGCTACGACGAAAGTTGACTCCAGAATACAACCTGACCAGAGTGGAAACTTCCATGACGCATTTGACTCGTTCTCAAACTGATTTTTGAGAATTTCTTGAGGAGATTTGTAAGCCCGAATGAGACATGGTCTCATCACCGTTTACCTGAGGAAAAGACCCAAAGCAATCAGTTGAGACGCTGTAGGCCTCCACTGCCAATAAATTTTAGCAAGGTGTCTTTTGCCAGGGTGATGACTACTTCGTTTGGAATTCCGAAATTCTCTTCATAATGTAACACTTGGAAAAAATATTAGGCCATTCAGGTAGGGTGTTTTGTATCCGAATTACGAAATTTTAGAAATGCAGTCACGATGAAGTGCAGACAAAATTTGTTAGCAGGCATGCTGTTGCTCCAAGACAGCGCAGTGTACATACCACAGGTTTGTTTGTTTATTTGTATGGTGTTTTTACGTTGCATGGAACCAGTGGTTATTCAGCAACAGGACCAACGGCGTTATGAACTTCCACCACCAGAAATACACATCTCTCACCTCTCAGTGGAATGCCCGAGAATCGAACTCGTGGCCATCGAGGTGGCACGCCAACACCATACCGACCACGCCACTGAGGCGATCATACCACCGGTGGCAATAGCTTTGAATTGTTGCTTCATGTCCCTTATTCAGCTAACTAGGCCATGTTTAACTTCTACCTGGATATAACTCTAGTCCCTCCCTTATGGTCATTATTTTGGGAGCAATGACGTCACCCATTCCATAGTGGTGTATCTAGGCGCCCCTGTTTGCGAAACGGATAGCAGTGCGGGGACGTCACGAATCAAGCATAGTGAAGCTGAAGGAGATTAAGGTGGAAATAATTGAACAACTGCCCTTCTCTTATCATATTCTTGGGTGAGGTCATATAATTCCTGGATGACCTTCGTAGACGTGTTTTTTTTTATTATCTATTTATTTTTTAGCTGGCTGGTCTAAAGGGTCACAAGCTGAACCATTTCTTCCATTTATTCCAGTCTCTCTCCACCCTGAGCAATAAAGTTCTTCCACAAAATTGTGCAATGCCATTTTTTCTACTGGGGAAGGTAGGCACTTTCCACTGGAGGAAGGGAGACATGAGTAGAGTGAAAGGTGAAGTGTAGAGTGGAAGGTGTAGTATAGAGTGAAAGGTGTAGTGTAGTGTGAAAGATGTAGTATAATCAGTGTTGTCAGACTGATATAGAAAGAAGGATTTATAAAACATAGATCAAACGATCAAGTGTAGTTGTAAGGTAGAGAAGAGGGCTATACCCAGAAAAGTCTTATAACTCTTGGTGGTAGTGTTTAATGGGGTGGAGGTGTCTGACAATCCTCTTAGCCTTCTTCCATGGAAGTATGTCTTTTGTATCCATTTGAGGTATTATTTCGTTGCTATAAAATTTATTGTAGAAAACTTGCCATCTTTTTTCTCTGGTACTGGAATTCATGCGGCCGTTGTTCCTTTTGAATTGAAGGAAATAGCCATTCTTCCTCTTAGGGCACCAGGAAGCTCTTGTCAGGATATTACCAATAATATATATACTTTGTGGAAATAATCACTGATTCTTTTCTTATATACCCAAGCATTAGCAGTCATTCTTTTTTTTACCTAATGCCTGTTTACACGTGGAATAGGCACCTTGTTCGCCCACCCAAGCTCAGCCCTCCTCAACTGGAACACACAGTGGAAATACCCACTGTTTATACTACTGTGCATTTCAGGGCCGTGTCTAATCGATTTTCTTCGGTAAAATATTACCAAAGTATCTGGTATGGATCGTATTATGGAAATAGCTATATGTAACCACGGCCTAATTGACAAAAATATGCAGTAATGTATAATGTGGATAATTAAGGCACTTATCAGAGTAAATCAAAGAAATGTAAGGGGAAACTTAGCTAAATTTAGTAGGCTACCAGAGAGAGGCTAGTTGTGACGTAAACTATGACATCAGACGTAATAGCAGGTTTCCCAGTAGTGTAAATCCCAGATATTTAACACTCTTTTAAAAGAAAGGCTAGGCAAAACACTGTTGAGAATGACGATAATATTATGGTTTCCACTAGTGATACCACGGTAATGAATAAGAATTTGGTATATATACATATGACAATATTATAGTAAGGGGATTTGGTAAATATACATATGGCAATATCACTATTTTCATTTTACAATTTTATTGATTATAGGAATACATAGTAGTTATAACACTATTTATGTTTACCTTTTCACTATCAGCTATAGAGAACTTTTGGAATTGGTGAAATACAATCATATTGAAACGAAAATGCGATCATTTAGAGGTGGTTGGTAGAATATGTTGCCCTAATGTACTACCTAGTAACCTTACATAATAGTAAACATCGCCGACAACAGGGCGAGGGCAGCCGATCGTCATTGGTCAAAGCCAGGGTATACGTGACTGCTGCTTCACCTATGACAAGCCTAGCAAATTGTCCTCATGACTTCAAGACTGCTTTCGTGTTTTTTTTGCAATATGCAACAAAGAAAGAATCCTATGCGTCATATGCTAATTATTAACGGGTAAGTGGTTAATAAGTCGATACACAAACACCAGACGATTTAGACAAGAGGAAAAAGGTAACCTTATAGGGATTATACTAGAATGACGAGTATGAAAAAGAGATATACACAAATATTTTGTTTATATCAAGGTATTTCTAACTTTTCAGATCAAGAATAAACAATTGCCGAATTTGCTTGATTAATAAACTATTTCACTGATTAGCTGCAACGACCATTTTTAATAACTTGCCTATGCAACTGACCTCCACACTCACACAAACACACACACACACACACGCACACCCACATACATACATTATATATATATATATATATATATATATATATGTATATATATATACTATAAATTTCATTTATGCATTATGTGTATATGCATTTATGTATATATGTATGTATACGGCATATGTATTTATATATGTTCTATCACCCTCTTCCCTGATGTCGAAGTATGAATAATAACAAATATGATGATGATTATAATATTATTAACAAGAATAATGATAATAACAGTAATGAATATTAATGTAATTATTATCTATATGATTAATAATATCATTATCAACACTTTATCCTAGAAACTGTGGGGTAACAATGGTTTTCACAGGAACCGTTCAAGACTTCAACAGAAACGTGGAATGCGCCATGGAACTGTATTACAAAATTAATATTCTCATGTAATCCCCATTCCTTAATTGTACTCTATTTGGGAGTTTGAATGTGTGAAACAATTAAAGAATTCCATATACTACTGACACTACTATTACCAACATCTGAGTCTTCATTCATAAAGTATATGGGCGGGTATCTAGCAACGTACGTCACTACAGTATCAATGAGTGGGAGGGTCTTTAGTAACGACGTTATCCTAGCCTCTATGTACGAGCACGCTAGATTTAGCTAAGTTTCCCTTTAAATTTCTTTGATTTACTCTGACAAGTGTCTTAATGATCGAAATTAGACATCACTGTATACTTTTGCCAACTAGGCTGTGGCTTAAAATAGCTATTTCCAAAATACGATCCATATCCGATGTTTTGGTGAGATTTTATCGACGAAAATCAATTAGACACGACCCTGAAATGCACAGTAGTATCCACCCCATGCTTTTGACTTCATGGCTCTGACGAGGTGAATGTAGAGCAGCCAAGCTTGGTAGAGCTATTTGAATAGAACTGTTTCAGATGATTGATGTGGGTAAGACTTTTGAGGCTATTTATCACGGCTTAGTAGAACTAGTCTTTAATGTTACGCAGACATACCATCACCTTAGTTAAAGACTAATGCTATAAGAAAGTGAAAATTCTTTTTATGTAACTATATTAGCAACAAGTGAGTCTGAAGGTTTTATGATCATGAACTGGCTTTCGTTTATATCAAATGATGTTCAGGGCGTCTATAAGTTACAAACAGCCTTTTGTTTCGGTACTTATTCTTTGAACGAAACATTTGTCCATGATTAACTGCTTTACATTGCTGCGTGTATATTTGGGCAACGGGTTCCAATGTGCACCTTATTAATACACAAAATCGGAAGCACTATTGAAAGGTAGATTGGCCTGTCACGATGGCGAAACCTCCAGTCCAATGAAGGGAGTAGCGCCTCAGTGGCGTTGTTGATATGGTGTTTGCGTCCCACCTCGGTGGTCGCGGGTTTGATTCCCGGCCATAACATTGAGGAGTGAGAGATGTGTATTTCTGGTGATAGAAGTTCACTCTCGACGTGGTTCGGAAGTCACGTAAAGCCGTTGGTCCCGTTGCTGAATAACCACTGGTTCCATGCAACGTAAAAACATCATACAAACAAAACAAACCAATGAAGGGAGTTTCAAGAATTCTTTGGGAGATTCTGGCCAGGGACCGAAGGTCAAGTAAGCATAATCTGGAGTCAACCTAGGTCTTAGAATTTTCGTTGGTTCTTAAACTGAATAAATGGTTGAGGCAAGTTCATTTTAGTTACTTCCTTATCGTGGCAATGAAAATTTTGCAATTACTGCAAGATTAGTGAATATTCATTACCCTGGTAATTTCCAGGCTAAGTCCAGACTCTTTTTACTCTGTCAGAGAGTTTTTTGGTGTACAGTATTCATCTTAATAATCCTGTATGATAAATTAACTTCCCATACCTACTATTACGTAATTGCATTAGCTTGTTATTCACAAAAATATTTAAGAATCAAACGACGCCGTAAACTTGAAAGAAAGTTATGGGGTTTAGTTTAAAAGTTTATTGTAGTGAAATTTAATTTTTTACAATTCTGTTTAGACATGTAGGACAAGATTTTTCGTAGAGGCTGAGCACCTAGACTTTGGTCTATGGAAGACATAATTACTTATGATCAATTGCACGTGGTCATCGCGAATGCCTGCTGTTGCTCCGTTCCTTATCTTCCGTAACCTGAAGAAAAAGATATTGCTATTAATTTTCTTTGTTCATTACTTCCATAAATATATACAAACGTATATATTGCTGTAAATTGACGGAAATAATCAGTCAGTCAAATCTTACAAGAGTCTCCTTTCAGCACACTTTTAGCGCATGCGCACATTTAGGCATGGGGTAAACGAGCCACTCTGAAGCGCCACAGAGTGGCGTCGGCGTGTGGCTCTGTGGGAAGTGACTGTGGCGAGCTGTCGCTGATCCCCGCCACAGGTTATAAACAATGGAAACCTATGGGAAGCCACATCCCAGCCACACACCGACGTCACTCCTGGCTTAAAACATTGTTTTTGACTGGGATATATATTTCCGTCAGTTATGAACTATGCATGCACACTGCAAGTAAATAAATGGCATTGTTTGTTGATGGGTTATCCATTTCAGTAAATAATTAACTACGCATGCGCACTTTTAGGCGCATGTGCACAGTAAGTGTAATATATATGGGTCATTGCTTGTTGACTGAGACATCTATTGCAGCCAATAATTAACTAAGCATACGCAATTGTTGGTGCATGTACTCAGTAATTCAAATATATATGACAGTATTCATTGACTGAGGCGTTCATTCAAGTAGATAATTAACTAACGCATGCGCACTGTAAGTGTAATATGTATGACATTGTTTGTCGACAGGCATCCATTTCAACTAATAATTAAGTACTCATATATGACATTATTTGCTGACTGAGGCATCCATTTCAGTGAATGATTAACTACGTACGCGCACTTACCGTAACCCCCACCATACCCCCCGTAGGACACAGCCCCTCCTCCGTAGTGGGACCCCACGCTGCCTGCGTAACCGACGCCGTTGTAGCCCCCTCCGTATCCGGCGAAACCAAAGCCGTTGCCGTATCCTCCGAATCCACTGCCGACGTTTCCCAGGTAGCCAGGATGCGCCAAGGAAATTCCTACGAGGAGGAGCGACAGGATCGCGGCGATGATCTGAAGGGGAAAATGGATGTTGGTGGGCCGCCATGACTGCTAAATTAAGTCTAATCTCGGTAGCTGCTACCGAGTAAAGCATCTTTGAGAGAGAGAGAGAGAGAGAGAGAGAGAGAGAGAGAGAGAGAGAGAGAGTTGCAGTTACAAGGATTAGGATGTCTCAAAGCCTTATTAGGCCATCCCAGGAGACGTTATCATGTGCTCACTTATCTCTAGGAGCTGGTTTTACAATTCATTCACATTGTTCTAATGATTTTGTCTAGCTTTTTGAGCTCTTCCACACTGAGAGAGAGAGAGAGAGAGAGAGAGAGAGAGATGTCTGGCGTTGTGTTTTAACATAGTACATAAGAACAAAAAGCCAACACTGATCCTAGCCCAATCCGTAAACGAAAAATGATTCTCAATGTTGAATAAAATGAGAGAGAGAGAGAGAGAGAGAGAGAGAGAGAGAGAGAGAGAGAAAGTTACAAGGATTAGGATGTCTCAAAGACTTATTAGTCCATCCAGGGAGATATGTGCTCACTTATCTCTAGAGAGAGAGAGAGAGAGAGATAGATAGAGAGAGAGAGAGAGAGCGCTAGCCGTCTGGCGTTGTTTCTTAACATAATACATAACAGAAAGCAAACACTGATCCTAGTCCAATTCGTAAACGAAAAATGATTCTCAATGTTGAATAAAACGAAAGAGAGAGAGAGAGAGAGAGGAGAGAGAGAGAGAGAGAGAGAGAGAGAGAGACTTAGATTTATTGATTATTTTGACGAATGAAATACTGTGAAGGGGAAGGCTGAAATTGTTTCAAAGGTAAACATAAACAGATGGATTCTGTTTAAAATCTTTACTTACGAGTAATATCTGGAATATGAAACTCGTCGAATTAGAAAAATCAAGTAAATCAAGAAAATTTGGGCAATTTGATGAATGCGGGAAACGAAACGGTAAGGAAAATAAAGACATTGATTGAGACCTGTTTACTCTGTATACTTTTTAGAACCGAATATTTAATAAATTAAGCAGATGCTGAAGGGAGATGTTTGCGAAAATTGATGAATACGAAAAAACAAGCTGTAAGGAAATACGGACGAATTGAGACCGGTTTTGTCTTGTATAATTTTGAGAATAAAATAGATTTATTTGTAAACCCAGCTATATGGAGGATATTGTTTAAGAAATAACTGATCCTTCGAAGGTGTGATGAAGAATGATTTTATAAACGATAATTTACTTTAAAAAAAAAACTCTTGAAAAGTAAACAAAAGAATTTTGCATAAACAGCGTGAAAATTGTGTGACGTCTTGAAGGCTTGGGAAAAATAAACTTATATTTTTTTTATTAAATGATAACAACAGTATAAAACGACAAACTTACAGCTTGATGGAGCATGATGAAGACTTTGGAGAGACACCAATCGACTGAGTCTGGGTTGATTAGCGGTCCCTTATATACTCTCAGTGTTAAGAGACGATGGACTTTCTAATTTTTGGAACACCGTGAGAGAGTGAAAGCGATGTCACGTCTATTTTGCATATTTTTACTTGTCATTCTAAAACTGTGTCAACTTTGAAATTACTTATGCTTGGAAAGTATTCCGAGTAACCAAAGCCTACATACAAGTTTGAATACTCTTTAGTGTAAGATATCAGGTGTTAAAAAAATATCAAGTGTTAAAAAATATCAGGTGTTTAAAAAAATTTAATACCCTTTTCTAAGAAACAGGAGTTAAAAAAATGAACTAGTTAGAATGAACTATAACTATAAACTAGTTAGAATAGTTAGAATTTAGGCTACTTTTAACCCTCTGCATTAATCTCTCTCTCTCTCTCTCTCTCTCTCTCTCTCTCTCTCTGTTTTCTCTAGTATTGGGAGGCCTTTTTCGTGTACTGATTGAGACCGGATAAATGTTAACTTTCTGTTCTTATGTCTGTTAAGCAACAATTCAACGCCATCTCTCTCTCTCTCTCTCTCTCTCTCTTTCTCTCTCTCTCTCTCTCTCTCTCTCTCTCTCTCTCAGCGTTTTCCCTTCCGGCAAAATCATCGACTCTTACCGAAACCTCAGAAGAAAACGTCAAATGATACGCTCTGTTAAATGTTTGTAGAAATGCCCTTGTGTTGAAGAGCGTGTTGCTTTCGGAGTGCTTAAGCGGACAAGAGGCCGTGCTGGCACAAGGCCACCGGAATTTAACAACAACAAAAAGCCTTTAGAACGCAATGCATCGATTGTTTCGCCAGTGACTTGGAGGAATTCTGTCATTCTTTAACGGGAAATCGTTTTTGATTTTCCTGCAGGCTTTCTGGATTTTGTATAAAGAAATAAATTTGAAAAATAAGATCTCTTCAAAAATAATGAATGGATTCTTTGAGTAATGTCACAGTATTATCGTAAAGTTCACTTTTTAGTCTACTGTAAAAGAAAGCTATTGAGATGGCAATGTCTGTCCGTCTGCATTTTATCTGTCCGCCCTCAGATATTAACAACTACTGATGCTAGAAGGCTGTAAATTGATATGTTGATTATCCACCCCCTAATCATCATACATACCAAATTGCAGCTTTCTAGCCTCATTTGTTGTTATTATATTGAAGGTTAAAGTTATTCGTGATCATGCGGCTGGCAACACTATTGATCGTGGTTGAAAGTTTCATAGGCCGGGGCTCATACAGCACTATACGCTGTACAGAAAGTTTCTTTGGCGTATTTTACCCTTTTTTTTTTGGTAGTCTTTAATGCGTTAACGGTACAAATATGTTATCAAGGGTGCGCCGTTTTCAGTATAATTTCTAGTATTACTTTTGGTTTAAGAATCGGAAAGAATTTTATTTCACGAAAATAATGGAATAGGGCGGTCGAACGCACCATAACACCATGACCTAAAAAACATAATAATATTATTCTAACAGAACTTAATGATTGAAATGCAATACGGTTAGAGTTCGGTCCGGAAACCAACAAACATGCATTTTAGACGTTTAATACAATATCTGAATGTTAGGAGACGAAATTTAATTTTTTTGTGTTTCGAAAGCGATTTGAGAAATCAGTTACGCGTGCGCAAAGCTCGCACACATACACACACACACACACACGCATACTCGCGCGTTCAATTACACACAAACACACACACACACACGTACGCTCACTACGAATACACGTTGAGAAAGATACCTTTTATTTCGCAGTTTAGTGCTTTACAATCGAAGTGATTTAAAGCGTTTTGACCTACAAATTAAACTAAAAGAATCATGACTCAGTTTAACTGTATCATTATGGACTCACCATTCAAGCGATTGCAATCAGAGCCTGAAAGAAGGCGTCTTTATACCTTGGTGACTCAGTCGCATTCCTTTGAAAATGTGCGAAGTTTCTTCTTTGAACTCTCTCTCTCTCTCTCTCTCTCTCTCTCTCTCTCTCTCTCTCTCTCTCTCTCTCTCTCTCAGGGAATCTTTTGCTGTCGATTTAATCGGTTCCTCTAGATCTCTGAATTTTTGTTTTGAATAAATAGAACAAAACAGCTTATGTTTTCTTTAATAAAATACTTATAATTATCAGAGAGCTTTTGACAGTGCAGATTTTCGATTTTAATACTCAGAGTTTTAGTTTTCTTAATGAACAAAACAAAATGAATCTAATTTTCGTTTCTTAAGACGTGGCTTTTCTTTTATGAGCTCAACACAAAGATTTGAATTCTTTCCACGAGATGTCCTAATTTGTTTTTTTGTTTTGTTTTCTTTATGAGTGACCAGAACAAATCTTTTAGTTGAACTTTTTAACTTTTGGTATTCTTATTCCAAATGGGCTAAACGAAACGACTTGCATTTTCTCCATTAAATATTTGCTTTCCTTTTAGTTTTCTTTAAATGAAAACAATTGAGATGGCTATTTGTCTGTCCGCCCTCAGATCTCAAAAACTACTGAGGCTAGAGGGCTGCAGATTAGTATGTAAACCATCCAACCTCCAACCATCAAACATAGCAAATTGCAACCCTCTATTCTTGAAAATTTTTATTTTTATTTAAAGCTAAATTTGTCATGATCATGCGTCTGGCAACGCTATAGGACATGCCACCACCGGGCCATGGCTGAAAGTTTCGTGGGCCGCTGTTCAGAAAACTTTCATCGGTGCATTTTTAACTTGCAGAATACAAAACAATTTAGATTTTCCCCGTCAATGTCTAACTTTTAATTTTTTTCCCATATGCAAAACCAAGCGATCAACCCGTAAGCGCTTCAAGACTTGCGCCGAGATTTGTTTTGACGGAGGTCGGGCGTCGCTGGTTGCATTTCCTATGCATCGACTGTCATTCACCTTCTCCTCCCCCCCCCCCCCCCCCCCCTCCCCCCACCCTCCCCCTCAACACATCGTTTAAAGCGCCGTGATTCACCACTTGCACAACAGGTCTCGAATAGTCCTTCACCTGGATCTGTTCCATTATGTATAACGAAGTTGCTGAATTCATAAGGGAGTAGGTACCGGAGAAGAAGGAGCAATTTTACTTTCATGCCCCCGGTGCGCCAGAATTGTAAAACTGGGCATCTGGAAGTTGCCCAGGTCAATGGCTCGCCGGTTCCCACGGGTCAACAACAGCTGGGAACCTCGAGTGTTTGTTTACGTGCAAGAGAGTTTCCTTCATAACCAGACTGGAAGTCTGTAGTTGACGTCATAAGTTATTTTGCTCATTTGTTAGCCATTTTGGAAGTTTATAATTGACAAAATAATTTTTTTTTTACGTGTTAGCCAATTTGGAAGTTTATAGGTGACTTCATAAATTATTTTGTTTGCTTGTTAGCCAAATTGGAAGTTTATAGTTAACGTTATAAGTTTTTTGTTTACGTGTTAGCGGTTAGCCAATTTGAAAGTTTATCGTTGACTTTATAAGTTATTTTGTTTACTTGTTAGCCAAGTTGGAAGTTTATAGCTAAAGTCATAAGTTGTTTTGTTTACTACGTGTTATCAAATTTGGAAGTTTATAGTTGAAGTCATAAGTTATTTTGTTTGCGTGTTAGCCAGGCTGGAAGTTTATTGTTGACGTCAGAAGGTATTTTGCTTATAAATATATTTTTTTTTTTTTTATTTATGTTTTCATATCGCCTTAACTCCCGATTAAAATGTATCTAATTTGCTGCACTTTCACAGTAGTTAAGATCGTGCTCCTGAGTGAAAGTCACTCTTTACAGGTCTAAATTCGGTAAAGAGATAATGCTCGTTATGTCGAAAGTCTACTTATCAGTTATCTAGCAGAACAGCTGACTATACATAATCAAATACTGATGCCAGTGTTCTATTGCTGTTGGTTTTGGTATTCATTTTATAAAATTATTTTTAAATCACAACTTAGTAATGTGCATATAAACAGCATCACTTCTCCAAGTGACAATGAGTGTAACGTTGATGAATTTCCTTGACAAGCTTTGTTTCACTAGATCATCTTCATTATGGATCATCAGACCTTTGAATAAAAGGTTCAGTCATTTCCGCAGAAATTATTCTTAGTGAAATAATATTTTCAAGGATGCATCTTGACTGAACGATATACGTTTTTCATTCTAGTAAAGTTGTAAGTTGTAGTGCAATCAAACTTGACATGCTTGCGTTCGTCGTGCATTCTTTTACGTAAAGAGAGAGAGAGAGAGAATGGAAAAACAATCATGATAAGCAACAGACCCACTGGAGAGAGAGAGAGAGAGAGAGAGAGAGAGAGAGAGAGAGAGAGAGAGAGAGAGAGAGAGAGTGTGTGTTTTGCTACTACAATCAGCTGTTTGCTATTCTTTCTGGTTTTCTACTCCGATTATTATTAACTGCAGTATATTAGTCTAAGAGGCATCTGTATTATACACTGTATGAGACATGTATTACAAATGTTCAAAAGAATCTGTAGCAACTTTCTATTTTTTCCCCCTTCACATTCATTTTCAAAGCGTTTTAATTCCATGTTTGCCAAGAAAATTTATTGGTTTTACTTATCTATTACGTCCATTTGTATTAGAAAAAATTCAGTTATATATAGAAGCTTAGAACAAACAGAGTATTTGCCGTGAGGAATCGTGGATACAAGTGTTCTGTTCATTATGAGTATTACTCAAACTTGTTGATTTTTTGGGGGCAGTTTATTTTATTTGCCAGTATCTGAGATATTATCAACCTGGTGTGGGAGTTATTTCCGTAAAATGATCAGTTTATCGTGTTTACCAATCAGTATCTATTATTATATCTATTCTAGAGGCAAAAAGAGCACCTGTTGTACCAGTTTGATCTAATAACTTCAGGGCAGAAATGTGTTATAGCGAAACCTCCGGTTTCATTGATTAATTTTCCGAGCAAGTAACCTTATATATATATATATATATATATATATATATATATATATATATATATATATATATATATATATATATATATATATTATATCTATATATATATATATATATATATATATATAAGAGGTTACTTGCACGGAAAATTAACCAAGAAACCGGAGGTTTCGCTATAACACATTCCTGTCCGGAAGTTATTAAATCAAACTGACACAACAGGTGCTCTTTTGCCTCTAGAATAGATATAATAATACAAACTTTCATAAAGACGAGGACTCGTTTGTTTTTTTTGATATGACAACATTACCATCATTCTATAAATTTTAAAAACAGTCCAAGCAATAGGAATAATCTTAAATATACATATGTATATATTAAATATAATATATAATTATATTATATAGTTATAATATATATATATAATATATATATATTTATATATGATGATAGATAGATAGATAGATAGATAGATAGATTTACATGTATGTGAATATAGTCTATATATATAAGATTATTCATATTTCTTGGACTGTTTTGAAATTTATAGAATGATGGTAATGTTGTCTTATTTAAAAAAAACGAGTCCTCGTCTTTGTGAAAGTTTGGGGTTATTGACTACGAATTCTATTAATTAAGGACTTGAATTTTAAAGATGTTCAAATAGCCCCTTTAATATCATGCAGAGGTTTATCATTGGTGTGACCTTTTTTTGTGCTTTTTCCATTATTTCTCTTCGAATACCTTCCTAATTCCTAATTTCATTTTCACTTTCTATTGTCTGAAAGCAAGGCTTCAAATTTTATCCATGCAAACTCGAATTATCTGACTCTTTCAATATTTTTTTTATAAGGTCCTCTAGAAAATTACCCAAGCTAACCATTCATATAAAAAACCCTATACCGTATCTGAAAAGCCATTTTTTTGTATTCCCCTTTTGGTGGCCATATACGAGTAGATCGTTTCCTTCGTAGTAAGTGCGTGCGCGCAAGACCACAGATAGTGAAGCTTCACTTTGTAGTAATTGAACAATTTATGTAGTTCATATCAAATTCGTTCATCAAAATCCTTAATTTTCGGGAAACACTCCTCCCATCTTCAGTGGGTCTCAGTACGTAGCGTTCATTAAGTGTAATTTTATTTATAACAACACTAACGAAGAGTTTTATGATTTGCTGATAGTTTTTGTGTATGAATGTATGTACCTTATATAAATCTGCTGCTTATCATGATTGTTTTTCCATTCTCTCTCTCTCTCTCTCTCTCTCTCTCTCTCTCTCTCTCTCTCTCTCTCTCTCTCTCTCTCTCTCTCTCAAAAGCTTTATTCTCTGTGAAGCATTACTTACTTGGTGACGAGCTGTATAAATTTTTTACGTACAAATTTTATCACTTTCAATAATGATGAAATAATACTTTAGGTTATTTACTTGTTTTGAAGCCTTACTAAGCTCGATTTTTTTAAAACCTACGAATTGAATTAGTGCTATTGCTAATAAATCTAATTCCTCAGCTTATAGATCACAAAGAATCCATGGGAAATATACGAAATTAACGCTGAAATATCAAAGCTTGATACAAGTGCAGTTTAGTCACTACAACTATCTGCCCAAGTGCACCGCAGGATTTAGATAACAGTTAACTACAGATGCAGCGCGTAAAGCATTCATTTGTTTGAACAAAGCAACAGAAAATTGTTTCACAATTCTGTTTTACCCGGTTGTTGTGCAAGAGCAAACTTTATTATTAGGGACCTCAATTATAGATCAGTTGCCATGAAGACATTTAATATATTGGTTTAGATTGTGTAGTTCGGAATTTTTGAAGAGCAAATTGAAACTAAACAATAGAAAATATGTTTGAACGGTATGGGCGGGGGATGGGGATGTTGGAGGGGAGTGGGGAGGAGGATACTGGTAGGGGGCCAGGGGTAGGGATGGTGGGGTTTGAGGCATGGGGTTAGATTTCGCCGTGGGGTTCTCAGCTTCACGCATCTTGTCCGCATTAGCCGCGCCGATGGTCGGGAATAGCTAACTGTTTATCGATTGGGATTACTCCTATTTGTTTTCATTTAGAATTGTGCGACGGATTTCAACCCTCCGGAATTAGGAGAGAGAGAGAGAGAGAGAGAGAGAGAGAGAGGTGGATGGATTTTCACCATGTGTCCCGTATCTGGCCAAAAGTATCTCCAATCGCTGGACTCCTTCAGATCAAACTGTAGCTTTCCTGTGTGAGCCAATCGCTCAACAGTCGCTCAAGATCGCTACATTGTGTCCCGCGGTCCATGGCAGGTATAGGTAAGTGGGAGAGAGACAGAGAGCAAAGGGGGAAGAGGGAAAGAGAAAGAAAGAGACATCCTAAGAGGCAATTGTAGACGAGCACATCTGACATCCTTCTCCTGCGCTTCCGAAGGGGGAACGGGGAGGGGGAGGGGGAGGCAAGAGGGAAAAAGCGACTAGTTATGGAAGCCTTGGGCGAGCCAGACACAAAAATAACATTCTGTGTTTATCGTTTGGATTAACAGGGATTAGCGGGCGCGCCTGAAATCCTCCCATCCCCAATGTTAGCGTAGGCAGAGGACTTTGATCAATAGAGCGATAGTTCGGTCGGGCGGGAGGGAGGAAGGGGGTGTCTGAGGGAAAATCGGAGAGGGTAAGGTCTTTGGTCTGTGTGTATAGGGAAGTACTCGCTTCATTTCATCTTCTACAGGAGAGCGGCTGGGTCTTCCTCCTCCTTCCTCCTCCTCTTCTTCTTCCCGCCCTCTTGCCCTCGGGGCGCGGAGTTACTCCAAATGTTAAAACGTAATGTCAACTCGAATGTACCAGACAAAAGGAGACGGCTGCACGCTACCTCGACCCCGGAGGACTGCCCACAGTGAACTGAGGTCGCCTCGTAAGTGGAAGGCTGACTCGAGGTGATTATAGGCATCTGTTTGTGTGTGTTTGTCGACAATGAATTTGTAAGACTTCGACATTGCTCCCGATCGATCTGCGGGTATTTTTGGGGTCCGATTCGGTTGTTTGTACAGAGATCGGTGGCAGAAGTGTGTGTGTGTGTGTGTGTGTGTGTGTGTGTGTGTGTGTGTGTGTGTGTATGTCTTTGATTGAAAGAGCGGTAACAGGATTTTCGCGTGTGTTTTGAATTGAGTTCGGCTGTTTATTGATTTATGTCTATTTATTCTTTTGTGGACTTAAATATTTATTCGAAGTTAGTCTGTCTTGTACAAGATTATTTTATATTATGTAAATAATGACAATGTATTCATCTAGCTTTGTTAGTCTGTTGTAATATTTAGTCAATAAAGTAATAATAATAATAATAATAATATGATTTCTTTTATTTTTAACAAACTGCACCCAAGTTAAGAAGGAGATGAAGTGTTATTATTATCATATTTAATAATATTATTTCCTCTGTTGTTTAAAACGCGCTCTGGCGATTATTATTATTATTATTATTATTATTATTATTATTATTATTATTATTATTATTATTATTTTTTTTTTTTTTTTTTTTTTGCTCTATCACAGTCCTCCAATTCGACTGGGTGGTATTTATAGTGTGGGGTTTCGGGTTGCATCCTGCCTCCTTAGGAGGCCATCACTTTTCTTACTATGTGTGCCGTTTCTAGGATCACACTCTTCTGCATGAGTCCTGGAGCTACTTCAGCCTCTAGTTTTTCTAGATTCCTTTTCAGGGATCTTGGGATCGTGGCTAGTGCTCCTATGATTATGGGTACGATTTCCACTGGCATATCCCATATCCTTCTTATTTCTATTTTCAGATCTTGATACTTATCCATTTTTTCCCTCTCTTTCTCTATTATTATTATTATTATTATTATTATTAGGTTATTATTATTAGGTTTAACCGTTTATTATTACAACTGTTTGTCGCTTGTTTCTAAATTTCGTTTAATTTATTGCACCTCTATTGTCTACTACTGAGTTTAAATAAAGGATATTATTATTGTTATTATTATTAATATTATTATTATTTTTTTTTTTTTTTTTTTGCTCTATCACAGTCCTCCAATTCGACTGGGTGGTATTTATAGTGTGGGGTTCCGGGTTGCATCCTGCCTCCTTAGGAGTCCATCACTTTTCTTACTATGTGCACCGTTTCTAGGATCACACTCTTCTGCATGAGTCCTGGAGCTACTTCAGCCTCTAGTTTTTTTAGATTCCTTTTCAGGGATCTTGGGATTGTGCCTAGTGCTCCTATGATTATGGGAACGATTTCCACTGGCATATCCCATATCCTCCTTATTTCTATTTTCAGATCTTGATACTTATCCATTTTTTCTCTCTCTTTCTCTTCAACTCTGGTGTCCCATGGTATTGCGACATCAATGAGTGATACTTTCTTCTTGATTTTGTCAATCAACGTCACGTCTGGTCTATTTGCACGTATCACCCTATCTGTTCTGATACCATAGTCCCAGAGGATCTTTGCCTGATCGTTTTCTATCACTCCTTCAGGTTGGTGTTCGTACCACTTATTACTGCAAGGTAGGTGATGTTTCTTGCACAGGCTCCAGTGGAGGGCTTTTGTCACTGAATCATGCCTCTTTTTGTACTGTTTCTGTGCAAGTGCCGGACATTCGCTTGCTATGTGGTTTATGGTTTCATTTTTCGTATTGCACTTCCTACATATGGGAGAGATGTTATTTCCGTCTATCGTTCTTTGAATATATCTGGTTCTTAGGGCCTGATCTTGTTGTTATCATTCCTTCAGTTTCCTTCTTTACCTCTCCCCTCTGTAGCCATTGCCACGTGTCATCGCTGGCTAGTTCTTTAGTCTGTGTCATGTATTGTCCGTGGATTGGTTTGTTGTGCCAGTCCTCTGTTTGTCATTCTCCTGTCTCTGTATATTTCTGGGTCTTCGTCTATTTTTATTAGTCCTTCTTCCCATGCACTCTTTAGCCACTCGTCTTCACTGGTTTTCAGATATTGCCCCAGTGCTCTGTTCTCGATGTTGACGCAGTCCTCTATGCTTTGTAGTCCTATCCCTCCTTCCTTTCGTGTTATGTATAGTCTGTCCGTATTTGCTCTTGGGTGTAGTGCTTTGTGTATTGTCATATGTTTCCTGGTTTTCTGATCTATGCTGCGGAGTTCTGCCTTCGTCCATTTGACTATTCCTGCGCTGTATCTGATTACTGGCACTGCCCATGTGTTTATGGCTTTTATCATATTACCGGCGCTGAGTTTTGACTTGAGTATCGCCTTGAGTCTTTGCATATATTCTTTCCTGATCGTGTCCTTCATCTCTTAATATTATTATTATTATTATTATTATTATTATTATTATTATTATTATTATTATTATTATTATTATTAAACTACTTTTTAACATTTTTAAATTGTGGAATAAGGCTTGTAACAAATTCCACATTGCGGGGTTAGGGAATGTTAGTAGTCAATATTTTCTTTTTACTCAATAGTAACATTATTCAGAGGTTTTTTTTATTTATGATTTGTTTTCCAATTGGTAGTATTTTTTATGGAATGATGAAACATTATGCAAATTCAAAATAACCTAATTTCTGGATTTTTTCATTGAAATTAATGGTGTTATTACAGTTTTTAATTTTCTGTAAAAGAGAACTATTGAAATAGCTATTTGTCTGTCAGTCCGCAATTTTTAAGTCCACCCTCAGATATTAAAAATTACTGAGACTATAGGTCTGCAAATTGTTATGTTGACCATCCACCCTCCAATCATCAAACATACCAAATTGCAGCCCTCTAGCTCTAGTAGTTTTCATTTTATTTAAGGTTAATTTTAGTCACGATCATGCGTTTGGCAACGCTATGGGACAGGCCAGTACTAGGCCCTGGCTGAAAGTTTCATGGGACATGGCTCTTACAGCATTATACGCTGCACAGAAAAACCCGATTGCGCTGAAGAAACTTCTGTGCATTTTTTTACCTGTTTTATATTCAATTCATCTATGCTAACTGATTTTTAAGATGTTATTATTAAGTGACCTAACGCGATTGAATACACAATAAGATATACGCATAGTTTGCACCGAATAATGAGTTACGAATGTAATTAGCTGGTATTTTCATTAGAATACAAAGTTAACAAAATTGCGTTGAATGGAAGTAAACATACAATTCTTCCAGTTATGTATTGTTTGATTCAATGGAGGTTCCTTTCAGTTATTCTATGCTCTCTGGTACATCTCAGGTGAGGCATCTAATTACCTTAGGCTGGGTGGTGATGACGTAACCTGTTTTTCTCATCTGCTTCTGCTCCTTTTGGTTTCCAAAAATCGTGACCACATTTTATTTTGTTTAATTACTCCTTTCCATATTCCTTCATTAATCATATTTCAATACTCTTCGATGTATCAGCAGTGAAAGGTCTTTATAAGTGAGAGTGTAGAGGCAAAAACAGGGAAAAGGGAAGTTAATAAAAAAATTAGACAAATAGGTTATGGGATCACAAAGGATATGTAGTATACAAAGAAATTTTTTTTTTTATCTTACACGACCACATCTCAGGGTATATCAAGTGTTGATGAATAATATAAGTATAACTGAGGTTACTCAATTATTCTGAGATCATAATCGTACGTGAATGAAGCTTTGAATTACCTTGAGTTATAAGTAGACTTTACTCTGACGATTTAATTCCTGTTGCCAAAGAGGACTCGATTATTTTAGAAAACGAGCCTTTGTTGTAGTTCCAATTGCTGTCTTTGCAACAGTGCACCTAGAAATGGAATTTCAAAATTTGGGTTACTCACATTGGGAAAATACTTTAGACGGTAAAATTTCCAGTTTTGACTCAAATTTTGAAGATCTTATGCATAGCAGAGAAAGACTGCAACAACAACAACGGGCAAAACGTTCCATTGTGTCTCTATAAATTATGTCATATTTTATCATTTTTTAAAGATTTGATCCCTGTAAAGGCAGAGGGTTTTATGACAGCTCCAGTCACAATTAAATCGACCAAAAATGTATTGGAGGAAGAGGGAAGTTACATTGCAATTCAGCTCCAGTACCTGGAGAAGGTTGTGTTTTGACAGATCAAAAATAACTCAATTTTTGTTATTATTTTTCCGTAGCAGTTAAGTCTTGCTTCACTCATTCATAATTCTGCCAGTAATTCTGGTGAATCACGACTGCACCACATTCTCATCCGTAACATTTTTGCTCTTGTACTGAATTGTATTAGGAGTTCAGTTTGGTTATCCCTTGAAAATATCTTTTCTTTGATTTGCCTGAAAATATCTTTTCTTTGATTTGCCTGAAAATATCTTTTCTTTGATTTGCCTGAAAATATCTTTTTTTTTATTTGCCTTAAAATATCTTTTCTTTGATTGCCTGAAAATATCTTTTCTTTGATTTGCCTGAAAATATCTTTTCTTTGATTTGGCTGAAAATATCTTTTCTTTGATTTGCCTGAAAATATCTTTTCTTTGATTTGCCTGAAATCGCTCCCTTTTTCGTATTGCTGTAATCCTTTTCTACCATGTATAAGATGTCCAAAATTTGAGTAGAGACTGAAAATTTTACTATTGAAAGTATGTTCCCTATGTGAGTAAGCATGTATTTAAAATTCCATTTAAAGATACACTGTTTGTTTGACGGCAATCAGTACTAAAACTAGAACCTTTGAAACTACAAATATGGGTCATTTTCTAAAATAATCGAATCCTCTCTGGCAACAGAGTAAAGTCAACCGATAACGCCAAATCATTCAAACATGAAAGGTGAAGACTAAAGATTTAGTTTATGGTTTTCCAGTTGGTAAATTGTGAATTGTATTTGATGTGCAGTTGCCCTGTCTTTATTTATTTATTTATTTATTTATGACAAAAGACTTTTCATGACTGTCCTTTCAATTTTCTTTAAGAGGAAACTATTGAGATTGGTTTTTGTCTGTATGTCCGCACTTTTTTCTGTCCGGACTAATTCTGTCCGCCCTCAGATCTTAAAAGCTACTGGGGCTAGATGGCTGCAGATTGGTATGTTGATCATCCATCCTCCAATCATCGAACATACCAAATTGCAATCCTCCAGCTTCATTAGTTTTTCTTTTATTTAAAGTTAAAGTGAGCCATAATCGTGCGTCTGGCAATGATATAAGCCAGGCAACCACCAGGCCGGGGTTTAAGCTTCATGGGTCGCGGCTCATACGGCATCATACCGAGACCACCGAAAAAAAGATCTATTGTCGTGGCGTTGATTATACGCTGTACAGAAAACTCGATTGCGCCGAAGAAACTTCGTCTCATTTTTTTACTTGTTTTCTAATAAGGAAACACAAAACCATCAGTCGCTCTTTTTACCTTCGAGGTTGGGAAGTCATATGTAAAAGAGTAATGAAGGTATGGTGTACAACATCAATTTCGTATGAAATTCAAGGCTGGAGTCAGTCTTAAGCGTTCCAAAGAATTGTGACCTCGGTGGCCGCGAGTTCGACTCTCGGACATTCTACTGAGGGGTGAGAGATGTGTATTTCTGGTGATAGAAGTTCACTCTCGACGTGGTTCGGAAGTCACGTAAAGCCGTTGGTCCCGTTGCTGAATAACCACTGGTTCCATGCAACGTGAAAACACCATACAAACAAACAAACAAAAGCAACTCATCTAAGTCTTGTAATCAAAGATAGGATGGTGTAGAATCTCAGTATTCAGTTTTACTTTTTTTTTTCTTTGCATGACGTTCTGTTATGGACGAAGTATTGAAATCTCCCAGACGCTCCGATTCGGATTTAAAGATTTGGAGTTTTTCCTCCAAACCTTTAAATCAGGCCACTAAACCATTTCCTAGGGTTTATTAAACCGGATAATTTTTTCTTTTAGCTACTATAAAATCTGTTGCCTATCCCCGTATCAGTGGAGCTTGTCACGACACCTAATTACTTATAGTTTTTATTTCCCTGCTGAGTTAGTTATCATTCTCATCACATTTTCAGGAAAACATCCCGGAACCACCATCATTCATTTATGGTTTTCAGTGGCGCGAATTTGCCGGAGAGCTCGGGGTCATCAAAGGTCAAAGGTCTTATACAGGTTGATGATTTTCGAACCAGGGAAATCCTTACATTCTGGTGCTAGTGGGTTTTGTGATTTTATAAGGATATTTAAACTATTGTTCTCTTTTATTTATCCTTACACGTCGTTTTTATGATTGTTAAGGAACGTGCTCATTTACTGTGCAAATTTGAATATTTATTTCTTATTGATTGATTTGTTGTGTGGATCAGCGACGGTAAATTATTCGAGAAATTATGCGAGGTCTTTATTTTATTCATTTTATTTTTTAGTGGGTGAAATAAAACTACATTTTATTCATCTGAATCTCCAACAGTGGGCCGCTTACTTGAAGTTGGAAGCTGCCACGATGGGAAAAAAAAATTTTTCCAAAATAAAAAGATATAGTATTTCTCTTCTTTCTCCCCTCCTTCTCCACCCCCCACACCCCGGCCCTACCACACCCTTCCCTACATGAGATAGGAGGCAAAATTATCATATTACAGCTAATCTGCATAACGAGCATAATGGGTCTACATGGATATGCCAAAAACACTTGTTCCCGCGGGAGTGGCAATGTCTAAATCTTTACTGCCGCCCCGAACGAATTGACGCGTCCGATTCGCGTCAGAAAATGACGGAATGCTCTGAAATTTAACCCGGAAAATTAGCAGCTAATGGAATGGATTCACTGTCACATCACTGAAGTAATAATTTCTTTTTCGTCACAGACCTGCGGGGTTGGCTGGGGGTTAGGATCGGGGGTTGGGTGTGGTTGGTGTGGAGGGGGGAGTGGGAGATGGGGTGGGACGTAGGTGGTAGCGGTGGGCGTCGAACAGAGAGAAATCCTCTGATGTTACGATTCGGCTTTGATGAGATACTTGTGTATTTAACAGTATATTTTTCGCATATGTTTTACCCTCAGAGTAAAGCAGCAACATTTTGATGTATGGGAAACGTGAAATGAGCCTCTTGGTAATTATTATTATTATTATTATTATTATTATTATTATTATTATTATTTTTTTTTTTTTTTTTTTTTTTTTTTAAGCAGCAACATTTTAATGCATGGAAAATTTGAAATGCAACTCTTTTCAATTGTTTTCATTATTAGTATAAACTGGCAGCATTTTAATGTATGGGAAACGTGAAATGCATCTCTTCGTAATCGTTATTATTATCATTATTATTATTATTATTATTATTAGTTATATTATTATTATTATTATTATTAGGGACGTCTGATTAAAAGCGTCACGTGACTTCACTAAAACCTCATTCGATTTTTTTAGGAAATGCTGTACTACCCGGGAATATCCTTGAATTACCATTATGTACGAGTCTAAAACAATTTCCTTTTTCGTGACTTGTATCATTTTTAGTGTCTTATTTTGGTGAAAAAACTATAAGTCAAATAGAATTTCGTTACCTAGCTGCGAAATATTTCATGACATTAGTTTTATTCTGGTTCATTGTTTTCAAAAGTTTAAATCTGCTGGCCATTAGTAATAATTTGCGTTGTTTCACGTATGTGTACTGTGAATAGTTGTTATGATTTATATTAACTGGTTATCAAGGCAAGTCTAATTATATGTGCCCATAAACAGGCTTTTTGAGTCTATAATTATCTATTTTGATTAATATTCAAACGTCAATAATAATTCCCTTTCATTTTAAACGTATAATTTTATATCGATATTAATATCCTGTAGAATAACACCTATATAGATACTTTATTTACTCTGTAACCATGCGCCATGAGAAAAGATAAGGTTATGAAACGCACACTGAAATGCTTTATAAGAGAATTCCCTTAACCATTATTGATCAGCCTAGTCATTTTCGTGGCGGTTCGAACTCCACTTTAAGCAGTGGATGTTGGGTTGAATCTCTTTTTCTATATCAGTTACGTAAACTGTACATGAAAGTATCAGGTTGATATTCACATAGTCCACAAAATCCAATCATTTATCCACATATGGATCTCTCTCAAGCTCTGATCACTTATCCAGATCCGGATCGCTCCCAAAATCAAATCAGATCCAGATAGGATACATACTGTCCCGGCAGCTTTCCAGGTTTATTACTTCTTGCAGTCTGGATCTGGATCGAGATAAATGATAAGATTTTATGTGCAATCTGGATCTTATTAATAAGTGTTTAAATTTTGATTGATCTAGATCCGGGTAAGTGATTAGATTTTGACAGAGATATAATCTAGAAAAAGTGATTCGGTTTGGGAGACATCCAGATCATAATAAGTGATCACATTTTGAAAGGGTTCCAAATGTGTATCAATTATCGGATTTTGGGAGATATCCGGATCTGGATAAGTCATTACATTTTTGGATAGATCCAGATCTGGATCAAAATTTTGCGAGAGATCATGATCTGGATCAAGATTTTGGGAGAGATCCAGATCTGTATCAATATTTTGGGATAGTTCCGGATCAAGATACATCATTACATTATGTTGGATTTGAAGAGATCAGGATGTAGAAAATAGACCTGTTGGCTAGCTGGTTTGGCTTCCACAGACTTGGCCAAGTTTGGATCTACAAATGGGCTTGTGTGGTTATATATACACACACACACACACACACACACACACACATATATATATATATATATATATATATATATATATATATATATATATATATATATATATATATATATATATATATATATATATATATATATATATATATATATATATATATATATATATATATATATATATATATATATATATATATATATATATATATATATAACATTCAGGAGTCCCAGGAAGACAGCAGTCTAAGAAGCATGCTTTATTTATACGAGAAACGTTTCATGTTGCTTCAACACATCATCAGTCTGCAGCAATTAAAATTTTACTTGATAAATTAAAAGTTAAAAGTACAAATTATTACCAATAAAAAATCAGCTAAAAATAATTCAAAACTTTAAAATAAAAACAAAACATGAGTGAGAAAGGCTACTTATTCAAGGTAAAGAAAAGAGCCAAGTGACCACAACAGTTCATACATGCCCAGACAACACTTATGCCAGAGAGAGAGGAGACGAAGAAACATTAGAGATTAAGCCTGGAGAGAGGTGTTTGATAAATAGAGACTCAAGGGTCGTTAAGTATGCTGTTTGTTTAGTAGTGCCTATTACTGAAAAATGCTTTTTTTCCACATTAATTTTGCATTTGGATGCATGAGTCCTCATATTTGAAAATTCGGGATTGGATATTCTTGACCCTGTCCTATAACTAAGACCTAGATGGCTATAATAACGAATCTGCAACAGCCTTCAAGAGGATCCAACGTAACTACCAAGGCATCTTGGGCATTGAAATCTATATATTATGTTGGATCTCATGAAATCCTGAAGCTTGTCCTTATAACTAAAGAAGCCTCCAATTTTCTTAGGGTTCATAGGAATGAGGTTTAATTTAAAAAATCCTAGCTCGTTTTCAATAATTTGTTTAACCTTGGAACGTAAATGTCGGAGTGAATGAAGGGAATTGGTGCATACAAAGTTAATTTTGGAACATTAAAGTTCAATGTAGGTTTGGAAACAAACCTTGCTAACATTTTGTTGATTATGCTAAAAACTAAATTTCTTGGGAATGAGTTTTTAGTGAAATACTCAAGTAAATATTCCATTTCATTATGAAAAGAGGCCCAATCTGAGGTATATCTAAGTACTATAAAAATAAGAATGGTGATTGCATTTATTTTAAAAGAATGGAAACATGAACTAAAAAAATTGGTGCCTAAACCTGTAAAGGTATTTTTCCTGAAAACAGAAGTACTAAAACCATGGTTGTTTCTAATAACCTTAACATCTAAAAATGCAAGAGTGTTGTCCTTCTCTTGTTCTAAAGTAAACTTCATGTTAGGATGTATGTTATTAACATATTTCAAAAATATTGACATTGCCAGGAATGTTTGAACAAGGTAAATGTATCATCAACATATCTTCTGTAATATGTTGGTTTAAAGCTCTCCTGGCACTTATTTAAAAATTCTTCCTCCAAATGACCCATAAAAAAGTTAGCAAACAACGGGCCTAATGGGGACCCCATTGCAACTCCCCCGACCTGCAGGAAGAGTTGGTTATTAAAAATGAAAGTTGAATCTTGCACAGCAAATTCTAAAAGTGTTTTAAAATGCTGTCTATTAAAACCATAAAAAATTTCAGCATCACTAAAAACCTTATTTAGGATAATTTCAATGGTTTCAGAAACAGGTACGTTAGTGAATAAAGACTCAACGTCTAGGCTAGCCATAAACAGTTCACCATCTTGCAACAGCACTTGCTGTTGAAAATCAAAACCATTCTTTAAGGTAAATTATGATAGAGAATATTCGTTTAGAAGTTTAACCAGGAACTTAGAGATGTTATAGGCAGGACTGTTGTAGGACGACATTATCTGTCTCAAAGGTATACCATCCTTATGTATTTTAAGGAGTCCATATAATATGCCAAAAGCAGAACCTGTAACAAATAGTTTATGAAATACCTCCTCATTAATGATCCCATCTTGTCAGCTTAGCCATGTATATCCCAGATTCGTCCGATTCAAGCTATATAAATCATCTTTATACCATTCCGGATTCTACCGTGATGCGATGGGTGAACTCCTCTCTAGAGAAATTGCCCATAAACAGCGGGTTGCTGATGGTCTTCAAGATAACTGCCAACAACTACGAGAACAATTGTTTCCCTTGTTATCCACATTGGATTTGATAGATTTTAAGAAATTATTTGTTAAATGTATTAATGATTTTATTACTGATGTTCATTCTCGCCACCAGAGAAAGTTGAGACCTTTGGGGATATGTACTCCTGATTTTAGCAATCGTAATTCTTGTATTTTTAATTATTCTAACTATGTAATTTCCAAAAGAGAAGAATTTTTGTTGTCGTTTGGCCTTGACTTCTGTGTCCCTTCTTACAGACCTAACTTTGCTTATTTTTATTTTCCTTTCGAGGTGCTTTTTCAGAGACTCAAGGGTCTAAACTATTCTAACATGTCTAGCTTGCAACAGAAATTGTCCTTGTTACTTCACGACACATATAAGAAACATAAGGTAAAATGGGTTCCATATTCTAGGAGAGGACTCTGAAATTCTGAAGAAACTTTGTAAAGTTGATAACATAGTGATATGTAAACCTGACAAAGGGAAAGGTATAGAAATTCTTAATAATGTTGACTATCTTGAAAAAATGAATGAAATTCTGTCGGATAACTCTAAATTCAAACTTATTGGTGAACCTAACTTTGTTGACATTTTCAAGACGACAAAATCAACCGTTTTCTTAGAAAACTTAAACAAGATGGGATCTCTAATGAGGAGGTATTTCATAAACTATTTGTTACAGGTTCTGTTTTTGGCATATTATATGGACTCCCTAAAATACATAAGGATGGTATACCAATGAGACCCTTAATGTCGTCCTACAACAGTCCTGCCTATAACATCTCTAAGTTCCTGGTTAAACTTCTAAACGAATATTCTGTATCAGAATTTACCTTAAAGAATGGTTTTGATTTTCAACAGCAAGTGCTGTTGCAAGATGGTGAACTGTTTATGGCTAGCCTAGACGTTGAGTCTTTATTCACTAACGTACCTGTTTCTGAAACCATTGAAATTATCCTAAATAAGGTTTTTAGTGATGCTGAAATTTTTTATGGTTTTAATAGACAGCATTTTAAAACACTTTTAGAATTTGCTGTGCAAGATTCAACTTTCATTTTTAATAACCAACTCTTCCTGCAGGTCGGGGGAGTTGCAATGGGGTCCCCATTAGGCCCGTTGTTTGCTAACTTTTTTATGGGTCATTTGGAGGAAGAATTTTTAAATAAGTGCCAGGAGAGCTTTAAACCAACATATTACAGAAGATATGTTGATGATACATTTACCTTGTTCAAACATTCCTGGCAATGTCAATTATTTTTGGAATATGTTAATAACATACATCCTAACATGAAGTTTACTTTAGAACAAGAGAAGGACAACACTCTTGCATTCTTAGATGTTAAGGTTATTAGAAACAACCATGGTTTTAGTACTTCTGTTTTCAGGAAAAATACCTTTACAGGTTTAGGCACCAATTTTTTTAGTTCATGTTTCCATTCTTTTAAAATAAATGCAATCACCATTCTTATTTTTATAGCACTTAGATATACCTCAGATTGGGCCTCTTTTCATAATGAAATGGAATATTTACTTGAGTATTTCACTAAAAACTCATTCCCAAGAAATTTAGTTTTTAGCATTATCAACAAAATGTTAGCAAGGTTTGTTTCCAAACCTACATTGAACTTTAATGTTCCAAAATTAACTTTGTATGCACCAATTCCCTTCATTCACTCCGACAATTTACGTTCCAAGGTTAAACAAATTATTGAAAACGAGCTAGGATTTTTTAAATTAAACCTCATTCCTATGAACCCTAAGAAAATTGGAGGCTTCTTTAGTTATAAGGACAAGCTTCAGGATTTCATGAGATCCAACATAATATATAGATTTCAATGCCCAAGATGCCTTGGTAATTACGTTGGATCCTCTTGAAGGCTGTTGCAGATTCGTTATTATAGCCATCTAGGTCTTAGTTATAGGACAGGGTCAAGAATATCCAATCCCGAATTTTCAAATATGAGGACTCATGCATCCAAATGCAAATTAATGTGGAAAAAAAGCATTTTTCAATAATAGGCACTACTAAACAAACAGCCTACTTAACGACCCTTGAGTCTTTATTTATCAAACACCTCTCTCCAGGCTTAAACTCTAATGTTTCTTCGTCTCCTCTCTCTCTGTCCTAAGTGTTGTCTGGGCATGTATGAACTGTTGTGGTCACTTGGCTCTTTTCCTTACCTTGAATAGGTAGCCTTTCTCACTCATGTTTTGATTTTGTTTTAAAGTTTTGAAATATTTTTAGCTGATTTTTTATTGGTAATAATTTGTACTTTTAACTTTTAATTTATCAAGTAAAATTTTAATTATTGCAGACTGATGATGTGTTGAAGCAACATGAAACGTTTCTCGTATAAATAAAGCATGCTTCTTAGACTGCTGTCTTCCTGGGACTACTGAATGTTTTATCAACGATTTTTCCCTGATATATATATATATATATATATATATATATATATATATGTTATATATAATATATATATATATATATATATATACATATACATACATACATACATACATACTTTCTGACCAACCCAGGAGAACTCTGTAAGACAACCGATAAACCCTCTCTCTCTCTCTCTCTCTTTCTCTCTTATTCACATTGAGATAGTTGTTTCAGTTACATTGCGAAGAATTTTTGACATTTTAATTTCACCACTTCTCATCCCCCATTCCTATCAGGGCTGAACTTTGACTTGAAGGGCATTGGGAGTGTCTCTATTTATCCCAGCAACCTTGAAAACTATGTATTAGACTCTAATATCTGTCATTTTTGACATTTTATTTTTCACACCTCACCCCCCCTTCCTATTGGAGCTGAACCTGGACTTGAAGGGTATTGGGAGTGTCACTATGCATCTCAGCGACCTTGAAAACTATGAATTAGACACTAATATCTGTATTTTTAAAATTATTTTTACATGTCACCACCTTCCCACCCCTTTTCACCTCCCTTCCCCTTCTTATCAGGGCTGAACGTGAACTTAAGGGCATCAGGAGTGTCACTATTCATCTCAGCAATCTCTAAAACTATGGATTAGACACTAATATCTGTCGTTTTCAGTTATTTTTTCATTTAGCCCCCTTCCCACCCTTCTCACACTCCCACTCCTAGGGCTGAACTTGGATGTAAGGGCATTGGGAGAGTCACTATTCTTCTTAGCGACCTTGAAAACTATGGATTAGACGCTAATATCTGTCGTTTTTGGTTAGTTTTTCATGTCAGCCCATTCCCAACCTTCTCAACCCCCCTCCCGCCATTCCTATCAGGGCTGAACTTAGACTTAAGGGCATCGGAAGTGTCAATATTCATCTAAGCGACCTCAAAAACTTGGATTATCTTTTATATTTCACCCCCTTCCCACACCTGCCATTGATATCTTATCCCCACAGTGTTCGTTTCCAGATGATAAGTCATATGTATACTAAGTTTTGTTGAAATTGCTCAATACGTTTCAAAGCGCATGTGGGACATCCATACATCCATTTATATATATAATATATATATATATATATATATATATATATATATATATATATATATATATATATAATATATGTGTGTGTGTGTAAAATTATATGCCATTTGTCTACTTATCCAATTACGAATTCATTTGTCAAGCCAACGTCCATTTAGGTTTGTTCCATGAGTATATAGTAATATGAATAATGAAATATCACTATGAAAATAATGACATAGCTTTACAAAAAAGTCTTAGCAGAATGTGCAAGAACTTTAAACATTCAATTACACCTTTCATATCATAAAAATAATCTGATATTTTAGGAAATTTATGAAATTTAAATAGGGTACATACAGACTTGTCCTGAAACAGGATCACACACACACAGACATCAACAAAAAGCATCAATGGATGGACGCAGGTGCTATAAAAGTGTACTTTTTCCACCAAGCAAAATGAGTATACGTCTTTATGCCATGCGATGTAATTTCCCTTCCCTGTCATTAGAATAATGAGAATCACATTACAGCGCGA
>NC_087212.1:38476454-38491454 GCF_015104395.2 Macrobrachium nipponense
CAAAGTACTGGTCACTGCACTTACAAACAGTCTCTTTCCGCCCGCGAGGGACCTGGGTAAACAGGGCAGTGGCTCTTGGAGGAGCAATGGCTATAGATGACTCAGGAGGTAGGCCTACGAAGTCCCCAAAGCTTATTAGCGAAAATTTATCTGGTCTGGGCAGGATTTGAACTTGAGACCAAACCACTGATTTGTACATTAATTATTGATTGTATTTCTCAGCTTGATATTGTCTATTGGAAGCGCATGTTTTAATGTACGATGTTAAATGTTTTAATGTTCGATGCGGAATGTTTTACGCTACAGTTCACGAGGTTTATATTGGACCTTTTTCCCTAGCCTTCTTGTCATTCTCTGGTGGGGATTTGGTCTTCATTATCATTTCAGTAATTATTATTGTTAATATAATCATTTTAAGATATTGTTCTTCTTGAGTGGACCTTTCTTTGAGCGCACATAACGTTGCTGTTATTTTAATGCGATTTTTGTCGTTTTTGTTATATATATATTTTTTTTACAAAACTTTTGAGTTCGAAATTTAATTATCTAATTAATTCATCCTGTTATTCATTTAATGCATGAATTAATAGAATTATTCATTAGATGCCATTGCAGATTGTTGTTCTAAGGGGGAAATTCAGATTGACTTTACGCTAGAGCCCAAAAAAAGTAAGAGCTGAATAATTTTTTTTCATCCAAGATAATTTGCAGTCAACCCCCAAAATACAATATGCTTTGCAAGCTTTAAATGAGTAGATAAAGGTCCTTTATAATCGCTCGGGCTGAGCATAAGCAATGATGCCTAATGGTCTAGCAAAGGAAAATGAAAAATATTGTGGTGATAATTTCTAACTAATAAGCCATTTGCAATTCATGCTGGCAGTACGGAAACCTGGTTATTACCGGGTATTACCAGCAAATACACTGAGATAAATTGTGTGTATGGATATGCGCGGGTACTAATCACTGAATACGTTTGCTGGTTTTTTTTTTTCAAAAGTTGATGGGAAGTAGTTTTTGTTTTTTTTCATTATTCCGCACCTGTTATCCAGGGTAATTATCATAACCTGGTTTCTACTGCATGGACCATTTGGAGTTTTGGGAAGTGCGATTACTTCTTTTAATATTTATGTTTTGGTTATGCCTTTTGATATCGCGTTATTAAATGTACTACATTGTCATTATCAGTATCACTTTACCTGTATCATGACTCGCTCATCAGTAATACCTGTTCGCGGTCTAGAGCTTTACAAAACAGCATTTTTGCACTGGTACCAAATTAACGTAATGGTCGCAGTAATTATTATGCTAAAGATTTTATAATATCAGTAGCGTATCCGTACCGCCATAAAAGATTGTGGTGTAGAAGAGAGGCGAAATGATAATCTTTTAGCAGTTTGGGCTAGTTTGACAATTGTATCTTCATTCTCCATACATTCTAAACAGGCCAGGAGTGAGAGAGGCCTCCCGAGTATAAAGGATATTGCGTATATGGTGTTTGAAACTTAGACCAAGGTAGTATCTTAATTCTGAATACTTTAGATGCCTGTGAATAGAAAAAGCCTAAAATAACTAAAAATAAGAAACGTGGGCATACAGGCTTATGAAGGAAGTATACACAAGAGATTATAAGACAAATGCAAACTGAATTGGTGAGAATTTATATCATAAAATGAGAAATGAATTCAGAATTGGATAACTGTGCGAAATGGGTCATGTACGTGCCTGGGGCTATTTGAGATTAATGGTTGGTTTCGATGAAGCCGGCATTATCTCAGCACGGGCCCTTACCCAAAGTGTAAGTGTCGTTAAGTGAAAAAGAATAAGAGGTCAAGTGTAGACCTATGGATTGCTTTGAGGAAACTGGGGTATATTTATAAGAAATGCAATGTTTTCTGCAAGGAGCGTGGCTTTAAGAACCTAAAATTATAGATATATTCGGTAATACACATCTTTGAAGGATTTAAATTGATTGTATGTTTGTGTATGCATGCTCCTTTAGATATGGGGGCTGATTTATATAGGCTACAATTAACATTACTTCTAAATTATGATGGCAGTTCCTCTTTGTACTTAACTGTTCGGTTTTATTTTTGTTTGATCTTCAAACTGGTTTTTGACTTTAGTCAGCAAATACCCTGGAATAAATTTCTTTGAGGTTTCTTGTCAAAATACTTACAGGTGTACTTTGAATCATACTTATAGGTGTAGTTTGAGTCATCTAGGTTTGCAAATCTCCATCTGTTCACTTGTGTATTATTGCACGAGTCGTGTTTGAGTAATTTAAAAAAAACACTTCCTATGCTTAAGTAAATTATCCTTTGAAGTAAATGTCTCTATAAAAATTAGAGCAATTCACCAGAGTTGCTGTTGTAAATATAAAATGTTCTTCAGGTGCTAATATTTTTAAGGAGAGTGATATACCACCATTGGGTGAGGGTGGTAGGTGGCAGAAGGTTTTCATTAATGATGAAATTGCGTAGTTCCATTATCTGTTTAATTATTCATTTGGTCGTGCAAGGCCAAACATGTAGGTAAATTGACGTTAATTTGTGTGTATGTAATAGTTGGGCATGGAGTTCTCTCTCTCTCTCTCTCTCTTCTCTCTCTCTCTCTCTCTTTCTAATCCTTTCGTACTAAATGTGTTTCTCTCTCTCTCTCTCTCTCTCTCTCTCTCTCTCTCTCTCTCTCTATCCTTTTGTACTGAATACTGAATATCTCTCTCTCTCTCTCTCTCTCTCTCTCTCTCTCTCTCTCTCTCTCTCTCTCATGTCTGAATAAATAAGTAAATAAAATCCCGTTTCGGTTATAAAATTTGCAAATAAAGAGCACGGGAAGGAAGATTCTCTGATTTAATATTGATACGAAGGTCTTTTCTAGTCTTTCTAAGTCTCTGTGTCGTAAAATCAGATGCTATCTGCTTATATTTTGTCATGGGCTGGATGGACATTTATTTAATAACCTTTGGAACTGTATAGAAAAATTGTTTGTATTATGATTAGATATATTTGCTCTTTCTTTTCAAATTTGTTGTTTCAAAGTATCCCAACGAAGGCAAGAATAATTCTTACTATTATATATCTATCTATCTATCTATCTATCTATCTATCTATCTACTATCTATCTATATATATTATTACATATATATATATATATATAATATATATATATATATATATATACATATATAGGTAGATATACTGTACATGTATATATAGATTATTAATATTCATATATATACATATATATGTATATAGAAGAATATACATACATACTTACATGCATACATACAATAGACCACTAAAACAATATCACCTCTTCCTTTACCATTTAGTTAGATTTCAGGAACTGACCCCATTAGATCTCCAGAAGGCCTGGCCTTTTTATTGTATCGTTGGGTACCCTAACTAACCACCCCACCTGGAAGGTTTAGTTCCAGTTACTTTGTCTGTCAAATTCCAGGCTCATTAACTGGACTAAACTCTTCTTAGTAACGCCCCTTTATACTTCATAAGAAGATGGAAACATTTACCCAGCTGACATTTGCGTCAGCCGTGTTCGTCTTATCGAGGTCGGCGTCAGCTGATACAGGGGTCTCGCAGCCTAGCCCCGGAGACCTGATAGCTATCTATATTGCTATCCATCTAAAGGTGTAGGACGCCTTTTATATTGCACACACTTCGGCTATCTCTTCTGGCCTCCCCGAGGGCGCGGGGCCTCCGACCTCGGAGAGGGAGAGGGACAGAGAGAGGAAGAAGAAGGAGGTTGTGCATATTTAAATGTTTTTCTTAAGTTTGGTAGTCGTTGCAGTCACCGCATGCTGTGCATGTTTTTATTCATTACACATTGTTTGGTATGTATAATTGAATGTATAAATGACAGACAGACACACATATATACATGCATACACACACACACACACACACACACACATATATTATATATATATATATATATATATATATATATATATATATGTAGTATATACATATATATGTATATAAATACCTACATAAGCTACAATACACACATACATACATACATACATAACTCACTACAGTAATAACTTAATATTCTTGACTCGCACACAACGTAAATGGCAGCAATAATAAAATTTACTCTAGCAGCGAGAGTTTTAAGTATATATATATATATATATATATATATATATATATATATATATATATATAGATATATATAGATATATATTGATAGATATAGATAGATAGATATATTGTATAAAGCCCACTAAAATTTGGAAAAAATTGAAAGTTTTTTATTTAAGCTTTCGGAGAGTACATTCTCTCCCTCTTTCAGAAAGAGAAATAAGTTACATAAACTGAAAACAACGGTCAAGGTAAAAGAAATCACATACAAGCATATGAAAGAGGGAGAGAATGTACTCTCCGAAAGCTTAAAGAAAAAATAAAAAACTTTCAATTTTTTCCAAATTTTAGTGGGCTTCCTACAACATATTATAACACGGATACAGTGTTTAGCTTTGCTATATATATATATATATATATATATATATATATAATATATATATATATATATATATATATATATATATATATGTACGTATATAATTTCGCCCGAAATTGCCGTCATGTATTTCCGAGTGATTGATATTCAAGTGTGACATAAGATTACGGAGCTGAAATCAGAGTTCAAATTGCCATATGATGATTTTCCAGCTGCAAACAATTTAATATATCATCAATTCGGGGTCCCCGCGCGTGATCTCGTGTTGACTTGTTCATGGCCGCTCACTCTGTCAACACATTTTCCATATCATTGGTGTCGCCAATCTGCCTGCCCATCTGTTTACGTTTTACCTGGTGTGTTCCGCTCTCGCCTGCCTGATTGGTGCAGGTCCATTTGTGTTGCCTTTCCGATTATATTTCTCTGCTCCTCTTTCCTGTGGGCCGCGTATTCTCTGAGACCTAACGGCCTTGGTGGGTGATATATAAATCTTTGCTAATAATAATAATACGTCTATGTTACTTATAGGGAGACTTGTATTATTTGGGTTTGTTAATAATAATAATAATAATAATAATAATAATAATAATAATAATAATAATAATAATAATAATAATAATAATAATAATAATTTAGAAAAAATTGAAAGTTTTTTATTTAAGCTTTCGGAGAGTACATTCTCTCCCTCTTTCATATGCTTGTATGTGATTTCTTTTACCTACCAATAATGTGGAAGTTACTAACAGGTATCATCAGTGAAAGGCTATACAACTACCTAGAGGAGACAAACACCATCCCCCACCAACAGAAAGGCTGCAGAAGGAAGTGTAGGGGCACAAAAGACCAGCTCCTGATAGACAAAATGGTAATGAAGAACAGTAGGAGAAGGAAAACCAACCTAAGCATGGCATGGATAGACTATAAGAAAGCCTTCGACATGATACCACACACATGGCTAATAGAATGCCTGAAAATATATGGGGCAGAGGAAAATACCATCAGCTTCCTCAAAAATACAATGCGCAACTGGAATACAATACTTACAAGCTCTGGAATAAGACTAGCAGAGGTTAATATCAGGAGAGGGATCTTCCAGGGCGACTCACTGTCCCCACTACTCTTCGTAGTAGCCATGATTCCCATGACAAAGGTACTACAGAAGATGGATGCCGGGTACCAACTCAAGAAAAGAGGCAACAGAATCAACCATCTGATGTTCATGGACGACATCAAGCTGTATGGTAAGAGCATCAAGGAAATAGATACCCTAACCCAGACTGTAAGGATTGTATCTGGGGACATCAGGATGGAGTTTGGAATAGAAAAATGCGCCTTAGTCAACATACAAAAAGGCAAAGTAACGACTGAACGGGATAGCTAGCCAGATGGGAGCAACATCAAACACATAGATGAGACAGGATACAAATACCTGGGAATAATGGAAGGAGGGGATATAAAACACCAAGAGATGAAGGACACGATCAGGAAAGAATATATGCAGAGACTCAAGGCGATACTCAAGTCAAAACTCAACGCCGAAAATATGATAAAAGCCATAAACACATGGGCAGTGCCAGTAATCAGATACAGTGCAGGAATAGTGGAATGGACGAAGGCAGAACTCCGCAGCATAGATCAGAAAACCAGGAAACATATGACAATACACAAAGCACTACACCCAAGAGCAAATACGGACAGACTATACATAACACGAAAGGAAGGAGGGAGAGGACTACTAAGTATAGAGGACTGCGTTAACATCGAAAACAGAGCACTGGGGCAATATCTGAAAACCAGTGAAGACGAGTGGCTAAAGAGTGCATGGGAAGAAGGACTAATAAAAGTAGACGAAGATCCAGAAATATACAGAGACAGGAGAAAGACAGAAAGAACAGAGGACTGGCACAACAAACCAATGCACGGACAATACATGAGACAGACTAAAGAACTAGCCAGCGATGACACATGGCAATGGCTACAGAGGGGAGAGCTGAAGAAGGAAACTGAAGGAATGATAACAGCGGCACAAGATCAGGCCCTAAGAACCAGATATGTTCAAAGAACGATAGACGGAAATAACATCTCTCCCATATGTAGGAAGTGCAATACGAAAAAATGAAACCATAAACCACATAGCAAGTGAATGCCCGGCACTTGCACAGAACCAGTACAAAAAGAGGCATGATTCAGTGGCAAAAGCCCTCCACTGGAGCCTGTGCAAGAAACATCAGCTACCTTGCAGTAATAAGTGGTACGAGCACCAACCTGAGGGAGTGATAGAAAACGATCACGCAAAGATCCTCTGGGACTATGGTATCAGAACGGATAGGGTGATACGTGCAAACAGACCAGACGTGACGTTGATTGACAAAGTCAAGAAGAAAGTATCACTCATTGATGTCGCAATACCATGGGACACCAGAGTTGAAGAGAAAGAGAGGGAAAAAATGGATAAGTATCAAGATCTGAAAATAGAAATAAGAAGGATATGGGATATGCCAGTGGAAATCGTACCCATAATCATAGGAGCACTAGGCACGATCCCAAGATCCCTGAAAAGGAATCTAGAAAAACTAGAGGCTGAAGTAGCTCCAGGACTCATGCAGAAGAGTGTGATCCTAGAAACGGCACACATAGTAAGAAGAGTGATGGACTCCTAAGGAGGCAGGATGCAACCCGGAACCCCACACTATAAATACCACCCAGTCGAATTGGAGGACTGTGATAGAGCAAAAAAAAAAAAAAAAATAATAATAATAATAATAATAATACGTCTATGTTACTTATAGGGAGACTTGTATTATTTGGGTTTCTTAACATTAATAATAATAATAATAATAATAATAATAATAATAATAATAATAATAATAATAATAATAATAATAAAATAATACTTCTATATTACTGTAGGGAGATTTGTATTATTATGTTTTTTTACTGATAATAATATTAATAATACTTTTATTTTACTGTAGGGAGAGTGATAATTCTGTGTTTTAACGTTCGTTTTTCCTTTTACAGAATCGACCGAGTGTACTTTGACCCCAGCTACTGATAAGGCAAGTTAGTGCGATGAAAGACAAGTTTGAATATTTTTTTAGATTAAATTTTGCTCATATAATAGGCAGTCGTTTCTATATCATATAATTCCATGAAGCGTGTCTCCCAGGTTTTAAGAATAACAGCCTCACTTTCAGTATTCACTCATTTGCCAGAAGAGTGACATCACTCAAAATTTGCTATTTTTCAGAAGCAATTTAAAGTTTAATACTCTCTATACTTTCTATAGTGTAATAGTGACATGTCATGAACCCCCTAGCGGTTAGTATTTCAGATGCAAGTAAGACGTTTTTACCACAACATAGAAGAAAGAACGGGCTATCTGCTGATATCAGTAACTCAAAACACACATTTTTCCAGTTGTCACTCTTCTAGCAAATGAGCGCAATGTCCTTCATGACCGCAATGTCCTTCATGACTGCAGTGTCGACGACCTTTATTCTTGTGACGCTAATTTGATGTAAATCAGTCATTCTTTCATTATTCAGCGCCTGATATTGTGATAAGCCTATAGTGACATATTGTTTGACGGACATAAACTCGCCCTGTTTTCAAAAGCTGTCTTATGACATGTGGCCTTCCTGGTGTCGTTAGCAGTCGATGTTTACCTGTGTTTTAATTTCCAGTCTGGTTCATAATGCCTGAGTTTCAAATTCGAAATGGACAGAAAGCATGGTGTATGTGTGTGCAGTTACATTTTAATTTTAGGAATATATGGATAAGAACTGGGAAACTATTTTGTTCATTTTATTTTTTTCCGGCATTAATTTTTATCTTCGCCGTGACACTGTTTTGTTGCATTTGTCTGTCTACCTGTCTTTCTTGCTTTGTGCTTGGAGAATTGTGACATAACTTGACGTATTTTTTTTAGATATTTGTAAAGAGTCATCCAGACCCGTGCGTATTTTTTAGCGATTTTTTTTTACGTAACTTACTATTTTTACAACATAAAGATTAGCCAAATGCAGTAGAATAATGATAACTGAACATTTATTTATTTTCATTAAAGCTGATTTTCGTTTGAATATGTAAATTATTAAATTGTTTAATGATATAATTCTTCCGAGATAGAAGTGTCAAACACCCAAACCCTACCCCCACCCCTCCCCCCTCTCTCCCGTTCCTTTGGGAATGGCCTTTGTTTCACCTTGTTCTTGGGAACGGGAGTTTTGACTTTGGTGGGGGATGCTTGCTTGGCTCTGGGGCTCTTAAGTCCTTTATCACTGGAGTATTGTTACTGTTCCCGACATCTGTGTAAGCAAAACGTTAGTTTCCTGCTATTTGTATTCATGTGCGTTGTATGATGGTGGGAAGTAGGATATCGTGAATAAAATCATTAGTAACCGTTGTAAGGTGTATAACAAAAGATGATTTCATATTTCAGTCGTTTGCTTTATGTGCAATTTACTGTAGGTTTAAAGGAGAACTAAGGTACTTAACGAACTTTAACTGATAAACAATAAACAATTTAAACATTCATTTGGTGACAGTGGGAAAATGTTTTTTATTTTTTATTTTTGTTTTTTTAGGAAATGCATTTTTTCATATTTTGTGTCTTTTATTTTTTACTTAATCCATCATGACATGATAGTTTCATGTTATTAGTTTGTTCGTTTATCGCATTTTTCAAATGAATTATGAAACATGAATTTAGAAAACTCAATTATAATAAACAGTTGATGTAAACATTTCCTTCTTGTCTTTAGTTTAGAATATTTAATCTTGAGACAAACGGGGGTACGAATTTCTCTAATCCATCTCAATGGAATTTCTTCAAATTAGTCTTCTTCGTATGCGGCGTCAGTCTCCACAATCCGACAAATACTATGCAGAAATCACTTTCTTTTACGATCAGTCTTTTGGTGGTCATGACACTTCCCTCATCTATAAGAGGGCTAAGGTTTTTTTTTTGTTTCCCGGCTGATATTGAGCGACTTAAACCAAGAGCCGTGTTTGTCGTCGTCTAAAGCAATAACTCTCAACCAGGTTTTGGGATAAGGCAAGCCTAGCTTACAGAATAACATTTCATGGCGAAATACTGACATTCCCATAACAATATTTCCAAGCCAGTGGCACCTCTGGGGAACAATGTAAGGTTTTATTGAGAAAATTAGTTTGTGAAATTAATTGGCAAATCTCCCAAAACCCAACTGTAACGAGAAGTAGACTATGTGAAACGAGCCGAGACCCACTTGAAACAAACTGCAGCTTGTCTGGAACGAGCCAGTGTTGACCTGGTATGAGCTGTGTGACCTGCCTCAGCTATCTGTGGTCCACTCGAAGTGAACTGGGACCCACCTGAAACGTTCTCTGGCCCAGCTGGAAGCATTTTGAGTCCCCATCTGGAACTCATTGTGTGCCACCTGAAATTAGCAGTGGGCTATTTTTGAACTTGCTGTGCCCCCACATACTTATAAAAAAAAAAAAAAAAAAAAAAAACCTGCCTTGCTTCTAACAGTCTTACATATATTGGTCTCCACACCCAAAGAAGAAAATGGAAGATTCTGCAACTTATGAGATATAAGCCAGTGTTGGATGGGATGGGAAAGTTTACTGAATAGAAATAAATTAGACTGGTCGGTTATTTTGTAATAGCCCAGAAGGCAGTTTTCTCTAATTATCAATTATTGATATTCTTAACTTTATTTTTCACTATCTTAGTGCAGTTTTGTTTTCAGTGGCATTGTCTCTTCTTCAAAAGTGTAGAGTGGAATTTGTAAAGTTTATAAATTTATTTTTGTTATATTGAATTTGACTGTTGTTTTTGACTCATTAACGACGAGAAATGGACCGACAACAGGAAAGCAAAGTCCTTCCTAATCGCCCGAAAGCAAGGCATTACTGTCCTTTGTGAAATGAGTGAGGAAAAGGCAAAAGCATCTTCATTTGAAACGCAGTAATAAGTAGCGCAAATTATGGAGACTTTTATGCTTCTTTCGCGGGCAGCATTTGCATTATTAAACACAAAAGAGAGAAGTTTTGGTAGTTTTAAGCGCTGTTTATTGCAACACCTTCTGTGAGAACAAAAGGAAAATCCAAAACTTAAGTTATAAGATGTTCCTGAGGGAGTTGGACTTTGGCGACCGGACAAAAGAATGACGTGTAAAATATTCATCGTTAAGCAAAACTCAAGTGCGTGTATATTTGAGCACAAATATCAGTGGGGAGAGTATCTTAATGCCTTTTTCTTGCCCAGGCCCGAGGAAAACTTGGTAACGACAGGCAGAAGGTTGTGGCTTAACCAAGATCAGTAGACCTGCCTCTTAAAGAAAGACAGGTTCTAGGAGTCCAGAAAACAAAAGCGGAACGAGTTCCAAAACTTCCAGAAGAGGAAAAGAAATTTGCTGAACCGTGTACTTCTTAGAGGATTGTAGATTTCCTTTGAGTAGATGTAAAAAGCGGTAATCCGACTGGTGATATATTCAAAGTAGCATTGTTGAAAAGATGGCATAAGGCCACACTCTACCTTATGGTCTATGATGAAGCGGGTGAGACTAAAATTGAAGCTTCTGAAAATGGGGGCAATACTCAAGAACGAACAAAATAGCCACAACATAAATCTTCAAATTACATCTGACAGTGCACCGATTTTCTTAGAGGTCTAGTTATGATTAGTGCAAATTCTTCAAGACGATGTTTAAAGGAACCTAGACATCCAATTGAGATTCAGTAACATTTTATGGAAAATAATCGAAGAATTAGATGGATGACGGGATAGAGAAGTTGGTGAAACTCTCGTAAGTTCACATTAAATATTTAGATGGGGGAGAAGGTAATTCGAATTGAAGTGATACCAACAAAATACTCGTAGAGCCAATAAAAGGAGAAGTGAGTTAAATTACAAATGCGTATTCTGCATTCGTATTTCAAGTTTGCATTCAGTTGGTCATGTGAAATCTATTCGCTTTCATCGGAGGGCTTTTGTAAAAAGAGAATGGTTCCTTTCTTTCAATGTTAACGCGATTTAATGAAAAGAAGGTTTTTTTTTTGGTTTGCTTTTATGTTTGAGCTAAGTCTGCTGAAATTCAATTAATTTATTCTTAACGTTAGCTGTATAATTATTGTTGATATCGACCGACATTGGTAAAATGAAAATGCAGTATTTTAAAAAAATCTTTAGATGTCTTTGATTGGTCGAAACTTATTTGTTGTGATCTAATTATATTCTTTTTTCTGTTTTTTTTTCATTGTCCCAATGGTATATAATAAAATAATAATAATAATAATAATAATAATAATAATAATAATAATAATAAAATAATAATAATAATAATAATGTTCTAAAGGGTCCATAATAATAAAAAGGGTAAAGAGTCCGTGTATAATTTTAAAACACGGACTCTTAACACTTTATTATTGTGGACTCTTTAGAACATTATATATACTCTCGCGATAGAGAGTTTTTCCCTAATACTACTACTACTACTACTACTACTACTACTACTACTACTACTACTACTATAATAATAATAATATATAGTAATAATAATAATAATAATAATAATAATAATAATAATAATAATAATAATAATAGTAATAATAATAATAATAATAATAATAATAATAATAATAATGATAGTAATGATAATAATAATAATCTCTCAAGAAGATCGGATAAGGAAGGCATTATAAAGAGAATACCAGAACAGAACAGAAAATAATGAAATGTTCCCTTGCGACTTTTAGTGGTTTCTGGGTTACACTAATGATGTTCTATGCAAATGACGTTATTAGCGAGGCCAGTTTGCTTTTAATTTCTTGATTGCTTGGCACACAGCATCTCCTCAAAACGAACGGCGGATTTCTTTGTAAGTTTTACTTTGCAAGTGCATTTAATTGTTTGCACAAGCATCTTTTTAATGTTAGGTCGAAGGCCCTTCGAGTGCACGCCGCTTATTTCTGGCGAGATAAAAAGGTATTTGAAATTTTGGGTGAAATTCTTTAAAGGTCTGAATTTTGTGTATTGGCTTGGAAAATTTATTGAATCATTGGTCCATATATATATATATATATATATTATATATATATATATATATATATATATATATAATATATATATTAATATATATAATATATATACATATATATATTATAGATATATATATATATATATATATTATATAGTATATATATATATATATATATATATATATATATATATTCGATATATATATATATGTATATATATATCATATATATATATATATATATATATATATATATATATATATAAGTTAAGTATATCTTAGTTTTACCAGACCAACTGAGCTGATTAACAGCTCTCCCTAGGGCTGGCCCGAAGGATTAGATATTTTTACGTGGCTAGGAACCAATTGGTCACCTAGCAACGGGACCTACAGCTTATTGTGGGATCCGAACCACACTATATCGAGAAATGAACTTCTATCACCAGAAATAAATTTCTCTGATTCCTCGTTAGCCGAGCCGGATAATATATATATATATATATATATATATATACTATATATATAATATATATATACATATATATTATAAATATATATATGTATATATATATATATATTATATATATATATATATATATATATATATATACACACGTAAGCTATTACATAACAAAGATTAAATCTCACTAAGTACATATGCTTATATTCCGAAAACTTTCTATATTTAAAATTTGAAAATAACTTCTTAGACATTTTCTATAAGGACAGAATATTATAGACAACTAGGGCCTTCATATTCCTAAATTCCACCTCCCCACCCCCCAAAAAAAGGTACCAAATAGAGCTAAATGCTCCTCTCATATTCCTCTCATACAGACGTATGTATCACCGGGGATGCCCGACCGTCAATGTATTCATCTTTGAGATGCCTCCTTAAACACTCGCTCAAAGTGGCTGTTAGGAGCTGCTGCCGTCATCATTAATACCCAACCAATCATACAGATGAGGCTTCTTCTTCCGTTTCTTCCTCTGCCTTTGGAACTCGGCGCCTCGTTTTTCCTGGTCAGTTCGACACCAATTCAACGTCCAGTTTTTGATATCGACGAAGATTAAGACCAGACCAGGCCGTTGGCCAGTTTTCTTGTTTGTGTTTGTATGTGCGTGCGTGTGTGTTTATGCTTTCCTCTTTGGCAGGAGTAAACGAAGATGAAATCGAGGAAATGTTTCGACGCGAAAGGAATCAAATTGGTAGCTGGTATGGGTCTAGTTGCAAGAGTGGTCGGTCGGTCGGTCGGTTCGCTTGGACGCTCGTCAAGTGGTCAGTATAATCAATAAAAGAAGTGGCTTCAATATCCAGTCTCTGATAATACCCCCAGTAAGCCACGCGAGAGGTTGCCACCACAAACCCCACAACCCTTGACTCGTTTTCCAGAAGGGTTCAATCGTCGGTGCCCCGACGGGGCTGGGACTTGTGGCGCGGCCGCACTAGAGCCAAACTCGCCCGCCGCTCGGGGTCGAAGTGTCTTGAAATTTGCATATGAAAAGTGCTAACACATCGGCCCGTACAACTGATGGAGTGTTAGCTTGGGGTCAGGTATTTATGAGCGTAAATTACACCTCCATTATATCCCCTCACGCTAGATTTACCAAACACTGCGGCATTTTTCAGTTCTTTTCGCCATTCCCGAATGGGTCTCGGGTTACTTTTATTTAAACACCCAGAGTGATTCTCATTTTTCCTGTGGCCGGGGGAGGGGGGCCGGCGCCCATTTGCCTCCTCATTGTTTTCCTCGCTCAGGAGCTTTGCTGCTGGAACGCGGCATAGATGATACGCGGATGCGTGTGGATGACATCTTGTGGATGTGAGTGGCTGGCTGCGGCTGTATCATCAACCTTTTTCCTCCACCCCACCGCCCCAGACAAATCCACTCGACGCCCGGCGTGTGAGGGCGGCATACCGTCAACACTACCTTAGCCAAGGGCGTCTACACCTGTTTAAAACGATCTCCTGAAGAGGCTCCGAGACTGCCATTAAGATGGAATCAAAATCGTTAAAAAACAAGAGAGAGAGAGAGAGAGAGAGAGAGAGAGAGAGAGTTCACGACGGAGCATGGAAATGTTTCTAAATCCCCATTATAGAAATATGTTGTTGAGGAGTCTGCCCTATTCATTGAAGATTAAAGGGCTAGACAGACAGACGGACAGACAGACACACGGACGGAGAGAGGGACTGACGGACGGACGGACGGACGAACGAACAAGCGGACTTGCCCCTAAGAGGCGCTGTGACATCTTTCGGAAAAGGTAATGAAAGGGTGATCGCATTTAATGGGGATTCCGTTGCAGGGCGGAGGGCCGCCATAATTAGGTTAATGGAGTTAGCATCCCCGGGTCGTAATCTACAGAAGTCCTTGTAGAGTACAGTCCGGTTTAGGATCATACCCGGGCGCGCTTACGTGAGCTCATACACCACTTGTGTGTACGTGTGTGTGTATATTTTCCCCCGCGTTTATTCGTTTGTCTATCT
>NC_087212.1:38496454-38513954 GCF_015104395.2 Macrobrachium nipponense
GTTTTCATTTGCATGATATTTGTAACTACCGTATATAAACAGGACAGATTTGCAAATCAAGTGATAATTTATCCAAATGCAGAAAATCAAGAAATAGTTCAGGTCAAAAGTATTTCATCTAAACGGGATATATTTATGAATATACATCCGATTTTGATGCAGTACTTTCGGTCAGAATTATTTCTTAATTTTTTTTGCATTTTGATAAATTATCATTTAAATAATTTGCAAATTTGTCATATTTTGATGAAGTACTTTGATTGAGAAATATGTAAATCGGTCCCATTGTGATAAAGTCATTTTTAGCAGAATGTTAGTAGGTCTGCCACATTTTCATTGAGAAGTTTTGCTTTACTTTTTGTAAAGGCGTACCATTTTCATAAAGGTGCTTTGGTCAGCTCTATTCGTAGGTTTACATCAGTTTGATAAAGATCCTTATTTAGTTATGATGTACTCCATCTCGATAGAGTACTCTTTACCAAAATTATTTAAAAATTTTTACCACTTGGTTAAAGTGCTTGTGGTCAGTACGTAAATGCCATCTGTTCAAAGAAAATAAAGTAAGATTTTTTTTTATTGTTTAAAATTATCCCGATCTTTCTTTAAATGAATAATGATTAGATTTTTCCCAATTCTAATAGAGTACTATAAATTGACCTATCAAGTTAAAATCATTTCCATTACTCGAATATCAATATATTATTCCTTTAGCAACAGAGCTCTCGAAAGTTAGTTTTCTATTTTAATAAAGTCATTCTGACCGGTATTTAAATGTAACCCATTCTGACCGAACCTTCCCAAATAAGACAAATAAGCCATTTCCTCCCTAATTGTACTTCGGCCAACATATGCATAACTCATATTCATTCGTGATGTATACAAATTATCGTTCTCTCTCCTTTTCCCACGGTCTCAAGCACTGAAAGAGAGAGAGAGAGAGAGAGAGAGAGAGAGAGAGAGAGAGAGAGAGAGAGAGAGAGAGAGAGAGAGAGAGAGAGAGAGAGAGAGAGAGAGAGAGTTAGTCTGTCGCCTGTCTTTTACGGAAGTGTTGATGAAAACTTGTCAGAAAGAGCTTTGAGCATTTTGTGGTGACTCGAGGTGAAAGAGGTCACCTTACCCTTAACGACAGGTGACCACGCGAGAAGTTCGAAGTCTTTGGACTGCCGACAAAGGGTCCTGAAACTCCAGCGAAGGAAAGGAAAGTCTCAGTTCGCCTAGGGGGACTTTGGCGGGCAGGCGGTGCTTGGAATTAATAATAATAATAATAATAATAATAATAATGATAATAATAATAATAATAATAATACTAATAATAATAATTATAATAATAATAATGAAAAAAACAAATCCACTGTTATGTGTACTATGTACATATTTTTAAAGATAAATTGTACAGAAAGCTTTCGGGGAAACTGTTCGATTTCCCTTGTCAATCTGAGACTGACAAAGGGAATCGAACAAATTTATCTTTAGATATAATTGGATTTGTTTCTCCATTCTAAGACTCGTGCTACTGTGAATATTTATAATAATAATGATAATAATGATAATAATGGATTTGAGTACATATACATTGGTAACGATTGATTTTGCGAACTTCACTGGAAACTTATTACACCAAGTTAGACAGTGAATGGATTTTCTATTGTCCAGAGATCTGTTGGCCTAAGCCATGGATTATGTTCCTGGGTTTAAACGATTGCCGGGCTCGAAGATAATGTCATTTCATGTTAATAAGAGACATTATGAATGTCTTTGTTGGGCTACTTAAGGAACTGTAACGCAGTAATAGATATATATATATATATATATATATATATATATATATAATATATATGATATATATATATATATATATATATATATATATATATATATATATATATATATATATATATATATATATATATACCGTGTATGTATAAAAAATATATATATATATTATATATATATATATATATATATATATATATGTATGTATTATAAATTATATAATTATATATATATATATATTGTATGTATGTATATGTATATATATATTTTTTTTTTCTGTATGTATTCATGTATCTATGTATATATGTATATATACATTCATACAAACATACATATATACTACATACATACGTACATACATAACATACATATCAAGCAACAAATACCCAAAATACATTATAACTAATTAATCCCTGTCTATCGATGATTCTAAACCAAAGGCCACGGTTCGAATCTTGGCAGGTGCAGAAAAATTTTATTAGTTATAATCCCCTTTCTCTGAAAGTTATTTCAGTATTGAATTATATTTATAACGCATGTGTAAATATAAGGAAGGGTTGCATGTGCAAGTGAGAAAAATACGCACACTAATGTATTACTATATACTATATATATATATATATATATATATTATATATATATATATATATATATATATATTATAATGGTTATCTATGCACATGATAATGTTTCCATTGTTTGTACTGACAAAGGTAACGAAATTAGAAACAATCTTGAAAACTTTCATATTGTAAGAGACATTGTCCAAAAACGAATAGCTGACCATTCCTCTGAAACGGGAAGCAAGGCGAAGAATGATAGGAAGAATGAAGGAAGAAAGGACAGGGCGAATGAAAAAAAAGGGAACAATAGGGAGCAGGAGCAGGAGGAACAGCAGCAGCAGCAGCAGCAGCAGCAGCTCCCCAGCAGGGCAGAGAGCAGTCCTCCAAATACGGGGAGTGTGGAGTCGGCACATCGTAAACTGCTATTACCCCTCATTACTGCTGCCCACACCCTCTGTCCTGCATGCACTGCCCTGCCCTCCTCCTCCTCCTCCTCCTCCTCTCCTCCTCCTCTTCCTCTTTTATTCCTGCCTCTCCCTTCCACCTTCTCTGTCTGTTCTCCTTTCTCTTTGCTTTTATGCATATATACGTACATTATATATATAATATATATAATATAATTATATATAATAATATATATATATATATATATAATATATATATTTATAATATATATAGAAATTATATATATATATTTTATAGAAACACAGATTGCTATTGCTAGACAGATAGAGACATAGGCGTCCATTATCGTGCATAAGTAATATTCAGTATGTTTATGTATGTATATCTATTTCACTGCATATATAGATAGATAGATAGATAGATAGATAGATAGTTGGATGGATAGCTAGATGTTCTTCTTCCAACATATATAATGTTCATATTACTTATGTGGAAAACTTATTCTGCTTTTAATCCGAAAGTTTTATACAATTAATTCCTAGTTCCCAAAGCTGACCCTCTATTCCGATTCAGAATATAAATAGCTTCGTTGTTACATCATTTTAAAGGCCTTATGTTTCTGCCTTGGGCGGGGGTGTTGATTTTAGATGGAACTGTCCTTATGGCAGGGCAGGATCTTGCTTTAGGGCGGTCAGAAACTGCGATAATGAATTAAGAGGGTCTAAGAAGCTCGGTGTGGACCTCTGGCTGGTTCCACTAACCAACTGGTATAATAAAAAAAATCGGTTATAATCTTTCAGAGGGACGTTTTCCTGCTTGGTTAAAATTCATCACAAGTCTATCATTTGTGACAGAAAGCTTTTTGTGATTTTTAGCCGAATATAATTAAGTCAGGATTAATACAAAATATATTACATTGGTAACCTGTGTAACTCAGACTCATTTGAGTTTCTAAGTAGGATTCTCATTCTTTGGATTGAGTAATGCAAATGGGATTAAAGCTTGGCTTCATAACTATTCTTACTGAGCTTCAAAAATATCTTTCTTAATTTCAGGGAAGTTGTTGTTCTCTGGTAGACACATTGTTACTAGCAAAAAAAAAAAAATATATCTCTGTTTATAAGAAATGTGGTAGGCCTCATGTACTCTATACCTATATCATCGATGAATTGAGATTCTGTTGACTTGTAAGTCTCTTCGGAGGCCTCTTAGTCTAAGGATTGGATGTAATATCATGATTAGGGTGTTCTGTTCGACATGAGGGTATTTGCCAAACCTACACAATTTTGGTCAAGTTCTGTTGGTTTAAGACCCACGTGCGATCTTGGGCAGGATTATGATAAGAGTTCTGTTAGTCTGAAACGGTCGAGTTTGGTTTCGTGATTAGGGTGAAATCCTATTGGTCTAAGAAGGGTTTTTTCAAACTACGGGTTCCCGACCCACTAGGTAAAATGGGTCACAACAAACTCGTAAAAATATTAACATAATTCGTAGATTGTGTCTGATTTATTACACTTATGCATACCGGGTGGCAGTACAAAATGCATTTCTTGCTGTGGGTCACAGGAAGAAAAGTTTGAAATACGCTAGACTCGACTATTCAAGTGGACTAGACCGATAACTGTCATATCGTTTAAGTGCGAGCTCGATGATTCTTTAAATTGAAGGGCGAAGTCTTCTCGGTCTAAGGCTTGGATGATCCTCGAATATCATTCTTGCACTTTATTACCGAAGAAATCGATGCGGCAATTTAGCCATCCGATATACTTTTGTCTCTTATGAAAATCTTGGATAACTTTTTTATCCTTTTTGTTTCTTATATCTCCTGCTGTTTCCCTTTTGTTTTTCAAGTTTTGTCTTTTAGAGGACGAGAAAGACTGTATAACTGGATCCGCCAAATCACTGGAACATAGTAAACGGTCGAACTCTGGAACAGACATGTTTAAATATTTCTGTTTTTGGGGAGAGAGGGAAGGTAATGGCTTTTGTTTACGATCTGTGACATCCTTAGAATTTTGTAGCATGTCTTCCATGTTTACATGGTATCACCAGCCAATGCGTTAGTATCTCTCTCTCTCTCTCTCTCTCTCTTTAAGCAGCCATACAACAAAGACGTTCGTACCGACGCCTAACATTATTTTCCCAAATAAGCAGCGTATACTCTACTTAACAGATAGCATCATCTTCCCATGGCATGGCAGACTCAATTCTTTAAAAGAAAAAAAAGTTCTTTTGCTAATTTTCCACTTTTTAGGAAGTATTTATAACACTCGCTTATGTGGTCGACTCTCATACATTTATCTCATTATGTAATTCTGTGTCATAAAAAACGCCTAATTTATACAAACTCTTCACATCGATATATAATCATCTCCAGCCATCATTCATCTCCCTGCTAAATTAATTTAATTTGACGGCCTGCGCAATTTGTAATCCTCAATCTTCTTTCGCTATATAACTAATCATATATATATTATATATATATATATATATATATATATATATATATATCTATATATATACATATATATATATATATATGTGTGTGTGTGTGTGTTGTGTGTGTGTGTGTGTGTGTTGTGTATGTATAAATTTCTGACTCATACAGATAAATTGATAGTGGCCTGGCCTTTCATTTTGAGAGACCTGGGTTCAATCCCGACGTGAACAAGAAATTTGTACATACGTACATACAATACATATAATATATATATATATAATATTATCATTATAATTTTATGATATGCATCTTTATATAAATTTTATAGATATGTGTATTTATATATATGTGTCTGTGTTTGCGTGTGCGCCCGCCTGCATATGTATACATATTTTTGTCTTCCGTCTTCCTCACTGTTGCTTATTAGATTTCTGTATCAACTGAAATAGTCGCTGAAGTGAAAGTCAATTAAGGGTTGTGGTCACATCAGATAATAGTTGTTAAACCCATATAGATATACAAACCTTGCGAAAACTATTTAATTCCAAAAGGCATAAGAATTGGCATCTCGTGCTGCTACCATTTGATGGTCCTTTAAATTCTTTGGATAACAAGCTTTCATTTCGTTCACTTATCTTTTTTAACCATTCCTCCCAAGCCGGTACATCAGAAATCATTGATTCGTCCACTCCTTCCTGTGATCTCTTTAACCTGTGATCTCTTCATTTCCGTCTTTGAACAATTCCAAGATGCATTTTCTGGGATTTTTTTTTTTTTTTTTTTTCATGAAAAGAATATTTTGTTTTTATCGTCTTTTCATTCAAGAAATTTTACCTCCAAACGGCGCTTTTTTTTTTTTATCGACTTTTTATTCAAGAAATTATCTCCAAAGAAGGTTTTCTTTTGATCGACTTTTCATAAATAGATTATATCCAAAAACGTTTTGTTTTGATCGACTTTTCATTCAAGAAATTATCTCCAAAGAAGGTTTACTTTTGATCGACTTTTCATTCAAGAAATTATCTCCAAAGAAGGTTTACTTTTGATCGACTTTTCATTCAAGAAATTTTTCTTCAAAGAACGTCTTGTTTTGATCGACTTTTCAATTTAATAATCTCCAAAGAACCGCTTTGTTATGATCGATTTTTATTTATTTAATTTCGGGAGTGAGAGATTTTACTCTTTATAATCTCTTAACTTAACGAACAAGAACCCGATGAGGCCGGAGACCCATCGTAACTCAAATTCTCCTTAGGTGGTTAATGCCGTCAGTGGACCTTACGCGGTGCACTGTGGACAATACTTAGTTTCTTTGCTGCGTCCCTTCAGCACCAAGCTGCAACCCCTTTCATTCCTTTTACTGTCTTCCTTTTCTTCCACCTTACTTTTCACCTTCTCTCAACTATTGATTCATGGTGAAACTGCGAGCTTTTCCTCCTATTACGCCTTTCAGTCCTTTATACTGTGAATTTCTGTTTCAGAGCTGAATGATTTCATAGGTCCCAATGCTTGGCCTTTGGCCTAAATTCTATCTTCTATAACTCAAACTGATTAGCCCACTGACACCGTTATTGATCCGTCGTTGATCAATGTTTATGTTATGCCACTGACTTTATATTCGACCACTGCTCGTTCTTTTATTCATAAAAGGCTAAACAAGACATTTACTAACTTGCACACGCATGTTTTAATGCGCTTTGGATGAACGCACGCATAAATGCACATATTTAATGCGCAAAACGATTAGCTAATTCTAGCATGTTTCTTTGAAAGAGACAAGTTCCGAAAAACTTTTTTTTCTCTTTTATTGATAAGTTTGTTAGTTTTATTGGGCCACTGTATCTGCCGAGTTGTTCCATTATTTGGCTCTCTCTCTCTCTCTCTCTCTCTCTCTCTCTCTCTCTCTCTCTCTCTCTCTCTCTCTCTGTCTTTAGGTTCTGGTTTTTACCTTATCAAGATAAACGACAGTAAATTTTGTTAGACTTATCAGAAAGCTAAATAGCATAAAATGACCTTCAAATTAAAGATATCTGAAACGGGAAACTACAAACGTTTAAGTTAATGTAATCTGTTTGATAATATTCATTGATTATAATATCCGCCGAAGTCAACTAATTCAATCCTAGATTGTTTTTTTTTTTCACTGACAAGCACCATTTTTTGGGGTCACTGTATCTGTTAAGTTAGAGTATTTTGTTCTCTCTCTTTCTCTCTCCTGTTTATAATTCATATTTTTTAGTCTTTTCGGGTCACTGTATCTGTTTTGTCACAGTATTTTTGTTCTCTCTCACTCTCTCTCTCTGTCTGTCTGTTTGTCTGTCTCTCTCTCACTCTCGTTGTTAATTCATATTTTTGTTAGTTTTTGGGGCCACTGTATTTGTTGAGTTACAGTATTTTGTTCTCTCTCTTTCTCTCTCTTTCTCCTGTTTATAATTCATATTTTTGTTAGTTTTTGGGGTCACTGTATCTGTTGAGTTACAGTATTTTATTCTCTCTCTCTCTCTCTCTCTCTCTCCTCTCCTCCTTTTTTTTTCCCCCCACCCCCTTTTCTCCTGTTTATAATTCATATTTTTGTTAGTTTTTGGGGTCACTGTATCTGTTGAGTTACAGTATTTTATTCTCTCTCTCTCTCTCTCTCTCTCTCTCTCTCTCTCTCTCTCTCTCTCTCTCTCTCTCTCTCCTGTTTATAATTCATATTTTTGTTAGTTTTTTGGGGTCACTGTATCTGTTGAGTAACAGTATTTTGTTCTCTCTCTCTCTCTCTCTCCCTCTCACTCTCTCTCTTTCTCTCTCATTTGACGAAGTATTGCAATACATCAACTTTGCCGAAGAGAAAGTATGGAATGCCAAGTGGAATTTCCTTCCAGACGATTGACACATTGCTCAGGTGTATTCCGATAGCGCCAGGTATTGTTCAGTTGTTTGTCTTGAGCAGCCGTCATTATATTCGGCAGATGAAGCGACGCTCGGCCCCAATCTGATTTCAACAAGAGTGTTTATTTCGCTCAAAGCCCCGGATAATGATACAGTGGATCTGGGTAATGAACGGGCTGCAAAGATGATGGATTACCCCTAAGCATGCGAGGGAGTCGAGACGTGGAAAGTGAAATCGAAGTGCTAATGGATCATTAAGCCTCCGCCTATAAGGAGTTTGACGGCAGTAAAAGCTGTTTAGCGCTACCTTCTTTTTTTTCTTCACTGAACGCTCTCTGATATAGAATTAGATAATCAAAAGTGTTATTTTATTTGGATAAGGAACAGTTTTCTTCTAAAAGATATTATGAAATTTAAGCTTTCCAGCTAAGCACTTTTACTCACATGCCATTAAGATAATAAATAGAGGGAGTTCGAGTGGTTGAACAGCAAGACTCAAGAGAGCCAGTTAATAAATCAGAAGAAGTACAAGAGAAATCTCCACAGCTGCACAAAGAAGTGATAGTTAGAGAGGTTGGATTGCGAGGTTGAAGAGAGGAAGCGAGAACGGAGGTACAGTGAAAAGCTAAAGGCAAGAAGTAGGCGAAGGTGGGCCCGAGGGGCGTTGCAAATACCCTTTCGTAATGCCTACAGTGCGCCACATGAGGTGCACTGGCGGCTTCATTCTCAAGTTTCCTCCTGCTGTTGCGCAGTTGTGGTTAACTGTTGCCTATTTCGTCATATGAACAAGAGCGAAAGCCCGTGCTGGCATAAGGCCACCGTATTTTAAGCGCCACTACAGTAACAATCTTCAAAGATAAAGATTAGAATTTGATAAGTATCCAGACCAGAAAATAGAAATAAGAAAGATATGGGATCTGCCAGTGGAAATTGACCCATAATCATAAGAACACTGGGCACGATCCCAAGATCCCTGAAAAGGAAGCTGGAAAAACTAGACTCATGCAGAAGAGTGTGCTCCTAGAAACAGCGTATATAGTAAGAAAAGTGATGGACTCCTAAAGGTAGGCAGGATGCAACCCGGAACCCTACGCTTTGATAAAAAAAAAAATAATAAAATAAAATAAACAAAAACTAAACTTCTGAAAAGGAACCATAAACCTGAAGTGTGATTCTAACTTCTGTGCTGCTTCTGCTTGGCATGATGAAGACCACGACACGCTTCGACTTCAAATTGGAGTTAATCTTTGACCCGTGTCCTTGGAATAACAATCCTCATTACCTTCTCTGACCTTTGGAAGGACCTCGCCGTTGCCATTAATTGCAGCCGAAGGGTACAATATTTCTTTCATAGCTCCTTCGTTATATGTGGTACTCGTTTTTAATCGGTGCAAGTTCAGTGCTCTTAGGCGTTGCTGTCCGTAAATATTCTTTGTTTCGAATTTTTTCTTTTTTAAATCACATCCTTTGAAGGTCATGATTTTTTATGGCATTTCAGAATAAATGAGAATAGTTGGATTTAAGAAGCTAGTTATATATATATATATATATATATATATATATATATATATATATATATATATATATATATATATATATATATATATATATATATATATATATATATATATATATATATATATATATACTAGCGAAAGGCGTGACCCCTGCTGTTTAAACGCGGCTACTAGTCATGAACTGGGTATCTTAAGGACTTCTCGTACAAATCAGCGTTGCAATACCTATGGTCATCATCGCCATTAATAAATAATGTGGCCTGAAGGGAATAAAAAAAATACAAGAAGTTGATAAAATGGTAAAAGCAAATTAACGATACATCATAAATTTTCAAGAAAACAAGCTTCCTCCTCAAACTTCAATATATCCCCTTCCCCCCGAGATCATAGGAAAGACGATAATTACCTTTTTCATCAGTGAACTCTGGGTAGAAACTATTTATCAAGTTCCCAAAGTTGAGGCACTGCTACACTCAGACTGATGTCAGTAATACAAAATACGCTTTCATCTGAATGAATTCTTGACTTGGGAGAATTTTGATACAAACAAAGTGATGCATAGTGTAATACAAAAAAATTTTAATCATCTGGAAAACGGAATAGATCAATAAAGAGCGTTCTATTAATGAGAATCAAGCTGCATTGAATTTCATATCAGATCTTTCAAGGAATCCTGCGCCCCCTCATCTGGAGAGGGCACTCCCCTTTAAGGGTGCCCTTAATGTTCTTGGTCCCTCTCAGGTCTGCATCCCCAGCTTGGTGGGATACCTGCCTTCCTCCGAGAAAGCAGCATCTAGTTTGGACCCTTCCCTTAAAGGGAGTCCTCATGAAACTGGCGAGCCTTGTGGGCTTTTGGGTCTCACCCTTGAAGTTCTTTGGCTCTCTCCAGCCCTGCTTCCCATACCTAGCAGCTTACCTGCCTTCCTCCGAGGAAGCAGCCTCTGGGTCGAACCATTCCCTTCAAAACTGCCCTTAAGAAACAGGCGATCTTGGGGCTTTTGGGCCTCATTCTTGAAGTTCTTAGGCCCGCTTCCCCAGCCTGACAGGATACCTGCCATCCTCCGTGGAAGCAGACTCTAGGTAAAACCCTTCCCTTCAAGGCTGCCCTCAAGAGTCTGCCGAGCCTTGGGGGCTTTTGGGCTTCGTCTCCAGGCCTTTCCCCAGCCTGGCAGGATACCTGCCTTCCTCCGAGGAAGCAGCCTCTGGGTTGGACCCTTTCCTTCAAGGCAGCACTCAAAAGACTGACAAGCCTTGGGGGCTCTTAGGCCTCATCCTTGAAGTTCTTGGGCCCTCTCCAGGCCTGATTCCCCAGCCTGGCAGGATACCTGCCTTCCTCCGAGGAAGCAGCCTCCAGAAAATGTGTTATCTGCTGAAGAAGTCACATTTTTGCCTGATAGGTCACCATGTTTCAAATCCCCTGACCTTGATGTGTGTGAACACATTGGTAGTATCCTAAAGGATCGTGTTGAAGTGCGCACAGTGAACTATGATGGTATACCAAGCCTCGATGACCTGCGAAGAGAGGTGACCGAAGTGCTCAGGGAAATGGAGTTTGAGTCTCGGCTTTTTTGCGATTTGCTGAAAGCATACCCCTCAAGAATGCAGGTTGCGGTATAGGCAGATGGGGCCACACAAAATATTAAATACTCAGAGAGAAACTTAAATAAATACTGTTCTGAATTAATTTTGTTTTTGTCCATATCAATTTTAGTTTATGCTGTAGAGGTGGGGGGCCTCTAATTTCGAAACACCCTGTATATATATATATATATATATATATATATATATATATATATATATATATATATATATATAATATATATATATATATATATATATATATATAATATATATATGTGTGTGTGTGTGTGTGTGTGTGTATGCAGATTATATATTCTGTACAATCTGTACAGTGTATAATGTATATAATACATTATACACATTATACATGTGTATATATACATATACACACAGAAACACTAAATGTTTTCCATTCTGGATGAGAAACAAATATGCGGTAAAAAGTGTTTGCAAACTGTTTGCAAACAATGTTTCATAGTGTAGACAGGCCTTAAGCAAACAGCAATACCACTCCGTCAGTATATGGATTTGGCAGGATCAGCCGCCTGTTTTTTTCTTGATATCACCTCATTTCTGGCCAATTTTGTGCTCTTCATATTTCTCCTCAGATATTTCTCATTTTTAACACACATGCATACATACATATTCACACGCACATACGCATTACATGAATAATAAAAATATATATAAAAAACATATATTCATATATATATGTATATATATATATATATATATATATATATATATATATATATATATATATATATATATATATATATATATATATATATATATATATATATATATATATATATATATATATATATATATATGAAATCGGAAGATTCTGCGGAAATAAAAAGAACACTTAAGGAATTTTATTCAAGATGAATTATGTCGACCTACTTTACTCTGTCCCTGAGGAATTACGGAAAGTATTTAGATGCTATGAAAGCATTTACAAGAAAAGTGCATAGCAAATTATCGAGGAGGGCATTTAACGCCATATATCTTAAAGAAAAAAATATATATATATTAGTTGAATTACCTTCGAACAGGTTGCAAGTCATATAAGAAATGCTTTTAAATGCGACCTGTCGGAATTAATATGATTAATAGCCTTTATTTTTGTGCTTGTTCTTTTTCCCACTGAAGGGGCAATAGAGAGGGCAGTGGACCAAGGAAATTACGAAGGACGACGGTTTCCCTCGGAGTACTTATACCCGGGTATGTTCTGTCTCTTTGGTATGAATTTCTTGACCCAGCGCTTTAATGAAAGAAGGTCTTAAAAGTCATCGCTTTGCATATGACGTAATTCCTAAGCCACTTAGCGAAGGCAATTAAGTAAACTCCCGAAATTACATGGCACTGCCGATACAAGGCAAACACCGTAAAGTGGTTATTACAAAAAGGACTTCAACGCTGCAAAATACATGGTCCTGTAATCACCCATTCACCTTTATGACTACCGAGGGCGAAGAGGGAGCTACGCCGGCGGGAGGTCGTTGGGTCGACGTGCCCGTTTTATGGGCATGAGATATTGAGCTCTTCGCTCACGGGGCCTGAGAGCCACTGCAGCCCATCCTTGGCAATGCTTTACTCTCTTGCTCTTTCGGTCTGCAACTTCACCTCTCGCCGTGTCATTATGCATCATTCGGCGGACGGGCAACACTCGAAAACGGGCCCTCTCGCCCTCTCGAATTAGGGCCGGTGTGGCGTGACCCGCGCCCATTAGAGTGGCGAAGTAACGAGCGGCGATTTAATTACAGTCAAGCTTTGTTAGACTAAAAAATGATAGTTTTGTTAGGGAAATCGCTCTTTTGTCAATGTGTTCCATGGCGTTGTACGGGCGACAGCTACTTTTTCTCCTTGCCGCTGGATTAGCTCCGCTATACTACCGCAACTTGCATCGTGAGCTCTCCTCCTCTCTCTTTTTCTCGGGCTACTGTTCCTCCACAGTGTGGCTGTGCTGCATGGGGCAAGAGAGAGAGAGAGAGAGAGAGAGAGAAACGGAAATCCTATTCTCGAATATACTATAATTCTCAACTCAAGTCTCTCTGGTAGAGTTGGAGAGATAGCAGCGGCGGTGAGAGAGAGAGAGAGAGAGAGAGAGAGAGAGAGAGAGAGAGAGAGAGAGAGAGAGAATTTCTATTTCCGAATACACTGTAATTCTTAAGTCTGGGGAATCTCTACTATTCAGAAATATTTATGTAAGCTCCGACCGTATCCTGGTTAATATTCACGTCAAAAAGGGGCGCAACGGAACCACACTGAATATTCGCCTCTTCCATTGGGGCTTAAAATGCGAATTTGCTTTTCTGCATTTCCCTCGTATGAAATTCCCAGGAGAATTAGTTAAGGAAAGGATATTCACGGATCATGAAAAGTAAGAAGATTGGGACGTTTGCCCCGCGTAATTGCTTCTTTGTTTATTTTTTTGGGGCGTGAAAATATTTCAAAAAATGCAGTAGAGCTATGCGTCCAAAGGGCCATCTTTTGCTTTTTTGGGGGGTTGGGGGTTGATGGGCGCCGGCCCCGCATTGCTATTTTGGCTTGAATTAGAAAAAAAAAACGGTTTGGGGAAAACATTGAGAGTTTAAATTCCTCAAATTTCCTGCTGGTGAAAACAAGCATAAAATGTGTATGCCAAATTTTGCTTGGAAAATACGTAATAGTTTTATTCGCACTAAAGGAAATGGAATGCATTTGATCGCCACATCTTTTCGGAAATGGTCTGCTTTGCCGGTAATTGAAATTACAATCTTTCCTTTGCAATGTTTTTTTTTTTTTTTTTTCTTTTTTAATTTATGGTAGTTAGGTAATGTGGCCGGTATTTGCACTTTTACTGATATTTGAAGATTTAGCAATTTATTTAGAAAATATCGTGTAAAATGTGTTAGCTAAAATTTTGAGTTATTTAAATACTGAACCGAATGGAGAAGATGCATGTTACTTATACATGCATTATTCACTAGTTAATCTATAATAGATAGATTTAAATATAGACTTATTTATAGGGATTTAATAAATCCTTTTAATTGGTTTGCGATTTTTAACGTTTCAGATAAGTTTTGCTCTCAGGCATTTAATCAGTTGTAAATTGGCTTAGGTATATACGAATACGACCATGTAATTGACATTTATAGAAATCGTTAATATTGCTCTATGTTAGAGGCTAAACTTTCTCACATAATACCACTTGAACGATTGTATTCGGACGGGCCTGCTTGCAAGAGAGTGAGAGGGAAATTAGTGTCATCGTAACTTATGTTGCTATTGTTACTAGAAAATAACTATTATTCTTAAATTAAGAAATATGCATAAACATGCCGTATTGCTTATGATGTACTTGCGAATACTCGTCGGTGAAATGAGTGGAAACGGGAAGAAGAATTTTTAAAAAATGTATCATGCATCAATCTTGCCGTCCAACCTCTAAAACTATAACTTCTTAGTACAGCTCTGGGGTTTTTCTCTTTCGCTCTCTCAGTTGTGGCAGCAAATTCCGGTATATCAACTAAAAAATACCCCATTTTGTTGAAGAAATTTTTTGTGTCCCATTTTGATTCTAGGTAGTCACACAATAAAAAAAACACAATGTTAATCCACGAGGTGATATTCTAAATCAAGTGAAATGTCGTTTTTGCTTTCTTCTTCGAGTGGGTCTGTTCTAGCTTCATCGATCTGGGGTTGAGCTAATCTTGCAGAAGACATTGTTTTAGTTGTTGTAGTCGTGTATAAAGAAAAGGTAATGTTGACATCCAAGTCCGTTATAGGTGATTCCATATTTTGAATATTTTGTTGTTCCGTTGATTTTTATATATATATATATATATATATATATATGTATACAATATATATACTTATATACATATACATATATATGTATGCTATGGTATATATACACATATATATGTCTATATGTATATATCAACATATGTATATATATATATATATATATATATATATATATATATATATATATATCTATATATATATGCATACATACTTATAAAACATATGTACATATACCTAGGGCGAGAGAGAGAGAGAGAGAGAGAGAGAGAGAGAGAGAGAGAGAGAGAGAGAAAATATCATCACCCCACGTTGCGTGCCGTGAAAGAAGTCTGGATCTGGTCATGTGGTCCAGGGCCCCCAAGTCATCGAGGCAATGACGTACAAATGGCGAGACGCCGTCTTAATGACATAGTTGAAAGATAATGAATATTTCGGCGCCCCGGTTGCGAGGTGAGTGATGCGGTCGCTTAAACGTCGGTGTCCGCGTGATAATGGCAACTTCCACCGGATTGGTTTGGTTGGCTCTCCATCAACGTTGGGAGAAAGCATTTTCATAAGCACTACAACAACACCCCCTCCTCCTCCCCCCATTCTTTTCCCCTCCAGCTCCCCCCCCCCCTCTCCCCCATCCCTCCCCGACTCCGTTTGATTTTTTTGTTTTTTTTAATTTTTTATTTTCATGTATGAGGACTTTTTTTTTTTACTTCATGAAGTCCAGTTGAAGCATTTTTATTATTTTTTTTAGGGGGTGGGGAGGGGGTATTGGGGGGAGGGGGGATTGGGGGAGGGGGGGATATGTTTGGGTTCTTTTCCGTATTAGTTTGTAACGTTTTTTTTTACACCCCCACCCCAGGCCCTGCGTAAACCCACACCCTCCGCCGTTGGATTTCAATGTTTTTTTTTATTTTTTCATTTTCATGAAATAGGACTTTTTGTTTTTTTCAACTTCGTTAAGTCCATTTAAGGGTGGTAATGTTGGTTAGGGCCTTTTTCTCTATTAATTTGTTACTTGTCTTTTCTTAACATCCACTCCGTAAACTCCCCACCGCCATTGGATTTAATTGTTTTTTTAATTTTTTATTTACATAAATTATGGCATTTTTTTTTACTTCATTAAGTCCAATTGAAGCCTTTTTTATTGTGGGTGGGAGTTTGGTTAAGGTTCTTTTTCATATAGTTTGTAACTTTTCTTTCTCAACTGCCCCCCCCCCCCCAACCCCCGTTAACACTCGCCCCCCTTCACAGTTGGATTTTAATGGTTTTGTTTATTTTTTATTTTTATTAATTAAGAATTTTTTTTTTTTTTACTTCATTAAGTCCAACTGAAGCCTATTTATTTTCACTATTTATTTGTAACTTGTCTTTTCCTTAACCCCACCTCCGTAACCAACACCCGCCCCTCCGCCGTTGGATTTCAATGCTTTTTTTTTATCTTCATTAATTAGGACTTTTTTCTTCATTAGGTCCAGTTGAAGCTTATTTTTTGGAGGGGTTTTGGTTGGGGGTTAGGTGCTCATTTCCATAACACTTTGTAATTTGTCTCTTCTTAAATTCATCCTTGGATGGTAATCATAGATGGATCAATTTAATGTCAGTATTGTTATATTCAACTTTGCCCTTTGGAACTTTCCGTATTTTATTCACTAATTGTATGACTGTATTGCTGCCTTCATTATGCTTTATTCCTAACTACCATTAAACATCCTCAGGTGTTGGTTTATGGCTTCGTTATACCTGTCATTTAGGCATTGATCTGGTCAGAAGGGTAACTTGACATCCATCTAAACCTTTTACACATTTGGTTCATAATACATTATTTGTTTAGGAAAGGACACCCTAAGCAGTTTGTTCCAGCACCTAATATTTATCATAAATTGAACAAATAAGTACATTTATATTGTGTATAAAAATTTTAACTTTTCTCTTTAAAATCCAACCTGGTGTTTCATTTTTAATGTGGATCATAGTGTAGTGGCTGTAGATTTTGATTTAGGTTTTAATCTGGAGTTTGTGGTTTTCACAAGAATGCCAACTTATATATGTATATGTATATATATATATATATATATATATATATATATATATATACATATATATATATATACATACATACATACATACATACATACATACTATATATACATATGTATATTTTTTGTGAAACATTCATGTGTTCATTATTTTCATATGTATATATATATATATGCATATATATAGCATATACTATAAATACATATACATGTGTTTATATACTTACTAAATTATTTATTTGTTTATGCACATGTATTTTTATAAGAGAGAGAGAGAGAGAGAGAGAGAGAGAGAATAATTCGGTCGAAGTCACCCAAAAATGGCGACCCGATCTCTTTGGCAGCAAAGACATTACGCGTACTCAGAAAAGATTACGGCGTTCGAGGAATCCCCAGAGGGACTAAGTGACCAGAATTAGGCAACTTGATCAGCCTCATCAAAGATGTACGTCGACGTATTGGGTATGGAGCAACCGTACGTAAGGTACCTACTCGCAAAGAAAGAGAGAGAGAGAGAGA
>NC_087212.1:38518954-38551454 GCF_015104395.2 Macrobrachium nipponense
ATCTGCAAACGAAGCTTTTGTGCAAACGTGAGGCATGTGTATGGAATAGGTGACAGGTGTAATGCGGTGTATTTCTCTGAAGAATGGATAATGAAACATACTCAGTCACGAAACATACCCAGGCTAAGTTATCTGATGTCAGTCGGTGTTTATAATAATGAACAGACGCCAACTTGGCTTTTATTATTATTAACATAATCATGAGCCTGATTATGAAAACTTTAGCTTATTGCGAGTTTTCATATGCGATGCAAATTAGTTTTTGAACGCTTATTTTATTCTCACGCATTTATGCTGAAAAATCTCCAGATGTCTTATTTGCTCGTGTCTTTAGATGGAATTTATGGAATTTCCTTGTAGATAAAGTTTATTCATGTATGCAGATGGAAATTTAGCGTTGACTAAAAAAAAATACATGTATTATATCATTTATGTATTTGAAAAATACTCTTATTTTACTCGTCAATCTAATACTTCCTGGTATGATGACCTTTTTGTAAAATGGAACGACAGATGTCATAGGTAAACCTCCATATTTTTATCATAGAGAAATATGAGCTCGGTTTTGTGAATTTATTATCTATGAAAAAAAAAACAGCAGAAATAATGAAACGCCCAGTTAGATCAGAACAAACTGCAAAGTGCACTTTCGTGCCACCATTAACTGAATATATTTGAAATATTTTAACGCATCGGTCAGATTTAACAAACCTCGTCTTCCCGTGGCATATGCAGTACATTTGTTCACATTAGAACTTTCTGATTGGCCCTTGAAGTAAATTGGGCTTTCTTAAGGGCAGGGCTAATTTGAGCCTTTTTTTAAAGCATCACACAAAATTTTTTTTTCTCCCCCTTCAAAACCAGTCCTTAGAGCCAGCCCGTTGAGAGTTGCTGATAATAATAATAATAATAATAATAATAATAATAATAATAAAATAATAATTTAGGAGAATAATTCGGATTTCTTTCTAAACCATCGGTGCAATAATCAGCTTTTATTTATGTGCGCGCAACTGCACATTGTTAATTATAAAAACATTACTATAAAATTGCGGAAAGCCATCTTAATAACAGGTCAGTTCCAGATAAGCTGTACTCGCACGTTGTGCTATGCATGTTATATAAAAAAAATTATTAATATAATGAAAAATATGAAATAAACATTTTGGAATGAATAGGCCAATTGGACCAGAGGCCAATGAGAAGACGTATTGACATGTTTTGCTCATAACAATTTTAAGCGAAAGGCTCGAATTTTTGCTGTCTGTTTTTAGCGAATGGGCGAGGGATGGGGTCAGTCGGGGGAAGGGGAGGGGGAGAGTTTACTCGAACGGTCGTAGGTATGGAGTGATCTAAAGCCAGCCGTAGAGGAAGATTTCATTCAGAACATATCGTAGCAGCATCACCGTCCAAAACTAAGTCATCTCGAAGTGTCACTCAAATCGATTTGTCCGAAGTTGACGAAGAAAGAGAGCCTTTAGCCTTATTTTCAGCTGTCGTCTCTTTCTATTTCTTCAGCTTCTTCTTTCCTCGGACTAGGTACCAGCAGGTTTAAAGTAGATAAGGCATATTATCATCTTTTAGGTTACTGTCAGTAGAGTGGCGGCGTCACTAAAGTGATTTATTCAATGTCGTTTTGCGCGTCTCGTAAACCTCCTGCTAGAGAATGTGGAATCGTGCTTTTACTTTTACAGAGATGTAACGACACCGCATTCCATTCGATTCATTTATTTGTGTTTTATATGGATTTCTGGTCAGTTTAAAGATCACTACTACTTATAATAATATATATTGCACATGGTACGATAATCGTCAGTCTTGAATTATGAATAAACGTAACTTTTGAAAGATTATTCAGATTAGTTTTTCTTAATAGAACGCTGACTGTCGTACATCACTCCTTTAGGATATTCCTCCGTTAGGTTCTAATAAAACGAAAATTACCTAAAACTGCATTTCAGTCATAATTTGGTCTGATTTATGAAATATGGTCGGCTTGTCAGATATCCTGTTGAATTATTACCAAAGGTTCTGAAAAGGATTTTGCAATCAAACTTAGTCAAAATGGTGTGTGGGGTGTAATGTGGGGATTAGGTTAATAATGTCGAAAATGACTGCAAAACTGCAATTTTTGGGAAAGTGGTTGAGTTACAGAAGAAAGCATTAGTTGCATATTCAACAAGATATTTGACTCACAGAATTTTCAATTTGCATAGAAAATGTTAACCTGTTCCTTTAGTGTCCCCTTTTAATTTTTTTTTACAGAATTTCAACCTCAGCATTTTAAAGATCTTTACCCCTAAGATAAGACCGATGACAGGATCTTTATAGTCTCTGAATATTCCCTAAGTATAGCATGCTGCAACGAACTGCTCGCGTTGCTAAATTTTCCACAAAATTGTCCATTGTTGTGGTTTGCTTCCAGAAAGTCCAATCTTATATCCTCACCAGAAAAGGATTCAGAGTCTCTCAGCTACTTCTACGGGATTTACACTGGTAATTTTATCACAAATTAGTTCTTTGTCAGTGTTTTTTCCCACAATTTGACCTTTTGAAACTTAATCTTAAACTTACCCAGAGTTGGTTGTACGCTTCTGTAAGTTCTACTCTTGTAACATTATCAGGAAATAATCTGTTGCCAGTTATCAACTTTCATAAGTTCTGCAACTTTTTCAGAAAATAGTCCTTTTTCGATGGTTTGTTCCAACACGTACTCTCGTAACTTTATTACAAAATAATCTGTTGCTCATTATTTATTTCCGCAGTTTGTACTTCTACAGCTTCATCACAAAATAGTCCATTGTCAATGGTCTGTGGACACAAATTCTACTCTCGCAGCTTCATAGGTTTTTGTTGTTAATTCTTTGACTCAACAAATTTGCAACTCTATTGCAAGATAGCGTGTTGTTCATATTTGCTTACATGAATTGTGCTTTTGTATCTTAATCACAAGATATTCCATTGTAATTGGTTTGCCCTTACAAATTCTGCTTTCACAACACTGTCACAAGATAACCCAGATGTTAGTATTTTGCTTCCACAAGATCTTTTTCAACCTTATCACAAGATAATCCTTTGCAAGAAGGTTGGTTTACAACTACTGCTTTTACAACTTTGCCCATGGATAGTCCAGTACGTAATGCCTTGATTCCACTTTTTCAACCTTATTTCAAGATAGCTCGTGTAAGTTTTTTGTTTTCATTAGTTTTGCTTTCGTGCACCTGTGGCATTATAGGTCGTCGCCATTAGTACAATGCCACAAGATTTACTTCGGTAAGTTTTACCTAAAAAAAATAGTTCATTGTCAATGGTTGGGTTCCACAAGTTGCATTCTTGAACCTCCTTTTGTAAAAAAAAAAAAAAAAAAAAAAAAAAAAAAAAGTCCGTTATTAGTGGTTGGCGTTCACAAGTGATAGTTTGGCATCACAGGTTATGTCACTGCTTTCAGTTGATTGTATCGGACTGCATAGCTTTGTTTATTTGATCATTTCTACATCCTTCATACTTTGGAGTGCTTTCCGGATGCTTTGTTGACGCCGGAGACCATTTCTAAAAGCATATCAGTTACCATTTTCCTTTTCACTTCAGTTTAATATCATTATTATTATTAATCTGAAATGAACGCACATTTTTATGCAAAATCTCAGACACAAATTCCCATGTATAGAGAAAGGAGAAGAAAAATAAAATTGAAATAATATATCAGAGAGTTCCAAATAAAGGGAAAACGCTTGACTTTCAGTTCCATAAGTGGAGAGTGATTTATTTCAGCTCTGGTAATCCTTTTTTACTTTACTGAATGTGTGATACATTTTTAGCCTTCACCGAAGGATTTAATCCACAAAACCCGGGTTCGAAGCATATCCAAATACATTAGGCCATAGAATGTTTCAATGTTTAGTGTGAGGAAAAAGTATTTCCATTTGATAAAGACGTCGAAAACGGATTACTTTTGTAAGAAAAACGATTGGATGAAAATGAATGTTCGTCAAGGATTATTTTCAAATATGTTAACCGAAGGGGAAATTTTTGGTTGATGAGAAATTCGTCGGCTCATGGGCGCGAAACACGGAACCAAGAATTCAAGACGTACAGTGAAGCTCTTTACCCACAAGGCTATCGCGAGAGGTATAAGTTAAAGCCGCCTCTCACCTACAAATCCCTGTCGCGCTCAGGTATTCGTCGTTTTAGAGGTAGAGCGAATTAGATATTAAAGGAAATTTGTAGCTTAATGCTTGTGTATATATCAGCAATAAGTCACCAAACAGCACGTGACAAATATGTACGTAAATAGCCACATGAAAGGTGAAGAATCAAAGACCAGGTACCGAAGAAGTGTACGCAATACACGAAAGCGCTTGGTACCTGGTTTTTGTGTATATATATGTATAAATATATATATATATATATATATATATATATATATATATATATATATATATATATATATTTATACACACATTAAGCTACAAATTTCCTTTAATATCTAAATCTACTCTTTGAATACACATGAATACTACACACACATACTCTTCCGTATGTATGTATATTATATATATATATATATATATATATATATATATATATATATATATATATATATATATACATACATACGGAAGAGTATGTGTGTGTAGTATTCATGTGTATTCAAAGAGTAGGAAGCGTTGTTAACAGTTTATACATTGTGATATGTATTGTGATTTCATACGGAGTTAGAACGGGCATTCTTTTGATGTCATTCGGATCACGTTCTCGTAACCCAAATTTAGCTTCTGAACTTGGTCGTAAATTGGTCCTTCATACATAAACCCGATTTGACCTTTGGTCCGTCCCCTTGACCTTCTTGTTAATGACTTTTCCTGATCTCTCTCTATTTTGCCTTTTGTCTGTGGGCGTTTGGCTTTGCATTTTGCCTGAAGTTTATATACACACACACACACACACACAAATATATATGTGTATATATATATATATGCATGTGTGTGTATGTGTGTATGTGTGTTTTGTGTCTGTGTATGCATCAAGCCATTTCACCTAACAGTGGTCGGTTACAGACTTGAGAGACTAGAGAGAATAAATGAAACTAAAATGTCTTTCTAGTTCATCCATTAATTACCTAAACAAAGATGACACTCCTCCCTATAGATATCTATTTAAATATTAGCTATTATATGTACCTACGGGGAAATTCATCAACAACACGTTGAGTGCCCCACTAACAAACTGCACCTTTCATCTGTAGCTTGGACTCGGTCTCACTTTTCATGTCTATATAGATCCTTCCCTCACAATACGTATCTGAAAATGTCATTTTAGCACCTTTTAGGTCTTCCTCTTCCTCTTCCTCCCAACTTTTATAAATTATATACTGTTGTCATCAGTCTAATGCTCTTCAGTCTCACCTAATGGCCAAACCATCTCAGAATACTCCGATCCGTCGTCTCGCTCAGTCTATCCTTGCGAGCAACTAAGCGATCCGCTTTCCAACTAAGATATCTATTTTCCACTATAGCTATCCTTCATCTGTCTTCAGAAGCTAAGGTTTATAAGACTTTGTAATATTGATAGGAACTGTTAAGAGCGAGCCTCGGATAATGCAGTCAGTTTTGAAAGAAAACCTCCCTCGTATGCCCCCAAGTCATTTAACTTTCAGTGCTAATGCTTTGAGATAGGCTACCTCACTGGGTATACCACATTTCCCGCTCTATCAGTCCTTTTCACCCTAAATATATTGTGCATACAGTTCTTTTCAGGAGCCTCAATATTTTATCTTGGTATTCAGTATCCAAACCTCACTCCCATAAAGTAGGGTAAGTTTAACAATCCCTTCGTACGTTTCAGTTTTGTTTCGACTGTTCGGTGACTCACCTCTTCTCTCACTACAGTCATCTACTACAAACACGCCCAGTCTTTCACTAGCTCTTCGAAATCCTCATTCCTTGATTCCTTGGACACTGGACTGTGTTGTTTTCAAACAGCATCGCTTTATTTACCTGATTTATTCGGGGATCTATTTGGCCATTAATTTAATTTTTTTTTTTTTCACCACAAAGTATTTGTTTAGATTTAGGTTTAGATATTTAACATGCTTCACTGTCTTCGCTTCATTATTAATTGGATAAATTTTTTATCCTACAATACACTTCTCATGACCTTCTATCTTGTGATTCAAGCAATATTCCATTCTTAAGTTATCTTCTAATTTCGTCATTTCACCACCGAATACTTTTATTCTGAATTCCCTGCCCTCTACTACCCATAAATTCCTCCTGCTGAATCTGTGACTCATCCATAATTTTTACGATACCCAAGTGCTCTTTTTCTCATTAGCGTCTTTTAACATGATCGCATTTTTCACATTTATTTACTTTGAAATGTTTTTATTATTTTGATACCAGCAAAGTAGCTTTATTATAGTATCTTTATAGCTGTGTTTTCAAGAATATCTTCCCAACTGAAAGTAATAATTCCTCTTAACAATTTCCCCCTCAATACAACAAAAGCTAAGTAAATAATCTGACACTGTTTTTCTTATCATTACATTCATCAACAAACTCTCTTATCTCCTTTTAGTAACTAATAACCTATTATTTCTTGCCCTCTCCATTTTCTTTTTCCTAAGTATACTTATGAATAGTCTTAAATGGAAACCTTTCCAAACACTTTTTTTTACGAACCACTCCCCATTTCAATTTAATCTAAGAACTCCCTACCTACCAACAATGCCATCCCTTTCTCTGTGACTTATCTTTGCATTAAAATCTCCCAGCAAAACCACCCGTTTCCCCCACTTAACAGAAAGCTAGCCAATATCAATAATTGATTCGTACCGAGAACCACGAGGTAACTCTAATTTTACCAGTCTTCTCCAATTACAGTGCTGTGATACTCTGCCTGCATTTTACTTAATTCATAATAAAAAATCTTGAAGTGACATTTCTTACCCTTGTGATAATTGTTCTTTTGTGCAATAGAAAACGATTGTTCCTCCCGCCCATTCCTTTGGAATCTTTCCTTCCTCTAGACATACCTTACACATATCTGTCTCGTAATTTTGCATTTAAGTCACCTAGGAAAACCGCTATTTCTTGTTCACTCAACACAACAATCCTTTCTTGTTCTGCAAACCTAGCCAGGCGCAGATTCAGACTCTTCCTGGAACGCTGATTCACTCTCATTCCTTAACATTCCTGAACAATGATTACTGTTACAACTTGTCTCTTGCTGACGAACACATTGGTATTCATTCAAGGGTCCCCACTGTCCCGGATACGACATTTCTTTGCTGTGCATCTCTCAACCATCCCAGACAGTCATCGTTTCTCCTACCAGTTATGCCTACTCTGTCCTTTCATATTTGTATCACTAGGTGAAAAAAAAGTTAGTATCACAGTTTTTTTTTTTACTCACCCATAAATCCAAAACCCAAGTTTGGATTTTTTCCACTGTATTCACCATGCTCTAGTCCAATTTGTGGTTTCCACACCACTGAAAACCGTGATACTATTATATTTTTTCCTGGCATCCAACTGGAGGTGATTAGGCTATATTTTTTTTCCTGGCATACTACAGGTGCTATTACCTTTGACCTCAGGAGTAAAGATATGGCACATATATACGGTGTTCCCATACCAAAAGGTACGCAACCCTCCAATGGCTTTCGTTTGCCATAGGACATGACTATACCCCAAGCCAATGACATTTTCCAGATAGTAATTCTGAGAACCATAATGGTCTTGGCCATCTAAAACATGTAATTTATTGTTCTCTTAAATTTGTCATTTTGTTATCTATTTTCGGCCATGACGGTAGAGAGCGTTCGGTGTTATTTGTATGTATGTGCATTTTAATGCTTTCCGCCTTTACGGACAGTCATTCTGTTTGCATGCAATGCTTAATCATTCCTGACCTGTGGCACATGTCTGTTGACCCCTCTCTCCTTAATGTTTAAGCCATGTACTCAATTAACCATGTACGGAAGAATCGTGTAATTAAGGTTGTATGAACCGAGGCGTGTTAAATGCTCCGACGTAGACAGAGAGAGAGAGAGAGAGAGAGAGAGAGAGAGAGAGAGAGAGAGAGAGAAAGTCTTCATCCCCCCCCCCCCCCCCCTCTATCTCTAAGCTAACAAGAGGTCTGTTGCTTTGGTGCGTCTTCTCCAACCATCTCTATCGAAAGCATCTTCCCTCGTTGTCACTTCTTCCCTCAAATTCTTCATCGCTTTATCTCTCCCTCTAGACCGTCTGTTCCTAGCAGGTTGCAACTAAGCCTTCTTCACTCCTTCCTCCTCCTTACCCCTAAATACTCCTTCTTACCACATGCTAAGGATCTCTGTCTCGGCTCTTATCATGTCGGTAGTCGTGACCTTTCTGTTACTTTAATATTTGAAATTTTCCAGCCTCTCGTGTAGCGAGATCCCCCAAAATTCCCCTGTCTAGTTAAATAAAAATAAAATTATTGCGAATTTAAGTGTTTTAAATTAGTATTATTTCGTGATTCGGATGCCAAGGTGAACTAGAGATTGTCGTTGACCATTGGTGTTGAAACGCCACTTGTTTTTGTTAATAAGAAATATTTATACTAAAACACTGAAGTAGACTACTGTATTGACAGTTTTTTTTTTTTTTAATCAGTATATGGTGCTTTATCCTAAAATATAAAGGTATCAAGAATAACCTGGTATATCTGAATATCTGGATATATTGAGTCAATCTAGTAGACACGCTATCGGTTCAAAAGCTGCTTACTATTAACGGCTATTTGCTCTTTGACTCAAGTTTATAATCCGCTGGCAATTCCAGATCTGAGAAAATTAAATCCCAAACGTTTGCATTTAGGGAGATTCGTGGTGATGAAAGCTATTTAATGGCTATTTTTACGTCTTTTTTTTGCACGGTTATATATTTCTGTTACTTGATATTTTATGTGTTTTTTTTTCTCTTACGTGTGTACGTTTTTTGTCCTTTCGTTCCCTGCTTGATGTTTTTATGCCCATCAGTATTCAACAGTTTATCTTGAATTTTATGGTTTTATTTATGTACGTAATTATTTATTTTTTTAATTAATATTCTTTCATCATTGGTTCTTAATTCCTCCAATTACTACCTGTTTACCTTTTTGTTTCCGTACGGTGCAATTATTCATTATTTTCATTCTCTATAGTCGATCATTTTATTTGATTTTTCGTTTACTTTTTTCATATGCTTACTGGTTTGCTGTGATTGGAGAGAGAGAGAGAGAGAGAGAGAGAGAGACGAGAGAGAGAGAGCCGATTGAGTGTGGAGAAGAGTCGAGAGAGTTTATGAATTACTGTGGTCTTATATTGCTTTTGGAAAATTATTATTATAATTATTATTTTATTTATTATTATTATTTTTTTATTTTTTTGCTCTATCACAGTCTTCCAATTCGACTGGGTGGTATTTATAGTGTGGGGTTCCGGGTTGTAGCCTGCCTCCTTAGGAGTCCATCACTTTTCTTACTATGTGCGCCGTTTCTAGGATCACATAGTCCCAAAGGATCTTTGCCTGATCGTTTTCTATCACTCATTCAGGTTGGTGCTCGTACCACTTATTACTGCAAGGTAGCTGATTTTTCTTGCACAGGCTCCAGTGGAGGGCTTTTGCCAGTGAATCATGCCTCTTTTTGTACTGGTTCTGTGCAAGTGCCGGACATTCGCTTGCTATGTGATTTATGGTTTAATTTTTCGTATTGCACTTCCTACATATGGGAGAGATGTTATTTCCGTCTATCGTTCTTTGAACATATCTGGTTCTTAGGGCCTGATCTTGTGCCGCTGTTATCATTCCTTCAGTTTCCTTCTTTAGCTCTCCCCTCTGTAGCCATTGCCATGTGTCATCGCTGGCTAGTTCTTTAGTCTGTCTCATGTTGTGGGCGGCCCAACGTGGGTTTGAGTGATACGCGACTGTCTTATAGTTTCCTTTATTACAATCGGTCACTGAAAAAATGAACAAACATAAATATTCACAGTGGTGACAATTTTGCCATTTCAGTTAAATGATAACTCCTTAACACTAGGACAGGTAAATCCCTTAACGCACATTAGAATCAATTTCTCAGTGATCACAATGGTTAAAATAACAATAATTGCACATAGAATCTTTAAGAAATATACCTAGGCATTACCATGCACTTCGAGGAACCAAAAATGTCATGAGCGATCTCTTAACAAAATATACTCTTACTTACCAAATCGTTTGCTTTCCCACCGTCTTAATCCCCTCGTGGTCCACTGCCTACATTCCTGAAGGGGAACGGCATCGTAATTTGTGCACATGACCCCTAACGACACTCGTTAAACGAGCCTATATTTCCATCATATTCACTTCTCTATTTAGGACACTTGTTAAACGAGCCTATATTTCCATCATATTCACTTCTCTATTTAGCTATCAACTGTTATTCATCAGCAACAACCCTCTCTTAGCTCTTAGTTTATAGAATCTCAGTACACTGCAATGCTTACCTCCTAAATCGCTTAATTTCCTCAAGGCCATGCACATCTGTCTGCTTCTAGGTTTAAAACACAAAGCGAGCTTCCCTCCCACGCACTTGACCAGGCGGCGGGAAACCGAGCCGATGGTTCCTTTTTCTTGCTCGTCATGAAGGGAGAGAGGAAGTAGGGAAAGCGTCCAAAATCACCCTTAGTGCCCACAAAAGGGAACTTGTTACTCGTAAATAAAAATTTTTTTCTTTTTTTTATGGGACAAGAGTATACGCTTATGTCTTATATCGAGTGGCCCGAAATTCAATTACCAAACTTTTCTTTACCACAAAAACAGCTGTTTTTCATCGCGCAGCGGACATATTGTTAACAGTCGCGCAGAGAAGATGCCCAAACTTTCCCGCGTCGACACCCGCCCCCTTTGAAACCTCTTGACCGCAAGAGGGTTCAACACCTATTGCCTAGCATTGTCCACTAGGTCCTGCTCTTCCTCCAGAATTAAAACAAGTTTCGACAGTGGTCTATCATAATCCTTGCCCTCCCTTCTGACAGTCACCGTCCTAACCAGTCCATCTTTCCCTGCTTTAGTCTGTACTACTCGAGCCAGTGGCCAATGGCAGCGTGCTACACTTTCATTGACCATAAGGACTATGTCTCCCACCCTGACGTTTCGTCGTTCCTTGAACCACTTCTGTCGCTGTTGTAACCCCGACAGGTATTCGCGTTTCCAACGTGCCCAGAACTGCTCAGCCATGTGCTGCACTTGCTTCCATCTCTGCTTAGAGTAGCTACCTGTTGCAACATGGCACCCTGCGGGTGACTCTCCCATGTTTAAAAGCTTGTTTGGTGTGAGTGGAGCTGGGTCTCTACTGTCTGAGGTGACAATGGTAAGGGGCCTACTATTAACTGTTGCTTCCACCTCACAAAAGAGTGTACACAATCCCTCATAATCCAATTGCTGTGTCCCCAAGACTACATCCAGGACCCTCCTCACATTACTATCAATCGTTCCCATGCTCCTCCAAAATGTGAGGCGCCCAGGGGGATTGAAAACAAATTCCACACTGGAGCAACTCATTTCGCACCTTGTTTTCTCCCAAGAACTCATAACTGGAGTCTAGAACCTTCCGTGATCCCACAAAATTAGTGCCGCAGTCGCATCTAATCGTCCTAACATGTCCACGACGAGCCAAAAACCTTCTGAAGGCACTAATGAATGAGTCTGAAGTGAGATTTGACGCTACTTCCAAGTGTATGGCCCTCATGCTCAAGCAGGTGAATATAACTCCCCAGTGCTTTATCTGCGCTCTGCCCCTTTTCACGAAGAATGGTCCAAAAAGGTCCACCCCGGTGCGATAGAAGGGTGGTTTCCCTGACTCCACGCGATCAGGTGGTAGATCGGCCATTTGCTGTTCAATTACCCTTCCATGTACCCTGCGACACTTGATGCATTTCCCTAGCACGCGCCTCACCGCTGCATTGCCCTTAAAAACCACCCAAAATTTCTCCCTCATTAGACCCAGAACATACATTATGCCCATATGGTTGGAACGCTCGTGATAATACTGGATAACTATGTCAGTCAAGTGGCCCTTATATGGCAGAATAATTGGATTCCTTTCGCTCAGGGCAATATTCGCCAGTGATAACCTCCCTCCAACGCACAATAGCCCATTTCTCAGGATTGGTTTCAATTTTCTTAAGGAGCTGGAACCCTGATGGTGCTGCCCTTCTCAAGACTTGCTATTTCTACCTCATAAGTCATTCGCTGTGCTACCTGCACAACCACAGTCTCTGCCAAGCTCATAACTTGTGTAGACAAATGCATGTTTAGTTCGCTAAGCTGCTGCCTATGTTTGCACATTAAATACCTGGTAAACAATATGACCCAACCTACGGCTCTGAGTAGCCGGATCCACTTTGAGTAGTGGTGGATGATTTTATGCCACCCTGTCTGCCTACAATCCAACCCAACCCTGAAGCTAATTGTTTGGCAGACTTGCGCCCTTTTGGGACCTATCTCACGCCTAACTTCTAGTCCTTCCACACTGTTGGACATGTGGGCTGGCTCTGCTGGCCAAAAACACTCCTCCTTCAGCAAAAAACCTGGCCCTGTTCTCCACCTTTCAGACTGCTTGGAGCGTGATGCATCGTCTGCCGGGTTCCATTCAGAGTTAACATACCTCCACTCATTCTGATCACTTCCTTCCCTTATCATAGAGACTCGGTTCGCTATAAATGTTTAGTACCGAGCTTGATCATTCCGAATATAACGCAAGACCGTTGTTGAATCTGTCCAATAATAGACCATCGTCCACCTTGAAATCTATCATGGCCAGAATTGTGGTTCCAAGTCTTACGGCTAGTACAGCTGCACTAAGCTCTAGGCTGGGGTACTGAAACGTCCTTCAAGGGCGCTACCCTTGCCTTTCCCATAATGAATCTACAGGATACATTTCCCCACCGATCTGTGACCCGCAAGTATGCCACTACTCCTAAAGCCATGATGCTCGCATCCGAGAACAGATGCAGCTGTATTAGGGTAGCTGACTCCCACCCAATAACCTTTAGGCATCTTGGCACACTTATCCCTCTGGTCTGATTCAACTTGTTCACCCACACCCTGATGCGGTCAGTGGTGTTGGAGTCCAATCCCCTGTCCCAGCCTATCTTCAATCTACACAAGTCCTGCACAATTATCCGTCCCTCAATTAAAACTGGTGCCAATATGCCAAGGGGGTCGTAAATCGAGGCTATGACTGACAACAAGCTGCGTTTAGTCCTTGGAACTGAAACCAGATCTGCCTGGACACCCAATTCATCAGTGGCCAAGTCCCACTGTACTCCCAATGCCTTTAGTCTTATTTGGCCCTGGTCCATCTATGAACCCTGAAATGCCCTTACCGTACCACTCCCTTGGGATGGATGACAAAACCTCCACGCATGAGCTACTGAACTTCGTCAATGTAAATCCCCCTTTTTCGCAAAGCTCCTTAACCTCTAACAAATTACTTAACAAGGCATATTGACGATCCTCGGCTCTCAAACAGTCGTCTACATAGAAATTGTTAGCAACGGTGTCCCGTGCTCCCTTGGAGAACCCATTCCCAAAGTCGCTTGCTGTCTGTTTACAGCACAAAATTCGCAATGCTGGGTGACGAACTGGCCCCAAACAGATGTTCAGCCATTCTAAACTCAGTTGGCTCCTCATTAAAACTATTTTCCCACCAAAAAGAACCTGAGGTAGTCCCGCTGATGTTCTGGTACCCGTACCTGGTAAAACATTGTATTTATATCCCCTGAATAGGCAAACAGACCTCCCCTAAACTTAACCAACACACCCAGCAAAGAGTTCATCATATCGGGTCCCTGCAATATTAGGTCATTCAACGACGTGCCCTCCACCCTGCTCGCACAGTCAAATACAACACGGACTTGTCTGGCTTGTCTGGATGTTGCACACCCAAATGAGGGATATACCATACATTTTCCTGGCTGGCTGAGGTCACTCGCTCAGCATATCCTTTCTGTAGCATCTCGGTCATGAAGGCACTGTATTGCTTAGCGTAGGTACCATCCTTCATTAGCTTCTTACGAAGACTGTGCATACGGAGCAATGCAATGTCTCTTGTTTCTGGCAAGGGTCCAAGATTGTCGCGCAGAGGCAGTGGCACCTCATAACCCCCCTCTACAGTTCTAACCCCCCTATGAATTAGATCTAGCCATTTCTTATCTTCTGCAGACATTTCCCTTTTGGGAGATGCCATGTCCTGGAAGTCTCTATTATAATCTTCCACCAGCATGCGGTCCAACTCCAACGCCTGCTAGTTACTTGGATCCTATTGATGTGCTCTTGACACCTCTTGTCCTTTGCCCCACAGACTGCCCAGCCCAATAATGTTCGTATGGCATGTGGCTCATGGAGGTGGGTTGAGTTAATGACTTCCCTCGGCTCAAGTAAGTGTGGAACATTGTTCCCAATTAACAAACCCACTTCGGCATCCACATCTGGGATATCTATTTCTCGCAGATGTGGCCAGCGTTCCAGATCTCCGGCCCTGATCACATCACACTCATCGATAGGTATGCGGGAGGTGCTCAACACTGGGGGGAGTGTAATGCAATTCTTACCCTCATAGTCTAATACTGACAATCCTGAGACTAGGCTACATGCAATTTCCCCTGTTCCATTTGATGGTTTCAACATTCACCTTTACGTCTTGCATCTCAGTGCAACCTAATGTCTTCATTAATGCCTCTGAACAAAAGCACGTAGAACTCCCATTGTCCAAAAAGGCCCTCGTCACAACCTCCCTTCCTTCCCTTGACCTAACCCTTATGGGCACAACTGACATCCCTGTGCCAGCACTACCCCCCTTAACTGCTCTGAACATAGCAATTTTGTCATGCGTACCTTCCCCCTGAACCACTAAGGCCCTATTTGCGCTCTCTGGTTCCACCACTTCTGCTTCCTGGTGTCGGTGCAACAGAGTTGGATGGTTTTTGTTACACACATTGCACCTTTTCCTGTACCTGCAATACTGGGACATATGACCATTTCTCAAACAACTAAAACAAAGCCTCAATTCCTTAATGGTGTTTAGTTTGTCCTCATGTCCCATTTTAGCTATTTGGTCGCATTCATCTATTATATGTGGTCCTTTACAGTGCCAACATGAAAGTGGAGCCTCCCCAACTTTGTTACATGAAACTTTCCTTGCACTCGTTAAACCCTGTGATTTGCTTGGTGCTGAACCCTCTCCTAACCCAGGGGTGGCCCCCTTTTTACCACTCTCGAACAGGTGGCGTCCAAACAAGGGATTTTTTAAGACCCTAGCCTCCCCTTCAATGAAACTAAATCATCAAACTGTATGGTCTGCTTCTTCTCACTAATTATCTTGTCGGCAACTCTACACCATCGGTCCCGCACACTAGATGGGAATTTGCTCAGGATCAACCTCATTGTTTTTGGGTTCTGCAATTCGGCGACACCATAAGGGACGCACGAAATTGCATTTCTTTGCAGGTTTTTTAGCATCACCGCATACTCATCAAAGTCCTCTGCATTATTCTCCCCACCCCATGTCCTTCCATTCGATTACCTTATCCACGTATGCGGTGGCTATTTGCTCAAGGTTGCCGTATCGCTCCTCCAGCAATTTTCTTGCCTGCCTATAGCCCTCTGAAGCATCTAAGTGGAGGCAAGCTGCCACTATCTCATTTGGCCTACCTGTTGTGTATAAATCCAGATACCTCAGCCTTTCCTTATCATTTGTCAGCTGGCTGCTAAATATGTCGTCGAATGAGCGGATGAACCTAAAGTACTTTGTATAATCTCCATCAAACTTAGCCATATCCTGCTTGGGCATCAAGCCTTTGAGGCTGCAAGAGATTAATGTCTGCAAGATTTCCTTATTACTTAAGAACCCTTGGTTATTCCTACCTGAGCTAACTTCAGGCACTACTGCACCTAAGCCCATGGGTTGTTCACTCCTGTCCATGTCAGGGTCTATGTGTTCCCTTATCCTAGTGACGGGAGCTATTTCCCTATTATTTTCGTCAAATTGTTGTAAAACCTTCTCCTCTGCCACCACCTCAGCTATCTCTGCCTCCAACCTAAGCTTCTCCCTCCTCTGTCTTAAGGCTTCTTCCTCTCGCTCTATGGCTTGCAGCTCTTCCAACTTCTGTAATTTTGCTTCCAACCTGGCTCTAGAAGCAGCTGCCAACACACGCCTACTCCCAGTAGAACTCACGCTTGACTGCTTAGAGCCCCCTGAAGCAACAGATTGCCTACCCATAACTGATGCGCTATCCCCCACATTTAAATGTTCCTCCTCCTCTGGGATGGCCCAATGTTCTCTCCTGCCTCTTGGTCCTGATTGATCTCACTGTTCTGCCTGACCTCGAGTTCCTTCAAAAATTCCTGAACACTCCTGCCCTCCTTCTCTAGTGACTCGCTCAGACGCTGATACAATGCAGATTTGTTCCCCCCCATTGGGAGGCTTCTAGCTCTCAAACCCTCCCTCAATTGCACAACTTTAAGGGTCTCCATTTTCCTGGATTCAGCTCTGGCCACTCCCTATGAACTAACTTAATTCCCTAGTCGAACTGTAGCTGACCTAACCAAGGAGTTGCCAAAACCCGCACCACTCCGTGAAGACAACTACCAGTACCTTACTCAGTTGCGACGTCACAAAGATCCTTCAAGTCTAGGGAGCAACCCTGAATGCAACAATGTCTCGTGTCCCAGCCTTATTTACTTAAGCCTTACTGCAAGCGGCAAACAGACTGTGGAAAATCATCCTATTACGAACCTGAATTAATACACCATGATGCTTAAACATGTTGCACTGCTCTCCCGACTCGAGCACGCCTGCCCCTCTAATTGCTATTAACCCTGTACCGTGGTTCATCAGGGTCCCTAGCGGGGACACCACGATCCTACCAAATTTCGTTACCAACCCACAAACACTATCTTGAGCCCCTCAAATTTGCCAATCAGCCCTTGCCCTGGAAACTCACCCAGATGTAGTTTGCATGCCCCACAAAATTACGCCCTCCCTGAAGAAATGGCACAAATCCGGGCACCATCACAACCTATAGCTATATATATATAATTTTTTTTTTTTTTTTTTTACAAAAGGTAAGATTGTAAGAACCCTAGTTAAATACACCCTACACACACAAACCACGGTATTATTACAGTTTCAACCATTATGGGAAATCTATTATATTGATATTTTTCCCGAGTAAAGCACGTGATAACAAAACACTTCTTCTCAATACATTATTGTCGCTAATGCATACTTACAGAGAAAAAAAAATATTAAGTTTTTACCTCGAATTTTTCCTAAGTCGGGAGAGGTGTTTCCTCTACGGTAATGTTTACTTTTAATGAGCCCTCTAACTTACTTTCTTACGCAAACAAAAGCAGTTCCAGTTACTCATTATTGGCTGAGAGGTGTGACATTGTTATGACGTCATGGGTTTCATAACCAATTACGAACGACTTTAGTCGAAAACTAAGTTTCACTAGCATTTCAGCGGAGTAAAAAAGTTACCTGTCTAGTGTCCACTGTATCCATTCCTTGTTTGACTGAATACTCGAATAATGAAGCAAAAAACGGCATTTTGTCTTCCTGTACCTATGGCAGAGGCAGTGGCTGACCCTTCTGGCATTAATTTTGACAGACCTTGGATTTCCTACCGATTGTTTGCAGTGCAATGTGGTCGTCGGGTACCTGGCCACTTCCTACTTTAAGTTGCATGTCAGGGAACCTTGCAACGGCTTCACGTTTTCCTCAAAGCAGCAGCACATCTTTATCAACCAACAGTTTAAGGTAAGCTTCATTAATTTATAAAGTATATTATAATGGTGGTAGTATAACGATGTATACAGCAGTACCATCACTTTGGATTTGGTTTGATGGATGTTAGGTAGTGGCCTTAAGGGGGGGTCGCAGGGGGGCGGAGCCCCCCCGCTAGGCCTAGGTAGGGGTAACAGGGCCCTAGGTAGGTTAGGTGGTTGTATTATGGTTCGGTAGTGCCCCGAAAATCACTGTGGCCTTAAGGGGGGGTCGCAGGGGGCGGAGCCCCCCCGCTAGGCCTAGGTAGGGGTACAGGGCCCTAGGTAAGGTTAGGTGGTTGTATTAGGTTCGGTAGTGCCCCGAAAATCACTTTTCTCCTCCTCCCCCCACCCAAAAACCCCGCTTCCCACTGGGATCCCCCATAATTGAAGTAGTACGTTTATGCTTAGATTTTGTGTGTAAGAGTAACTCTTAGTTTCTTTTTTAATCATTTCCTCATGTTTCTATGCGATGTGCAACACCAATCTAGTCGTTTTTCGTCGTTAATACTTGAAAAACGGGTGCGGCCTTCTCCTGGACATTTACCTTTTTCTGGAAAAACTCGTTTTTTTAACTCCAATTACATAGTAAATCTCTAAATCGGATGGTTTGCAGTCAAAATAAATGTTAAATCCGTTGGAACTACATTATTTATGATGCAACAAATATATTTTTATTCCAGTTTTCCCATAATGGTTGAAACTGTAATTTTACCCAAACCACTGCCCAGCAATCAACAATTCCCACATTAAATGACCCAAATGTTTTTACGCATGGTTACCAGTGTGCAAGATTATCTGCTGAATAATTCTCCAAACCAAAATTAATTGCCCAACCCTGAATATTATCCAAAACAACATTAGTTGCTCTACTTAACCAGTCCCTCTTACGACGCCAGTAGAATAAATTTGAGCAGCCATCAGAATCTTAAACTTAAGGTCTCCCCTCCTCCATAACTGTTAAATATTAATGACGTACGCCAAATTCGTTAAGATTCGCTCATGAACATTTTAATCCCTTCGTTGCAGAACCACCATATGCCTGATAAAACTTGACTCATGTGACACCTTTAACAATCGCGCCCAAACTTTCGGCGGTACACAACGTTAAACACGAACTCTTAGCATTCGTTGCGGAACCACCATGGCCCCCTGACAAATAATTGCATTGGTGACGGCACTACCACTAAATACGCCTAACAATGCCTTAAGAAATGGATCCAACAATGGCTTCTTATTTGTGTAGACTTAGCCTAGCTTTCCTCGCACTCCTGGTCTTCTTTGGGCGCAGCGTGGTAGCGGACGTCCTTTGAAACCAGCCTCATTTCCTCGTCTTCTCCGCACAGCTTCGCCAGAGGGGTGGTAGACGATTTGTGACTGTGGGCGGCCCAACGTGGGTTTGAGTGATACGCGACTGTCTTATAGTTTCCTTTATTACAGTCGGTCACTGAAAAAATGAACAAACATAAATATTCACAGTGGTGACAATTTTGCCATTTCAGTTAAATGATAACTCCTTAACACTAGGACAGGTAAATCCCTTAACGCACATTAGAATCAATTTCTCAGTGATCACAATGGTTAAAATAACAATAATTGCACATAGAATCTTTAAGAAATATACCTAGGCATTACCATGCACTTCGAGGAACCAAAAATGTCATGAGCGATCTCTTAACAAAATAATACTCTTACTTACCAAATCGTTTGCTTTCCCACCGTCTTAATCCCCTCGTGGTCCACTGCCTACATTCCTGAAGGGGAACGGCATCGTAATTTGTGCACATGACCCCTAACGACACTCGTTAAAACCGAGCCTATATTTCCCATCATATTCACTTCTCTATTTAGGACACTTGTTAAACGAGCCTATATTTCCATCATATTCACGTTTCTCTATTTAGGTATCAACTGTTATTCATCAGCAACAACCCTCTCTTAGCTCTTAGTTTATAGAATCTCAGTACACTGCAATGCTTACCTCCTAAATCGCTTAATTTCCTCAAGGCCATGCACATCTGTCTGCTTCTAGGTTTAAAACACAAAGCGAGCTTCCCTCCCACGCACTTGACCAGGCGGCGGGAAACCGAGCCGATGGTTCCTTTTTCTTGCTCGTCATGAAGGGAGAGAGGAAGTAGGGAAAGCGTCCAAAATCACCCTTAGTGCCCACAAAGGGAACTTGTTACTCGTAAATAAAAAAATTTTTTCTTTTTTTTATGGGACAAGAGTATACGCTTATGTCTTATATCGAGTGGCCCGAAATTCAATTACCAAACTTTTCTTTACCACAAAAAACAGCTGTTTTTCATCGCGTAGCGGACATATTGTTAACAGTCGCGCAGAGAAGATGCCCAAACTTTCCTTTCCCGCGTCGACACATGTATTGTCCGTGCATTGGTTTGTTGTGCCAGTCCTCTGTTCTGTTTGTCATTCTCCTGTCTCTATATTTCTGGGTCTTTGTCTACTTTTATTAGTCCTTCTTCCCATGCACTCTTTAGCCACTCGTCTTCACTGGTTTTCAGATATTGCCCCAGTGCTCTGTTCTCGTTGTTGACGCAGTCCTCTATACTTAGTAGTCCTCTCCCTCCTTCCTTTCGTGTTATGTATAGTCTGTCCGTATTTGCTCTTGGGTGTAGTGCTTTGTGTATTGTCATATGTTTCCTGATCTATGCTGCGGAGTTCTGCCTTCGTCCATTCCCCTATTCCTGCACTGTATCTGATTACTGGCACTGCCCATGTGTTTATGGCTTTTATCATATTTCCGACGTTATTATTATTATTATTCATTATTATCATTATTACTATTATTAATATTATTATTATTATTTTTTATTATTTTTATTATATTCAGTAGAATTGCATATTCTTATTGATCATTAATTAGGGTATTATTATTAGGATTATTATTATTATTATTTATTACTATTATATTAGCAATATTATGATTATTATTATTATATTATTATTATTATTAGTTATTAATTTATTATTCTATTATTATTATTATTATTATTATTATTATTATTATTCAACAGACGGGCATACTATTCATATTCTGTAGTACGGAGATTGCCATGCGTGATATAAGAAAACCATATAGCAAGAGAGAAATTAATAATGTAACTAAAGGTAATCAAATGAAGATGACCAAATTAACAAAACGCAAAAAAGGGTTTAAAAAGTTGTTGCAAAAAAAAAGACTAATAATGTTGTGCAAATGACTTACAGTTTTATTGCACCAACTCGACATTGAACTGGACATACGAAATTACAGATAATCAGAGAAAAGCAAGGGATTTATACCTAATTTGTGAGATTTTTAACTTCTTGTAGAGGACTTTGGTGAAATAGGCTGCTTGGTTTGCAATTTTATGCGTTTTCATTTAGGGCTGCGGAAATATGTGTAGAGGGGTTATACCACGCATGGAATGTATGGAATATCGAGTTTAGGTCAAATGCCAAGTACTGGGACCTATGAGGTTATTCAGCGCTAGAAAGGAAATTGAGAGTAAGTAGGTTTGAAAGGTGTAACAGGAGGAAAATCTCGCAGTAGCACTATGAAATAATCGTTAGTAGAGTGTGGAGAGTAAGATGGAAGAACGGTATAATATGAATGGAGGTACAGTAAAAGGATTGAAAGGAGTTGTAGCTAGGGGTCGAAGGGACGCTGCAAAGAACCTTTAGTAATGCCTACATTGCACCTTGTGTGGTGCACTGACGGGGGATATAGCACGTATGCGAAATGCAATCTGTAGTTTAAAATAGTTTTTTTTTTTTTTGTCTGAAATTTTTTTTTTAAATTTTATTTTATCGCAGGCCTGTCGATATAATCATTGGAAGTAAAATTTGAAGTCCGGTTGTGTGAATTGAACGAAAATTAATGTTAGTTTCTGTACGAGTTATTTGGGGAAACATCAGAACATTACGAAAAGGTCACCTGAATTCGAAGAGGTCACGACTTAAGGAGGAGGAATCTGACACAAAAATGAGACGGATTCCTTGACCAAAAATTTTTATGACACCTTAGAGTGAGGTTTTATGGGGTTTTGAATTCTGACAAATTTGGGGCCCGCCTGATGGACCAAAAATTGGCCAATTGTCGGTCCTATGAACATGGAAACTGTGATGACAAAAAATGAGTCTCCAAAATATATTTACAGTGGCAACGTCAGAATCGCACCTCTCTCTCTCTCTCGTAACTCAATGGGAGGGTATATTGTTTAATTTACCGCATTTATAAATTAAATAATAAAATATGTTAATTGCCAATGGAATTGTTGAGATGAGCTTAATTTAATATATAATACGAATGTATTATAAATGTGTATAACTACACGCAAACGCACATACACTCAGACACAGACACACATATATATATACATATACCGAATGGCATAACAGTCTTAATGTATTTGATCATTTATGTATAAAATTGTCTACTATCTATCTATCTATCTATCTATCTATCTATCTATCTATCTATCTATCTATCTATCTATATATATATATATATATATATATATATATATATATATATATATTGATATTTACAGCCAGCTCTGTATTTCTTGGAACAGATAATTTGTATGGGTAACACCTTTTTTTTTCTCTGTTCTCAGTTCGGCTCGAAATGGATCCTTATTGGAGGATACATCACTTTATCTCCCCTAATCATATCATTGTAGAATGTATCATATGACGCGTGCTTAGTTGATGCAAATCTATTTACTAAATATATTAATTTCAAGTGAAGATTATGCCTTCCTGCAAATTATGTTCATAGACTTATCGCTCCAAGGCTGGCTCTCATTTTGATAGGTGGAGGGTTAGACATTTCTGGAAACATAAAATTTGGTGAAAGTTCGAGCAAATCGGTTGACTCGTGAGAATGTGATCACTGGGTAACATTTTGAAGGAAATATAAACTTGAGTTTTTCAGCAGGTCAATCAATCTTCGTCATGTAATGAGTGAAATTACTTGCATTAATACCAGCATGTGATATGAATGACGTTATAACTGATTATGAATGATTTGGAATGACATAATTAAGAGACAATTCTATGAGAAATGAATACGTCTTCAGGTAGGAATTGTAAGACTGTCTGAGAGAGAGAGAGAGAGAGAGATACGTGGTCAGATTAGCCACAAGTGTCAGCGGCTAACAGCAGCAGCAGCAGCAGCAGCAGCAGCAGGAGTCCCTGAGTAGCAGCACCACCGCAGCTGCTATAACAAGGAAATGATATAGCATGTTGAGCACATTGTCATTATCGGGACGGGGGGCGTGGCCAGGCGCGGCGGGGGCCAATCAGCGCGCGGGACGGGTGGCATGTGACACTTCAACTGCCATTATTCATCAGGGCCGCCTCCCATTGGCTGCTTCACTCAACCCTCGCTCACTAACCTTGCAGGGGATACCTGCATAATGTGGTAAAGCCTAACTCCTGCATCTCTTTATGTGCGCTGGTAGCGCTGGTGGTGGTGGATATTTTGGGAAGATATTGTTTCAACATTTTATTTTCTCTCTCTCTCTCTCTCTCTCTCTCTCTCTCTCTCTCTCTCTCACCTTTTTATTCGTGCCTGTGCAGAGAGAGAGAAAGAGAGAGAGAGAGAAAGAGGGAGGGAGGGAGAGGTTGGTGGAGGTGGGTGCCATTGTCCAGTGTCAAAAACTACTTTAGGAATTTGGTATTTGATAATTGGTTGGGAACTCGAATGAAATTCAAGTTAGCAGGTAGGAGGAATTCACAGGAAAGGTATTCAAAGGGAACCTTCCCTTTTGTTATTAATATTTTTTTTTTTTGGTCCCAGCATTGCTGTCAAATGCTGTTATAACCCTTTCACAGCGCTTTCGACAGGTAAAGCATACAGTGTGACTTCACAGAAAGCCATACAATAATGACGCGAATTTTTACTTCTTATTTCATTCTCATTTTGTTTTGGCGTGAAAATCGTCAAGAATATGCAACGATGAAAAGGGAGTTGACCAATTAAGTATATGTAGACAGAAATACAAGGTCTGCTATCAAGTTTTATTTATTTATTTTTTTTTTGAGAGAGAAAGGTGAGGGCTGATGAGTTATAACTGATATATATATATATATATATATATATATATATATATATATATATATATATATATATATATATATATACACATAGAGAGAGAGAGATCAAATCATCGGTGACTTGTTGACCTAGAAAGTGAACTAGGGCATGTGGCTGGCAACCTCACCCCAAAAGGAAGCTGAGACGGTTGATGTCCTCTGGAGACATCCTCTAGATTGAAAAGACACATAGTATATGTACTCATACACATATTTTATATAGCTATATATATTAATTTGGGTTAGTACACTGCGTATACATTTTTACGTATGTCAGTCAGTAGATAGTTATCATTTGTTCATCGTACAAGATGATAATTAATATATACCTTTATTATTATTGTTATGGCATAAGCCAAAGAGGCCATACAGAAACTTCACTTTCATAGGAAAGTCGAACAGCAATAAATAAATAAACAAACAAACAAATGAATAAATAAATGAATAAATAAATAAATAAAATAAAGCAGTAAATAAATAAATAAAGCTAATGAAATCAACAAATTCTAAGATCTGAAAATATGGTGACATAATCCTTGCGAAGGCAGCCAATAACCAAGATGTCAATGAAAATTATTTAACTGCTATTGTGAATTTCATTTCTGTCATATTATTGTTTTTTTAGTATTATTGAGAAGATAAATCCCATTCTCATGGAACAGGACACAAAGGCTATTGACTTGAAATTCAAGCTTCCATAGAATATGGTGTTCGTTTGAAAGAAGGTAATATGAAATACAGAAAGAAAAGAGAAGGTACCTATTAGAAATGCAAAAAGTCAATTAACAAATTGATAGATAAATAAATAAAAATGTAAGGAAATTACTAGAATACAAAGAAAAGTGTTTTACAGTAGTATTGCGTTGCATCTTCGCTAGAAGTTTCGAAGCTCCAGTTGCACAAAACATCTTCAGAGAGACCGTTCCACAGTCCAACGGTGTGAGGAATAGAGGACCATTGGAACTGCGAAGTCCGACAGCGAGGCACATTTACTGCAAATTGGTGCTGCTGTTCAGCCAAACTTGTTGTTCTTGGCAGGAAAAGATAGTCAGAGGTCAATTGTGAATGTGAAAGATCCCTGTGAAAACTCAACTTTTGCAAAATTGATAAACAAGAGACCATCCGTCGATGGTCCGAGTCATAACTGGTAATCTGTATTTATCCAACTTATGGAAATTGCTTTGCTTGAGTTCAGATGTTTTAAAGTGATTTTGGTCTATCTGAGTCCAATTTGTGCCAAAGGGGTATACGATGCTGTCGTCTCCTTGTCAAGAAATTTCCCGAAAGATGTAGGAAATAAGGTAGATTATTTTAAATATCTCACAATTTTCCTTTATCCCGTAGGAGCGGAAAATAGACTTTTGTGTACACATTAACACATATGCACGTGTTATCCCGTTAATTCACTTCCCCTTTGAAGCCAGCGCCGATGACCACGGTTTTTGCGATGCCAGGTCGTATAAATGAATCGGTCAATACCCTTGGGAGATGGTCTCTGCTGCCGGAGGACACATTCATGCTTGTCACGCAGATACCGGATTTTACTTAATAGTTCGAGGAAAGTTGTTGACTATCTTAATGTTGCAGTAATCGAATTTAATGCTGTGAATGATAGACATTTTCCTTCCTTACGTAACTCGTCGGGTCAGGTCTATGAGAGTGACCTGCTTAAACTATTTTAATAATAATAATCGGAAGGTATGTATAGTCATATTGGAAAATATATGGAACTGTGATAATTAGCGAACTCACGAACGCGAACTCTCTCTCTCTCTCTCTCTTATGGTAATAAATGTAATGCTGTTCCTGATCAATATTTATCTTATATAAATCAAGATATGTAGTTCTACAGGTAACTTATATGGAACTACATGTAGCATATAGAGCGAAGACACTCTCTCTCTCTCTCTCTCTCTCTCTCTCTCTCTCTCTCTCTCTCTCTCTCTCTCTCTCTCTCTCTCTCAATACTGCATATAATATTTTTTCAACTTTCTAGATGACTCAAAATGTGCCCCGCCAGTCAAAACGTATGCATTTTGTTTATGCGAATTTTAACCTTCATAACCATCATAAAATATCGTCCCCTTAAACTTTATGTTCATTGATGCCGCTAAATTCCTGCGCATGATTTATCCATGCAATAAAAGTAGGAGAGAGAGAGAGAGAGTGCGTGAAAGAGAGTGAGTGAGAGAGAAAAATAGGCAGAAATGTAGAATTCAAATCCGACGTAATAAAGAAAATTTCCATACGCGAAAACCTACGTGATACAGAAACGAAAAAATGTTAACCTATTGCAACATGATATTGCGCCGCCTAAACCTATCTCCTCCCCCCCTAAACCCTCTACCTCCGCATGCACTCCCCTTCCCCGCTCCCCTCCCCTTCTCCTTCCCCCTCTTAACTTTTTTTTAAGGACCCCTCCGTAATGCTAAATGGTGTCAATTGCAAATCTTTCCGTTTTTCCCCCTTTCTCCGGGTAATAAGTGGAAGTGGAAAAATATTAAGCTCGTTTGAAAGGGCGCTCGGGAAACACTCATCAAGTAATGTCGACAGGTATTTCAAAATGGATTTTTTCCTTTCGCTTTCGTTTTATTTTTATTTTTTTTTTACATGTTCCTGGCTAAGAGTGAAAGAGGTACACAGAGAGAGAGAGAGAGAGAGAAGGATTCGAAACGGATTTTTTTTCGACTGCAGTATTTTGCGTTGGCCAAAGAATACAGGATACACACTTTTTGTAAACTTTTTTTTTTTTTTTACTCGTGTCAGTTCAAAGAGTCGATTTTTTTTTTTTTTTGGGGGGGTCTTGCTTTGCTTTCTCGAGTGGGTTTGAAAATCGAGGACCAACATTGACTGTTAGGAATGTGTTGGAGAGACGGAGACACAGCCATTCACTTGCTCGGGAATTATATCATTTTGCGTATGCATTTATGCAGATGCCCAGTACGTGTGTACATACATACATATGGATATATATGTGTGTATATATATATGCACACTCATAGTTTTATATATCTATATATATATATATATATATATATATATATATATATATATATATATATATATATATGCTATATAGTATATGCGTGTGTGTGGTTTTGTGTGCATGTGTGCATGTTTGTATACCGTCTTGAACTTGGCTGTTATTATGGTGGCACCTTGCTTATGAATATATATATATATATATATATATATATATATATATATATATATATGTATATATATATATATATGTGTGTGTGTGTGTGTGTGTGTGTGTGTGTGTGTGTGTGTGTGTGTATACCTTCAGCAAAACATACATTTTGTTTAGCGATTAGATATGTGTCTGTATATAAATATGTATATAGATTTATGTAACTATATGTATGTGTATTACATATATACATATCCATATGCATGTCCCATATATATATATATATATATATATATATATATATATATATATATATATATATATAGTATATATATACATACATGCATACATACATGTATAATATCACATCTTTTGAAGGCCAGGTTGTCGCAATTTATTCTGTGCGGAAATTTGGGACGGTTTAGTCCTCATACGTCGAAGCAATTGAATTCTGTCATCTGCATTAGAGGATGGACCGGAATAAACGGCTCCCTTCCTCTTTTATTAGGGAATTTTTACCAACTCTATTTTTTTCCCTCTCTGAATGAGATGCATATTCATACAGTATTTATATTCATTTGTTCATTATGTGTGTGTGTGTGTATGTGCGTGCGTGCGTGTGTGTGTGTGTTGGTATTTATCCAGGGGAACGGAACCAGCACGGTTTAGCTGCTTCGTATTATTTGCTGTTCCTTTTTCCAAGTGGCTGAATCGAGGTAGTGTTTAGTGGCAGTGTTTATTCATTTGTTTGTTCATTCTCATGACTTCACTTTTTTTTTCTTTATTTAAATTTTGTCGTTTGGTTTATACGAGTCCTGTAGGAAATGTGTGTTCTTGTGTTTTTCAAAGTCTTCGCGGTGACCTTTAATTCCTGCGACGCCAACTCGTTGAAGTAAATAAAACTAAACCGCAATTCAATTCGTGGATTCTCTTCTACATCAACTTTCGTTTTTCATTTTTTTTATAGATGATTTTGCCGATTATGCTTATTCTCCTTCCCCCATTTTTCATGATTTACTTTTGCACTTCTGCGTCTGTATAATATATATATATATATGTATATATATGTGTATATATATATATATATATATATACATATATATGATATATATATATGTATGTATATATATATATATATATATATATATATATATATATATATATATCACTTTCAGTCTACCTGGATATAATGAATTGGATCTTAAACAACAGTTGAGGCATATTATTTGTGAATATAAAAAAGTACATATATGTTTATTTATTTATTTATTTATTTATATGTATGTGTGTGTGTATATTATGAGGATTAGTCTGTTGAAATTAGGCTAGCTCAGTCTGTGTGGCCTTGTGTTGTTCGGCAAACTCACTTCAACTCAACCCGGGTGTACGAATCCCATCTGAAATTTTAGTGTATTTCATGTAGAATCCCTTCGGATTCAGTACTTACAATAGTGAAGGTAAATACGGGCTACCCAGGTGTAAGGGCCCGTGCTAGCATATGGGCAGCGTTCTCTAAATCATCACAGTAAATGTATGCAAAATGTGTCAGGAAATATAGAAATTAAGAGGCCTTTTGGGGGGTTGCTTTAGATTTAATAATAATAATAATAATAATAATAATAATAATAATAATAATAATAATAATAATAATAATAATAATAATAATAATAATTCATAACGTCAAAAATTCTTGCCCTCTCATTTCAACTGATCTGATGACAAAAATTTTCAGATGTGGAAGTATGTAAGTAACTGCTACTATAGAAATGAGCTTAGACCCAATAGCAGTCATTTTAGGTAATATTTGAAAACTGTAAATAAAATAGGTTGTAGGGTAAAACCCCAATTATAGTTCTGAGAGCTATTTTGCAACCTTCATTTAAAAACAGGCCAATTTTAAAATTAATCGTTTTATTAAAGCTCCAGAAATGACATGGCTTCCACTGTCGCTGCGTATTATTTTATTCATTTATTGGAAAAAAGTAGTAAAGGTGTTAATTAATTATTCGTACAACGTTACAGTACTTTATTATCTCTGGTGTTATTTCTGGTGGTGGGCTAAAATTCTAATTATAAAAGAATCTCTCTCTCTCTCTCTCTCTCTCTCTCTCTCTCTCTCTCTCTCTCTCTCTCTCTCTCTCGAATTTTGCCCGTAGTTTCAATTTAGGTTTATTGCATTCCTGTGTTCATACTTTGCCCTGCTGCAACACTGAATCTTTCCTTTTTATAAAAATACTGCGTTACAATTTATCTCGGCCAACTCCGCGTATGTACAAGCTTTTATCCCATCAAAAGACTGACTGTTTTTAGGGCAGCGACGCGCTGGGACCCTTGTGTACCCTTGTGTACCCTTTTTCGAGTGGACCAGTATGTGAGAAGATCCGACTATACGGATATATGAAACTATCAGTATATCTCGCTGTGTCACTCTTTCTGTCTTCCAGTTTAAACAAAAACGTCCGAATTTTATCAATATATGGGACCTAATATTGATAAGATGAACTTGATATCATACACTACAGATGAGACCACACTACTGTGGAACATGTCATTAACGTAAACTTATCTCACACAGCATGTCAATGGCGTGGTCGGTTTGGTCTTGTACTACCACCTCGGTGGCCGCGAGTTCGATTCTCGGGCATTCCATTGAGGAATCAGAGATGTGTACTTCTGGTGATAGAAGTTCACTCTCGACGTGGTTCGGAAGTCACGTAAAGCCGTTGGTCCCGTTGCTGGATAACCACTGGTTCCATGCAACGTAAAAACACCATACAAACAAACAAACAAAAATCATACGTGCCACGAAAACAGGTTGAAAACAAGTCTGCGACCTGTAAGTGAAGAACGAGTCTGTCAATTTTGGATAAACGTATTTAGTACTTGTGACCACTAATAAGTCGTTGACATATATACAACCTGTTTGTATTGTGTTTGCAACAAGTTATCAACGCGTGTTCATGGCTTGTTTTACTGCAATGTAAACATACCTATACATTCTTGGTCGCAGACTTGCATTATATATGCTTAACCAACTCCACTTCTGCCTTTTATACAGCTGTTACTTAAGACGATGCTTCAGATGTGTTTACTTGACGGAGTGACATCTCGGTTACTCTAATTATAATGGAACTTCTTTACTTCAGAATTCTGTACCCTCTGTCTCAACATTTTCGACGCCAGATAACGAGCTAATCAATCGATCAGTCAATCGCCTTTATGTGCTGCTGACGATGTAGTTAGTTTGTCACCTAATGGACTGTCCATTGTCACATATCTAACAATAAACCCTAATTTCGCCTTTTTTTATTTCTTACAAATATGCTCTCTCTCTCTCTCTCTCTCTCTCTCTCTCTCTCTCTCCTGCTCTCTCTCTCTCTCTCTCTCTCTCTATATATATTATATATATATATATATATATATATATATAATATATATATATATATATATATACATATATATAGTGTGTGTGTGCGCGTGTGCATTTGTGTTAACACCCATATACAGCTTACATGATACCACCGTTGCATAGAAAAAATATTTCCTACTTATTCTCGACAGCGACACTTTTTACTGGGAAATTAGGAAAAAATAAAAATTTCCAGGCCTGAGCAATAACATTAACTAGGAGTTGTTTTTTCATGTTGATGAGATGTTTATCATCACACCCGAAGCACAAAATATGCAGATATAATTATGAGAGGTCAAAGATCCTAGTGTATATATCCCTGAGGGAGGAGGGACGGAGGGAGGGGGGAGGGGTCGGAGTAGAGGGTGAGGAGAGTGACCCAGTATTTGCAACGACGCCACCCTTTACCAATTAGGTAAATGGGCCCGGCCAAATCCAGGTGTTTTATGCATATGGAGATTCGAGCATAATTCTCACGTAATATTCACAATAGACTCAGATTTTCCAGAATATGGTATTCATAGAATTTTATCTCCTCTTTTGCATAGACGCTTTCGTCATTTGCATTTGCTCTTGATTCCCAAGGCAAGCAATTGCTGCGCGTGGTGTGTGTGTGTGTGTGTGTGTGTGTGTGTGTGTGTGTGTGTTTAATACAAAATTAAATATTTCCAGAAAGTCATCCAAGTATTAATATTATCCTATAATAGCTTTTGATAGTCATTCACTCAAATGTTTCTTTTCTTAGCTTTTAGAATTCATCTTAGAATATCTTAAGCTGCACTAAAGTAATGACAGTAAAATTCAGCTTAGAATATCATCAGCTGCACTAAGGTAATAACAGGAGAATTCAGCTCAGAATATCTTCAGCTCCACCAGAGTAATAACAGTAAAATTCAGCTTAGAATATCTTCAGCACTACTAAGGCAATAATAATAAAATTCAGCTTAGAATATCTTCAGCTCCACTAAGGTTATTAATAACGGTAGAATTCAGCTTAGAATATCTTCAGCTGCACTAAGGTAATAACAGTGGAATTCAGCTTAGAATATCTTCAGCTGCTCAAAGGTATAACAGTTCATTTTCATTCAGCTTAGAATATCTTCAGCTGCACTAAGGTAATAACAGTAGAATTCAGCTTAGAATATCTTCAACTCCGCTAAGGTAATAACAGTCCATTATCAGAGTAAAATTACAATGATCTAGAAACACCTGGCCAATCGTTAACGAGATTCAACACCTGTGTAATCGTCGACGAGATTATTCGACGGTTCCGTACTGAGATACGCAATTTACAATGTGTAAAAGACGCTGCGATTGTAACTCATATACTGTTAAAGCTCTCAGTTATTCAATATATCCATAAATTTGAAGTGACAAATGAAAAGACTGCTTTGTGGTAGGTCAAAATGGGGGCAAATGGAAATATTTCTAGAATTAGTATGAACGACTCGTTTAGTGGTGACAGTGACCAAATTTGATTGAGAATTGAAAACCTCTTGAGACATAGCTTTATATTTTCAAGAAAAATGTAATATCATAGTTATTATACTAATACGAAGCGGGTAGTGTTGATCTGTTTCGACAAAAAAGGTATTTTAGCAACATATCTGATCGAGTGCAAAATCCAGGTACCAGGACGAAATCCAGGGACCAGGAGGAAACTCGGGTACCAGGAGGAAACCCAAGTACTAGAAGGAAATACAGGTACCAAGAGGAAATCCAGGCATCAGGAGGAAATCCAGACACCAGGAAAAAATCCAGGCACTAAGAGGAAACCCGGTTTTAGGAGGAAATCCAAGAACCAGAAGGAAACCGTGTACCAGGAGGAAACCCTGGTACCAGGAGGAAATCCAGGTACCAGGAGGAAATCCAGACACTGAGAGAAAATACAGGTTCCGGGAGGAAACCCAGGTACCAGAAGGAAACCCAGGTACTAGGAGGAAATCCAGGTACCACGAGGAAACCGTGTACCAGGAGGAAACCTAGGTACTAGGAGGAAACCCGTGTACCCGAAGGAAACGCAGGTACCGGGAGGAAATCCAG
>NC_087212.1:38553954-38573954 GCF_015104395.2 Macrobrachium nipponense
ATGTATGTATATATATATATATATATATATATATATATATATATATATATATATATATATATACTATATATATATATATATATATATATATATATATATAATACACAGTACGAAAAAATATATATGCTTTTTCTTGTGTTATTTAAAAAAAAAATAGATAACAATGATAAATGTATTCGCTTGCATTTACTGCCTACATTTCGTGGTACTTTCTTGTGCTTACAGTATTGTGAAAAATGTATGTGAGTCTTCTTGCTTATGAGGACATTGAGCCTTTCTGTGTATGTGTCGCATGGTGTGTGAGACCTGGAGGCTCCCCCCACCCCCCTTTTTTTTTCAAACTATGAGACGGAGTACTTTTTTTCATCTCTTACAAGTCCTCTGCGTATTATAATAATGTTCTATCCATGTACGTGAGTCTTCCGTGCATAAGCATAGAAGTCTTCTTAATTATGCCTTTCTCGTTTGCATCCTCCTGTGTAAGACCAATTATTGTCTTCCCATATCTAAGACCAACGAGGCTTTCTCTGTATGTTAGTCTCCTTAAGTATAGGACAGGAAATTGTTCATATGCATATATATATATATATATATATATATATATATATATATATATATATTATATATATATATGTATATATATATATATATATATATATATATATATATATATATATATATATATATATATATATATATATATATATATATATATGATATATATATATATACACTGTGTGTGTGTATTGCATCTCCCCACGTTTAAAGCAATGTTGTTTCGTAATGAAAATATGCTCTTTTTGTATTTTTGTACAATGACTCAATCTATAAACTGTCTGTAAAACAAATACATTTGTTTTACAGACAAGATAAAACGTTTCGACATCAATATAATGTGATATTTTTAATAGCGACCATTGGAAATTGTTTCCTGGGAATATCACTTAGTATGAAAAGGAAAATGTGAATGTCATGTTTTCTCATTTTTTTCAGTGTTTTTCTTCGCAGGTTTCCGCAAGCGTTTTAGTTTTCTGTGGAAAGAATGCTATCGAGATGGCAATTTGTCTGTCCGTCCGCACTTTCCTGTTCGCCCTCAGATCCTGAAAGCTACTGAGGCCAGAGGTCTGTAAATTGGTATGTTGATCATCCACCCTCCAATCATCAAACAAACCAAATTGCAGCCCTGTAGCCTCGGTAGCTTTTATTTGTTTAAGGTTAAAGTGCGTCTAGCAACGGTATAGGACAGGCCACCACCGGGCTCATAAAGCATTAGACGCTGTACAGAAAACTCGATTGCGCCGACGAAACTTCGTCGCATTTTTCTTGTTTTCGTTACAGGACGTTTTAAAGGTCGTAATTTTAGTTTTCGCCTCATCTTCGTACTTTACTTTTTAAATTCATGATGTTTCCTTAACAAGATAGTTCGTATCTCGGTTTATGCAGCATTCGCTCTCTCTCTCTCTCTCTCTCTCTCTCTCTCTCTCTCTCTCTCTCTCTCTCTCTCTCTCTCTCTCTCTCTCTCAATTAATGACAACCAGGGTACCTCTGTTTACTTAGAAATTGACTTACAAAATTCAATGGAAAGTCGATTTTATTTTATTGACCTAATTTTCTTGTGTTTCTTTTTTTCATCGGATTCAATGAAAATTTTTTAAGGTTAAAACAGTTTTTAATACATGGAAATGTAGACGCTCGTTTTCCGTAGATAGCGCCGAAGGAGTTACTTATTTTACATAACAAGTACAAAAAAAATGATTGTACAGACCGACAAAAAGTGAGGAAATCATTTAAACTTTGAAGCTGGTATTAGCAAATCTTAAATTAAGAATTGCACTAAAATCTTTGAGTTGCCTTGCTGTAGTAATTATTTTTATAATTTGAATATGTTAAAAAAAAGAAGCAGCTATTTATGGTTATAAGCACTGACCCCAAAAAAAGATCAGTCGTTTTCGAAAAAGGAAAACAATATGGAGCATTTTTCCCGCCAAGATTTTAGCGCCAAGCCAACTGCCGAGGGAAAAACTGGCCGCGTCAGGTGTCAATAAAGATGTAATCTCGCCAATTGCCATCGACAAATTTGCAATCATTCCTCCGTGTGTTGATTACCTCTCGTCAGGAGGTGAGGAGCCATAGAGTCGTAAAAAGAGCCATCGTCTGGTAGAGCGGAATAGTATAGTGCACGTCGTGTCATGACTTTATGAAAGTCATTTATTGTCAGGTTTTTCTTTTAAATTTTTTTTAGACATTTTTTCAAACCTATTGGTGGGTGGAGTGGGTATTATTGTAACGGGGTTTAGTTGTTTATTAATTATAGGAAGGGCATTTTTTTTTCATTATATTTACCTCGTGAGGTGATATAAAAAATTGGTCTTACACAGTAAACTGATTTATTAAATTGACTAGATACAACTTGGTCTTAATAATTACTTGTATTTTTTTACTGGTCTTCATAATATTCATCCTGAACACAAGAATGTCATCGTTGTCATCATAAGTGAGGCATCAAAATAATAATCATTATTATAATGAAAGTGGTCATCACTAATACCATCATTATCATCATCATTCTCATCACAACTATTATTTTTTTTTTAATGGTCTTCATCATCCTGAACAAGTAAATTTCATCGTTGTCATCATTAGTATAATGAAAGTGAGCATCACTACTACCATCCCTGAAAGATCATCATCATCAGAATCATCACTATCATCACGAATGTTGTTATTATAATTTTTTAATAATCTTCATCATTCTGAATAAATGGATGCCATCGTTGACATCACTAGTATATTAATTTAAATGTTCATCATTCGGATAATGATAGTGACCATCACTACTAGACATCAGAATCATTATTTTCGTAACGAACGTTATCATTATATTTTAGAGGTCTTCATCATCCTGAGCAAATGAATTCCATCGCTGTTATCAAAATAATTATCATTAATATAATGAAAATGATCGTCACCAGCATCATCATCATTCTCATCACGAGGTCCCCCCTAACCCACCCCCACCCCCACGACCCCCTGCCCATTTTCACGGCCAGCCTCATCGCGAGAGAGCCGTGGGCGTTCGAAACACCGAAGGGGGAAAGTGTCTTTGGAAGCGGAGGAGGCCATTACCTCATAGATATGGCCAGGTAATTGATAGGTAGTGCCCGATGCCACCTCCGACACCAATCGCCTGCCCTACGCGCCATGTTTATGGTGGTTTAATATACCTCCTTTGGGCAGACCACAGACCTCCTCTTCCTCCTCCACCTCCTCCTCCTCCTCCTCCTCCTCCTCCACCTTATCCTCTTCCTTTTCCAACCCTTTTTACCCTTCCCTGTCCCGTTCCCCCACCCTCACAAACCCCCCCCCCCCCCCCCCCCCCCCCCCCCCCACCCCCCCCCCCCCCCCCCCCCCCCCCCCCCCAGATACGTACACATACCGACAACCACCACCTTCTGCCCATTTTCATATGATCTCTCTCTCTCTCTCTCTCCTCTCTTCTCCTCTTGTCTGTCCGCCTCTCTCGTCTCTCTCTCTCTCTCTCTTCTCTCTGTCTCTCTCTGTCCTGGTTCCCCTGTCTGTCTCTCTCTCTCTCTCTCTTCTCTCTCTCTCTCTCGTAAATAGCTAAGCGTTAATGTTGCACAGGGCCTTGCCTTTTATTTATTTGTTGTTCTTGATTTTTCATGCCTGCTGCTACAAAGCTGTTATTATCTATTATTATTCTCTCTCTCTCTCTCTCTCTCTCTCTCTTCTCTCTCTCTCTCTCTCTCATGTTGCGCATAGCCTCGCCTTTTTGGTTTCAGCAACTTTTCATTTCCGAATTTCCTGAAAGATCTTGTACTAATTTCCTGGACTTAATTTTGTACATAATTAGTCAAGTCGGGAATACCAAATCAAGAAAGTGCGACCTTATGAGATATAAAAGGAAAACCTTTCGAGTTCTTCCCCCGCATAAATTGTACCTCAGGTGGTTGTTAGCGTATATAATAATTGTTTTATTATTCTCATTATTTAGGCATCTTTATCTACCTGCTGTTAGCGTTCTCTCTCTCTCTCTCTCTCTCTCTCTCTCTCTTCGCTCTATATATATATATATATATATATAGATATATATAATGTTTATATATATATAAATAATGTACTATAATTAGTCTGAGAGAGAGAGAGTTGATAATGTATATATATTAAACACACACACACATATATATATATATGTACTATAATTAGTCTGAGAGAGAGAGAAAGAGAGAGAGCTTATTTCTATAGTGACCCCTACACCTTGTTGGCCTTTCTGGTCTGTTGTATGGCATAGGGAGCTTCTTCCCTCTCTACTCCTTGTGACCTGCCTTAGACTCCCCCCTACCCCCCTTCCTACCTTTACCTCCCTTACCTTCGCCTCATACCTCACCTCCCCAAAGCCGTTCTTCCTTCGTTTAAACAGCAACAACTCCGTAGTGTTCGTCTGAAGGTAATACGCGCTGATGTCCGGCATTACAAGATAACATCAACTAATAGTTATGCAAATACATACTGTACCGCCTTGCTCGCGTGTCCGATTCTTCGGGCTCTGACCTCGACTTGGTCGAAGGCACTGTTTGTCTGATATCCAAATTTTTTTTTTTTTTTTTTTTTTTTTTTTAAGGGAACATGAGATAGAGATACAGATGCTTATCTAAGGAAAGTGCGTTAATATTGCTGCTATGCGTTTTTTCAAGGGCATATCATGCATAGTTTTCCGAGGCGTTTTAAATATATAAGATTATTTCTTTGAAGATTCCAGTGTTCTAAAGACTTAGTATTCTTCGAGGGATTTTTTTTTTTTTTTTACTTTTGCATTTTGTGATATTACTCACCAAGTCGTTTATTTCCTCTGGTATGGCGATTATTTTCGTATATATCTGATCTGTTTATATGGAAGCTGATGTGTTGAGATTCCCTGAAGTTTTCCTTTGAGGTAAAACGATGCAACTTCGACCTGTCTCTCACTACGTACCCCTGAGACCTTTTTTTTTTTTTTTTTTTTTTGTTTTTTTTTTTTTGCCTAAAGGAATAACTTGAGCTACGCAATGTGAGAGGTATTGCTCGAAGAGGATGTTGTCCAGGTGAGAGGAGGGGTGAGGGGGCTGGGTCCCCCTTGAGGTTGCAGGGCCACAGGGCCACTAGGGCCACTCAGGGTTCTCCGCTATATCCACTGCTGAATCAGCATTTAACATGTCCAGCGATTTCGGAAACAGGGTTGGAGAGGAGGGGGTGACCCCCGGGGGGCAGGGTAGGTTTGGGTTGAGGGTGGGGGTGGGGGGTGGGTGTTATGCCGGAGTTGGCGGTATTATTCCAATTGCCGCGTTTGCCTTATATCACGAAATAAACACCGAAAGCGGGGACGACGGAGCCGATGTTGCAGACCTACTGGTTTTCATATTCATTGCATTCATTGGTGTGTAGTTCTGCTGCTGCTGCTGCTAACGGCGATACACTCCAGAGAGAGAGAGAGAGAGAGAGAGAGAGAGAGAGAGCCCGGCGCCAGGGCCGAGGACGGACGGACGGCCTGGGGATTTTTCCGGGCTAGCGCGCAAAGTGGACTGTAATCCCACGCGCCGGACAGAATCGCATCATACACGTGCCTGGGTAAAGGGTCGGAATGCCTCTAATGGGTTCTGATCTCACGCAGTTGAATATTACATTTCGTTTGTAGCAAAGTGAGGGGTTAACAGGGCGGCACCGACCTTTACCCTCCCCCTCCCCCTCACAACTCCTTTCTCTCTCTCTCTCTCTCTCTCTCTCTCTCTCTCTCTCTCTCTTTCAGTGTTAGAACAATTTAGCGTTTTGTGGGACCCGACATTTCATTAAGGACCCAGAGGGAGTCCCGGTGGCGGAAACGGGGCCTTTATGAGAGTCTAGAGAGTTTTTGGTTGGTTTCGGGGGCTGGAGACCAGGGGAAGGGGATGGGGGCTTTGGCGGGTGGGTCAGAGCGCCGTATAATCTCCGTTAAGAAACAGGGCTTCCATGTCCCCGTTGCTTACTTGGGATAATAAACAAACAGTGCTGTGTTGGCTGTTCAATTCTTATTCGGCAGAAGAAGAAAAAAATATTGGGCGAAGAAAATTTTTTTTTGCATGGCACCATCGCGTTATGTAATGAAAACTTAAGCTTTTGAATATAACGGGAAACAATTGTTCTTGCTTTTTGCCTGTTTTTATTATTTATATTATTTATTATTATTATTATTATTTATTATTATTATTCTTATTATTATTATCATTATTATTATTATTATTGCATTAAAAAAATTAGGACCTAAATTAGGGAATGACAAGTGATGTCTAATTGCAAAGCTGACATTTAATATGTTTATGATTAACGTAAGGACTTAAATTCTGTAATATCTGACTATCATGCTGTATTTGATTGACTAATCATTATAATTCGGCGTCTCAAATCCTAAAGGTATACCTCTGACACTACTGTAGAATAATTGATTGAATCATACAACAAATCAGTTTATTTTATACTTTTTTTTTTTTTGCTTCGTGGAGGATCATTCAATATGGGAATGAGCATCTTTATATATACATACATATGTACGTACATTTAATAGAACAGACAAGTCATTTGTGTAAATAATAACACAGTTCAATTATACCGATACAATATGAATATTTATTTGCAAACATTATGGTTATACTGCCGGTTCCGTTATTAGCAAAGCAATGTTGGATATAGTCAGTTCTTGGAAGGGTGACCATTGAAAAATGCCCGGAGCATACCGGTATAACTTCCTTTATGGAGGGGGAAGCACCAGAAGAGCAACCTGTGGCCTTCCTACTTTTCAAAAAATCTTTAGAGGTGAGGCTGCTAGCTCTACGCATTTTTTGCTTCCCCAGCAGAATGTGATCTGTATTTACAGCTGGGTGGACTGGTGGCCGACGATAGGTCGGGAGAAATCCACGGGCTTATGAAACGTGGTGCCGATTACTGAATCGCCTAGCCAATAGCACCTTTCAGAGATGAATGGTGGTGGGATTCTAGCATCCTTACCGGATGTTTGTATATAGTTAAATAGGAATTATATTTTCTGGGTTAATGTTAGCTTGCAATTCACACACTTCCGTCTTGTGACGAGAGCCCATTTACTGACCTGTTGACCCAAGCAGAAAAAAGGGTACCTGGTGGGTAGCAGTGTGATTGGCTGTACCCACGGGTATGTGAGCGGTAAGCTCTTCTAAAAAGAAAGGCTTATATATATATATATATATATATATATATATATATATATATATATATATATATATATATCTTATATATATATGTATGGTGGTTTATTAATACACTACTACAGTCTTGCGATTATCATTCTCTTGATGTATTATTAGCTTTCAGTGAACTCTGTGAACTCTATAGATAACTCTTAAACACACACACACACACACAAACACATCGGTCTGTACGTACGTGATTGTTCATGCATTTTCCTGTGTAGTGGTGGTGGTGGTGTGTGTGTGTGTGTGTGTGTATGTATGTATGTGAGAGAGAGAGAGAGAGAGAGAGAGAGAGAGAGATTCATGTGCATTTGTTCAGTTGAGCAAATGCATGTTTATATATATTACACCTGCCACATTCCATGTCTGTAAGAGTCTAAGTAGTAAATCCAGCTGTGCCTTCTGGCGCACGAAAAAGAGAAAGCAAAAGAGTATAATTTAAAAAAAAATGCGGAGTTCCATATATACATTAAATGATACGGAATGCTGATATCCTTTGCATTTAAGCCTTTGGTGATAGCGCAACATTTGCATTCCAATATATATGCACATATTGCAGCGTAGGAATTCTAGACGATTCATTCCGTCGAAATAAAAAAGAAAAAAATTGCTGCCAAATGGAGGAAAAAACGGATAATTCGAGAGAGAGAGAGAGAGAGAGAGAGAGAGAGAGAGAGAGAGAGAGATTTCACCTATTACTTTTGCGATATTTCCGTAATTTTTCGCGAAGATTCCTCAACACAATTGCTGTCAGTCTCGCCAGTACTTCAGATTGTCTGATCGTTAGGTTGATAAGAATTTGTAATTTGTTAAACAGGATGTTAATGTATTTATGTAGAATAAATCCTCTGTGCGGTTTGTAATTTAAATAATATGGTGTGCATTACTAATATTTTTTATTATTTATTAAGGAATATATTCATTAATAGATTTTGTATATTTATGAATGTATTTATTGTATATATTTATTGATATGTTTATTTACATAATTTTATATATTTGTTATTAATATATCTATTTATATATTTATTATTACTATTTGTAATTTAAAAAAAAGATGTAATATATTTTTGATATATTTTCACATATTTTTAATGATACCTTTGCTGATGTATTTGATATACTTATCATTATATTTGAATATAAATATACTTAATAATATATTTATAATCATTAAGAAAAAACCCCTTCTGACGAGCTCTATAAGAGAAGAATTACATCTCAGTGGTCTGATTAAAGTAATAATTATAATGATAATTGTCAAGATGTATCTAGATAACGTTATCAGTGTTGAAATAAGACATATGTAAATATATGCATGACTAAACAAATATATGAATAAAGTTACATCTAATCGGCAAATGCACATATAGCGGTTGTTTGCTTTGCGTTTGCATTTGTAAATTCATATATCTTTTATGCATGTCATATATATGCCTTAGTTTAGGAAGAGGAATGTATGCACATGTATTTTACACAGACACATACACACACACAGACACATATCTATATCTATATATATATATATATATATATATATATTATATATATATAGATATGTGTGTGCGTGTGTAAATATATATGTTTGTATATTTATATATATATATATATATATATTATATATATATATGCATATATATATATATATATATATATATATATATATATCTACATATATATATATATATATATATATATATATATATATATATTTATTTATTTATTTATATACACCTACATGCACACATATATATATACATATATACATACATGCATATATATATATATATATATATATATATATATATATATATATATTCATATTCATTTTTGCACACACACACACACACACACACCACACACACACACATATATATATATATATATATATATATATATATATATATATATATATATATATATATATACAAATCACATATAATTATATGTATATGCATATATATATATATATATATATATATATATATATATATATATATATATATATATATATATATATATATATAGATATCGATATTATATATTCTGTTTTTAAAGTATTGTAAAATATGAATAGTTGTAAAATAATGCATCCTTTGAATTTTAGTTATTTATATCCTATATATACATGGAATTTCAATAAGAACTGAGGCTTATCCCCCCCACCCCTCCCCTCCCTCTATCTCTTGTGAACATTACTTTCTTCGCCTGTTAATTAATGACTTTGAGTCTCGTTCAATCTTGTGGCGTTGAATATCGCAAGTTCCAGACAACAGTATACTATGAAGGAAGCTTTGTATAAGGTTCATATAAAGTTCTAGGGAACTCCTTTGATTACTGGCAACACTTCAGTGATAAAGGTCCCCTTACAGTTCCAGTTGTGAAATTCTTAGTAGAGCTCCTATAGCAAAGTTCCAGGTACTGCGCCAATAATGAAGTGCCAGACACAGGTCTCCAAAGAATTTTCAAATAGGCCGCAAAAAATTAAGTTGAGGAAAAATCTAATAATTGGTTCAAGCAAAGATCCAATAACAAAAAAAAGTTCCAATTGGAGGTTCAATAATAAAGTTCAAGATAAACCTCCAGTAATGAAATTCGACGACTAGCTGCGGTAAAGCTCCATTAACAAACGTTCCAGGTAAATCTACACCAATAATGCTTATGGTAGAGTTCCGGGCATGGTTCCAGCGGTAAATTTCCAGACAAATCTACTCCAAAATAGTTTACTGTAGAGTTCCAGGCAGCGCTCCAGCGATAAACTTCTAGGTAAAGTTCCAGATAAATATCCATCAATTAGGGTTTATGTTATGTTCCAGGCTTGACTCCAGAGATAAAATTCCAGGTAAATCTCCTCCAGAAGAGTTAATGAGAGTTCCAGGCAGCGCTTCTGCGATTAAGTTCCAGGTAGATCTCCTCCAAGAGAGTTAACGGTAGAGTTCCAAGCAGCGCTCTTGTATTAAGTTCCAGGTAAAGTTCCACGGGCAGAGCTCCAGGAATGTCCAGCTGGAGGCAAAACAAATGGTTCCTGCCGCTTTGTTTGCATTATAACTTAATATGCGCCCCTTCGATACATGGTGGCGCATGAAGCCCTTATTGCAGGGGTTACCAATTTGATATGCACCGCTCCCTTACGTGGTGGTGCATAAGAATCGTATTTAATCGTAACTAAGACTGCACAACATTGAATAAACGGTCTTTATGTATGATGCCTGACGCTATCGAGGGTTAGGGATTTATTTTTATTTTTCATTTATTTATCCTTTTCCTTTTTTCTTTTTTGCAGCTACAAGCTTGGAGCTTAGCTGCCTTGGAGAAGAGGCGCCTCAATGTTTATGCAGTTGATGGATGAGAAATTGATCTTTTGTGATTTTTGTCTGAAGTTGCTGACGATTTCAGTGCTGGTCGGCTTCCCCCAAAAGCTTCGATGTGCCTCTCCTTCTTTGTTTTTGGGGAGAGGGGACCCGGGTGCATTTAGGGAAGACCTTTATGCAGTTTCACAGCATGCTCTTTTGAGTGGAAGTGGTTAAATGTTCGTCGTTTTTGGGAATCGGCGCTTGTAGGAAACATAACGTGAAAACTGCTTTGAAGAATGTGGTTGTTATTTTTAGGTGCGCGCAACACTTTTGACATTTATGAACGCAAACTGCAGAAAATAAAAGAGTGAGGCTCTGTTTACGAAGCGTATTGCTTTGCATTCTCTCGCAAATCATCGCTGACGATTCCATTGTCAGTTGGTGACGATGATAAAGTAGGTCCAACAGGAGAATTATGAGGTCCCAGCCCAAGCGGATTGCATCGTCCGAGAGATGACGCTTCCAGACAGCTAGCTGTAAAAACCATCGCCAAGATGCCCAGTTCTGAGCCAGAATCAGGTTTTTATTGATTTGCAAAACTCGGTATATGATTACAGGGTGGCTGTCGGGCCGTGAGTGGTCTAAGCATCCGGGCGATTATAGCTTCGAAACGGCCATTTGATTCGCGTGGGACGCTCGCCCTTAGGCACGCCGGCCACTCCAGCACTGTCTTAGCTGGCCGGTCCATGAGAGCGTCTTGACCAACGTGCGTATGGCGGTGGCATTCGGAGCGTTTATTTACGGTGGTTGCCAGGGATATAAGGCTATTCGGGCCCACATTAGACGTGTTCATTAAGGTTTAATACGGTTGTATCTCCGACGGTAAAATGGATCTTAAAGAACATCGGGGTTGTTGTGATACATCATTAGTATCTTCGCTCAGCGCACTGTTTTGTGACCAATTAGTGGAATGGTGTTTTTTCTAAACGTTTTTCTGCTCACTTGTTATTCTGTACCTAATGAATCTATTATCGGCTGAGCTATCGAAACGAGAACCACAGCGAGAGAGAGAGAGAGAGAGAGAGAGAGAGAGAGAGAGAGAGAGAGAGAGAGAGAGTTACTTTACACTTTACACGGTGTTTTTGAGTGTGAAAGATAAATGCACCAAAGAAATGTAAACGCGAAACCTTACTCCCCAATACAGAAGTCGCTCCATTCATCATGTAAAATGGATGATAACAATTGGGGAAGAGAATCTCCTTAAACTGACAATGCAAGGAGGGGAAAAAAAAAAACGTAAATTCAAATGAATGAGATGAAAGGGGGGAAGAATTGATTTAGATCCGATAATTAGAGTTGATCTCAAAACTGTCCGTGTCGAGACTTAATCTCTAAAGCTGGCTGCTTATAAGCCGAGATGCTGACGTCTAGTTTACAGTTTCATTCCCTTTACTCAGCGGATGGCAATAAAACCTGTCTTTTTCGACGCATCAAGTAAAGTCGAAAAGAAAAAAGTAAACGTCTTGGATATTTAAAACACATTAATGTTACTTTTCAGAGAATGTAACGTGTCTGCTTCGTATCTGAATATCATGACTAATTTGTGAATGAATTCATCCCGCTGCTATTTACATGATGTCGGTGAATGGGACTTATTTAGTTTTCACCTCGATAGCAACTTATAGTCAGACTTATTGCAAGAAGTCATGTGCTTTCTGAACCCTAGAAACGCGTATTTGTATTCGTCATAATTTTAAGCTGTTTCGAAGAAAATGCTTCCAAAATGAAAGACGTGGTAGGACCATGATTTACGAACGAAAGTTATAAAGCGCCACTTCTTTTCTGCAAAGCTTCCCTTCTTCTCATACTTGCAAAGATAAATATTGAATTGAGGAAAATAACGATCCATTACCGCAGTTATTAATATTTTAAGGTTAGAAAAGAATTTAAAAAGGCTTCATTAATATACTGTAAAAGCCAGAAATATATCAGTTGTCTGTCTCATGAATAGTTAACGTACTAAATTCGTCAAAAATCATTTCTCTAATCCCTTTGGTAGAGGGATTCCATTGTTCTAATACGCAACTGCTCCCAGATGTCATTATCAGTTCATTTAATCAAATCTCGCACAATCATGATGAAAGATACCTATATCTGAGAATTGGACCCACGTGAATTCCAGATGTGGTATTTGAAATTTAGGCTTTCAAGCCAAACACTGGGGCACTTTCGGCCATTCACCTCTGAAAGAGTTGGAGTGGCTGGACAGCAAGATAAGTAGACGCAGAAAGTAAAGGAGATAAAGTACTTTAGTAGATTCCCATCAACCATGCATCTGATGTCTAGGCCAGTCCCTTACGACGAACCTGATTGGCTATTGATAAGCCAATCACAGGGATGGAAACTCTCAGTCTCTCTCGAGAGTTCACATAGGCAGGATGTATGTTCCAAATCTCCTGAAGGATACTTTGAACATACATTCTGCCTATGTGAACTCTCGAGAGAGACTGAGGGTTTCCAGCCCTGTGATTGTCTTATCAACAGCCAATCAGGAGCGTCGTAAGCGACTGGCCTAGTTATCAGATGCACGGTCGATGTGAATCTGCTATAGGATGTAAAGGTGGAATTAAGAGAAAACCAAACAGTAACAGTCAGAGAGGTTGGACAACAAGATTAAAGAAAGACGTAATAGCGGTAAACTAAAAATCTAAAAATTGGGTGCAGTTAAGGATCGAAGGGACTCTGCAAGTACCCTTTAATAATGCCTACAGTGCATAACGTGAAGCGCACTGACGGCACTATTCATCTACCGGGGAAAATCTCCTAAATGACCTCGATAGTTATTTTAACACGGTAAGAGAAAACTGACGTCAGAACAATATATATATATATATATATATATATATATATATATATATATATATATAGTATATATATATATATATATATATATATATATACATATATATATACATATATATATATATATATACATGCACATATATAGAGTACATATAAATATATATATATATATATATATATATATATAATATATATATATATATATATATATATATATACACATATAGAAACATTGAAAGGTAATGGTGTTGAGTATGCACTCGGTAATTCCTTGTTGGATTATTTTGAGGGTTGATTTATCAAGTACTGGATATTAGATCGTTAACGTTGGGGTCTAGCATAAGATGAAGTAAAAACCCCAAATTCATGAGAAAAGAGATGATGATGCGTAGCGGATAAATTTAAGAACGTTTTCCCTCCTCACCATTAAGAGAATCTTTATATATACATATATTATTAGGTATATCTTATATCATATATATAATTATATATATATATATATATATTATATATATCATATATATATATATATATATATATATATATATTATATATAATATAAATATTTTAGACATATATATGTATGTATTTATGTTTAATAACACATTAGAAATATGTATTTATGTTTATGTAAATACATAATGATATATTTATCTATGTATATATACCAAGACGTCACAAAAGTAAACACGTGATTTTCTTCATTAGCTGAAGCCACTGGGAAAGTTCAAAATGAAATGACCGGGTGCCAAGAAATTTGGTGTATTTTTAATACATCTCTGGGGCACAAAGATGTGTTAGATATACAGGAACGTACTTGGCACTCTGTCGTTTCACATCGAACTTTCCCAGTGGCTTCAGCTATATGTATACGTTTATATATATATATATATATATATATATATATATGTATATATATACATATACTTATATATATATATATACGTATATATATATATATATATATATATATATATATATATGATATATATATAAGATATATATGTTATAGTAGCTAAAGCATGAAAATAACAGTAAAAAAAACTTGCTTAGTCCAGATTGGTTCAAACTGCAACTACTTTCATTCCTTTTACTGTACCTCCGTTCATAATCTCTTTCCTCCATCTTACTGTTCACCCTCTCCTAACAATTGTTTCATAGTGCAACTTCGAGGTTTTCCTCCTTTAGCACCTTTTAAACCTTTTACTGTCAATTTCCCTGTCAGCGCTGAATGGCCTTAGTTGCCCCAGTGCTTGGCATAACGCCAAAAATCTATATAAATAAAACATGATTCAAGGTTCGTGTTTTTGTGAGAACGAGAAATTTTCAAAAAAAGAAACCTTCATGACAGGAGATTGTGAACAGATATTGTTTCTACTTATCCTCTTCTACCTTTACTAATGTTGAAAGCTTCCTAGTTCATCTAGATTACCTGTTCTTCCCTAATTATCTTCTTCTCTCTCCACACATTTAGATGCACTTCTGATACCGATGATCTGATCTACAGCTTGGGTAACAGTCTCGCTTGAAAAAACAATTCCTTTTTCGACCGTGAGCCGTAATGATATATTTTTCCTATATTCATTACCTACGTCGTGGAGGGTATGTTGAGGTTGGTTTGCCAGTATGTCTCTTTGTTTCTTTGTAAAAATATGGGATGAAATAATGTATTGTTCATGAAACTCTGTGATAGGGATCACATCCAAAGAACATTTTGATTGGATTTCTGCATAAGTTCATTTTTGGAGTGTAATCTGGGACTTGAGCAATCCATTTATTTATCGTTATTGTCACAAATACGTATCTGTAGAAAACATCCACTTCTTCTTCTTTATACCTTTTACAAGAAAATGGCGAAGTTTTGAGAACTATGCTAATAACCCATATTCTTTTAGGGGAGGTGGGCAGCGGCAAACACCATTAAATATGATCTAAGGATTCAGTCTTACTTTACTAGGCAGATTATATGCATACATACACACACACACACACACACACACACATATATATATATATATATATATATATATTTGCATATGTATTTGTATCTAGTATGTATGTTTATATACACACATATATACATGTGTGTATGTGTTTACGAGTGTTTGAAAAGATACAAATTTTCAAGTTAGATTTTAAGTGTTTTGTAAGTTTTGCAAATATTTCTCATTATCATCTCGTGTATTTTGTACGCGTTTACATTCGATAAGCCACGTCATTTCATATCGTTTATTTGTGCACTCTGCCGGAAGCAGCACAGTTTACAGTGCATACGAAGCCAACGTCTCTGTTTTTCATCGTCATTAATAAAAGTCGCGACGTCTGTCTGCGCAAAATACTTCTGCAGCCGAAGCCAATTAAAGAACTTCGTCACGAAGTGTCCTCAGACGGACTTGATATTCCTGGCCCTAACCCCGGCGACCTCTGGCCGATATTCATCTGACCTGAGTTCCTGTCCGCAGTCGACTGTTCAGCGGGAGTCTTTATCATCATTTACATCGTCATTTAACCTTTCTTCTCCTAATTGCTGCTGCTGGGGTTGAGACACATGAGCGTTGGCTGTGCGGGGCACCTCCGTCGAACCAGTGTAATGCGTTTCGTTTTTACGGTGTCGCATTTGTACTTTCAGTTAATGGACACCATATTCTTCGGAAGTTGGAATTTCAAGTCGATGGCTCCTGTGGGCTTGTTCCGTATGGATAGGGTTCACCTTCTGAACAACAACAACAACAACAACAACAACAACAACAACAACAACAACAACAACAACAACAACAACAACAACAACAACAACAACAACAACAACAACAACAACAACAACAATAATAATAATAATAATAATAATAATAATAATTATAAAACACCAAGAGATGAAGGACACGATCAGGAAAAAATATATGCAGAGACTCAAGGCGATACTCAAGTCAAAACTCAACGCCGGAAATATGATAAAAGCCATAAACACATGGGCAGTGCCAGTAATCAGATACTGCGCAGGAATAGGGGAATGGACGAAGGCAGAACTCCGCAGCATAGACCAGAAAACCAGGAAACATATGACAATACACAAAGCACTACACCCAAGAGCAAATAAGGACAGACTATACATAACACGAAAGGAAGGAGGGAGAGGACTACTAAGTATAGGGGACTGCGTCAACATCGAGAACAGAGCACTGGGGCAATGTCTGAAAACCAGTGAAGATGAGTGGCTAAAGAAGTCATGGGAAGAAGGACTAATAAAAGTAGACGAAGACCCAGAAATATACAGAGACAGGAGAATGACAGACAGAACAGAGGACTGGCACAACAAACCAATGCACGGACAATACATGAGACGGACTAAAGAACTAGCCAGCGATGACACATGGCAATGGCTACAGAGGGGAGAGCTAAAGAAGGAAACTGAAGGAATGATAACAGCGGCACAAGATCAGGCCCTAAGAACCAGATATGTTGAAAGCACGATAGACGGAAATAACATCTCTCCCATATGTAGGAAGTGCAATACCAAAAATGAAACCATAAACCACATAGCAAGCGAATGCCCGGCACTTACACAGAACCAGTACAAAAAAAGGCACGATTCAGTGGCAAAAGCCCTCCACTGGAGCCTGTGCAAGAAACATCATCTACCTTGCAGTAATGAGTAGTACGAGCACCAACCTGAGGTAGTGATAGAAAACGATCAGGCAAAGATCCTCTGGGACTATGGTATCAGAACGGATAGGGAGATACGTGCAAATAGACCAGACGTGACGTTGATTGACAAAGTCAAGAAGAAAGTATCACTCATTGATGTCGCAATACCGTGGGACACCAGAGTTGAAGAGAAAGAGAGGGAAAAAATGGATAAGTATCAAGATCTGAAAATAGAAATAAGAAGGATATGGGATATGCCAGTGGAAATCGTACCCATAATCATAGGAGCACTAGGCACGATCCCAAGATCCCTGAAAAGGAATCTAGAAAAACTAGACGCTGAAGTAGCTCCAGGACTCAAGCAGAAGAGTGTGCTCCTAGAAACGGCGCAAATAGTAAGAAAAGTGATGGACTCCTAAGGAGGCAGGATGCAACCCGGAACCCCACACTATAAATACCACCCAGTCGAATTGGAGGACTGTGATAGAGCAAAAAAAAAAAAAAAAAAAAATAAAAAAAATAAAAAATAAAATAAATGTTGTACTTTTTTAGAAGCAATTTGGAATAATTTCATCAATTTATTGTGAATATAGATATGTACGTTTTTCGTTTGCATCTTAGTATGGGTGACAGTTTCATAATGTTACGGTTTTTTACCTTTTATCGTTATGATAGCTTTTGCTGTTCTTTTTTATTATTGTTAATTTCAATAGCATAGGAAGAGTGATTTTACTCAGAGTTCTGTTGTGTACTTGTTGTTTTTATCGTGGTGATTGTGAATGCATGTTTTATGAAACTGTGTATGTATGCATGTTTGTATCAAGAAATTTTATACAACATAACTCGTCCCAACACATGGAAGAAAGAGAAAAGTTATTCATACGGTGAACACTCTTGCAAAAAAAAAAAAAAATAATAATAAATAAATAATTAAATAAATAAAAGGGTAATAAAATCCAAATGGATCTTGTTTTTCCTCCCCCGGGTGACAGAAGGGGAGACATGACGTAGCCACCCACCCCGTGCAAACTAGTATGTATGTATGTATGATATATATATATATATATATAATATATATATATATATATATATATATATATATATATATATTAATTCTAGTTCTTCATCATCTGCGTTGCAAAATTTGCGCCAATTATATCTCATCGAAATAGCAATGAAAAAATAAATAAATAAATAAAATAAAAGCAAGGAATATCTATACGATCAGCAGCCAGACAGTGCCCAGGCCTTGCCCTTCGAGAACGATACTGTGACTTGGGGCTGATTAAGAATTCAATTAAGGGGTCACGTACGCTTTTCGAAATCAGACGTCGGGGCACCTGACCTGACCTCTCGACACGCACGGTTCCATTTTAAGAAAGAGCCTCCTGATAAATTGGAACGTGCCAAGCCGTGACGGTGAAGGGTTACTAATGATCCCCCGGACCAGATCTGCTTTTGGGCTGCAGTCATTTCCTAATTGCTTGCATGCATAAAGAGGACCGCGATCGGCGCCCTTCTTGAAGGAGCCGAGGGGCTCTCCTGAAGGGCCTTAGCGCACTTCCGTTTGCTTTGCTTTGAATGACCCCGAAAGCTCTCTCTCTCTCTCTCTCTCTCTCTCTCTCTCTCTCTCTCTCTCTCTCCTCTCAGAGTAAATGGTTACGAGACCATTTCACACGCGAGTAAACCCCAAGTTCGATCTCCAAACCAGATGAGGAAAGGGACGGTTGGATTACTTATAGTTTTAGTTTACTGTACAACAAGACTACTGATATGGCTATTTGTCTGTCTGTCCGCACCTTTTCTGTCCGCACTCAGATCTTGAAAACTACAGAGGCTAGAGGGCTGCAAATTGGTATGTTCATCATCCACCCTCCAATCATCAAGCACACCAAATTGCAGCCCTCTAGCCTCAGTAGTTTTTATTTTATGTAAGGTTAAGGTTAGTCATGATCGTACGTCTTGCAACGCTATAGGACAGGGAACCACCGGGTCCTGGCTGAAAGTGTCGTGGGCCGCGGCTCATGCAGCATTTTGCGCTATACCAGAAAACTCTATTGCGCCGAAGAAAATTTCGGCGTGTTTTTACTTGTTTCTTAACCAAATGTTGAATATCAGAGCGAATTATGAGACCTCTTTGTTACTCGGCTGTTGTGGATCACATCTGGAGAGACGAGCGAGAGATCAGAGGAGAGAGAGTGAGGAGAGAAAAGGTTGACGGGTTTGTTGAATTAGAGTTGGTTGCCGGTCAAAAATGATTTACGATCAATAAGCAATTTTGATTTTGAAAACGTGAGGGCCTCTATGAGGAATTCCTTATTCAGGAGTGATGCAATTACTTGTAATATTTTTCCCTTGAATCTTCGAGAATAATTTTGTCATTTTCTACTCATATGTTCTAAAAATTAAAAAAAGGTTTTAACAAAATAGTAGACAATGATTCGACATTTATAAATTTGTTTTGTAATCCTGACATCCAGCCGAAGGCTTCGTCTTCACAATGTTTTTCGAGTCTTATTAAATTCCATGTCCGTCCCCACTTGGAGGATACCACCTTCAGTGTGCCTTGTATGGCACACTGTAGTTTCTCTTAAAGTGTGTGTTTGTGTGTTTTTTTTCTAGTGTCTACCTTAGGCTTCAGTTGCAATACTTTCTACCTTTTCCATTTCATATGTTACTTTCGACCTCGTCCCATTTCTCTGACCTGACCTTACACCAATTTTCAGTTCTCATTCAAAAACAAAGCTTTGGGTCGAGTCCTATGAGAATCTGGGTGTGTGACTCGTCATGCTAACGTATAATAATAATAATAATAATAATAATAATAATAATAATAATAATAATAATAATAATAACCATGCAGCCGTTCAAATACTGCAAACCTCCGCCAAGAGTGAAAAAGCCATCCCCTGCCCTTCACCAGAGATTCTTTCTTCTCGTGGTTGTATTC
>NC_087212.1:38583954-38603954 GCF_015104395.2 Macrobrachium nipponense
GATGTATTTGCAATACAACTAAGTTGTATTTTAAGACCGGGCTTCAGGCGACCTCACCTATTATTGTCTAGTCCCTTTCCGTGAGAACATGAAATTGGACGATATCCAAGCAGCAGCCTCTCTCTCTCTCTCTCTCTCTCTCTCTCTCTCTCTCTCTCTCTCTCTCTCTCTCTCTCTCTCCAGAGTCTCTGGGAACCAAACACACATCCAGACGTTGTGTTTCAGTCATGGTTATTTACTCTCCATTGGATTGTTGTTTGTAGATCACACAGAGAGAGAGAGAGAGAGAGAGAGAGAGAGAGAGAGACTACCCCATCAAGTAACTGGATGCTGTTGTTTCAAGCTCCTACTCTTAACCCCCCGCCCGTATTCCCACCCCATCCAACCCCCCCCCCCCCCCCCCCCCCAGCAGATCTTGGATCTTCAAGCATCTGTTACCTTGGTTTCCAGTCTTCCAAGGCTTCCAGGAGACCTCGGGGACCGAGTTAGACACCGGAATGTACGTATATCTGTGTTGTCTTTGCTTCGTTGTAAATGTCGATTTAGTTGCTAATGGCACTCCTTGCTGGGTGTTTCCTCTGGATGAGTGATTGATGGAAAAATGGATAATGCTAATAATAATTGTAGGGAAAAAAGAAGTAAGAAAAAAAGAAGAAGAACAACTCGATAGGATGTTGAAATGCTGATTCGATAAAGGGATTTGACATCTATTTTTTTAACATTAAAGAATTCCTTTAGTTTTTTCTAACAGGTTTAAGGAAATTCTGTTATATTCAGCATCTCACGGACTTATAAATGTCTAATAAAATAACTATATTATATTTTTTTTCTTCTGAACTTCAATACTTAGAATACGTTTGCCCCTTGTGAAAGTAATATTTGAAAGTGCTTTTAGAATTTTCTGTAACTTACCAATATTTTGTTAAAACACTTAAATACACCGAGTTTATATTTATTAAGATTCATCTTTATTTGTCTAATCATGCATTTATTTATATATTTATATATTTGTTTATTTGTTCTCCACTTGTTAAAGGGAAATACAGATAAACATTTACATAGACTCCTTGCAATTGACGTAAAGCAGTTGCCTTTATAGTTTTTTTTGTTTTACCAGCTCTCTCTCTCTCTCTCTCTCTCTCTCTCTCTCTCTCTCTCTCTCTCTCTCTCTCTCCTCTCTCAGGTATTCCAACATTGTTCCTAGACATTGTTGGACTGTGCCTTGCCTCTGGTCTATTTATTTATCTTGGGCCACCTAATTACCCTTCACAGCCTCTCTCTCTCTCTCTCTCTCTCTCTCTCTCTCTCTCTCTCTCTCTCTCTCTCTCTCTCTCTCCTTGCCAGTATTCTGTATTTGTGTTGTTAGTTGTGTGAAAGATCCTTATCGTATGATTTCAAAGTTTTTTTTTTAAGATTTTTTATAGCACTTCAATTATGTTTCCACACACACACACACACACACACACAAGTTCTGCGTTTTGGTTTGTCTTATATTAAATTTCGTTTTAATTTTCGGATGTTTAATTTCTTCTATAGTTATTTTTGTTGCTGTTTTTGTTCCTTGTAACTGATATTTTGAATTTGTTAATATTATTATAACAAAAGTATTTGCGTCTCTTAACTGAATTTCACGAATGTAATGATTGTTGCTAAATTTGACATTCGATTTTTAACAATAATTGCTAACAACAATAACAATTTCAATGTAATATATGGCTCAATGATTTGTTAGAGGAATATATTAATAAATGGGTAAATATATTAAGAAACCAAAATCAAGGTAAATATAATTCTGAGATAAGATCATTACAGAAAAGATACAGCTGAAATGTTAATAAAGAATAAATGCTAGAAGTTCATTTGTGCCTTAAAATTATAATCATGCTATTGATGACGGGGTTAGCTGTGACGATATAAAATCAAGTTACACTAATATCATTAAAGTTAACAGGAAAGTGAATAGGAGCGTACACCTATATTTAGGTTGATGTTTAACCATAATTATGAATTAAACTCAGATACATAAGAGAGTAACTCATATATAACACACATATAAACACACGCTCGCGCGGGCGCGTGTTGAAACAAAATTCACAGTCGTTACACTGAAATTCTAGCGCGAAGAAAGTACGAGTTTTAATTGTTTTTTCCCGGTTATTTATGCCTGTTCCTGCACTGTTATTATCCCTTGTTTACTGGTACCACCACTATTTATTATATTTTTTTTTCTCATCAGTAGCGTTCCTCTTGTTTTTCGTATGATAATAAAATATATTAAAATTATTTCACCATACTGTCATATGTATCCATACTGTGCGACAGTATGGTATTATGACCAATGGGGTGGAGTGGAGCTTTATTATTGTATGTATTAATTAAAATACAGCCGTACAGATTGTCCGCAGCGTAAATCAATTAGTTTCGGGCATCAGTTGCCCAAAGAGAGAGATTCCAGCTGATGAAAGGTTTAATGAGAAACAAAGACTCAATTTCCCTGTGTTGGTTCTTTGGTGGATGTAGGATGGTTGACTGTGGTTGAGTCTTGGGGTTTCTGGGATGTGGGCAACCTCCCCACACCCCCACAGCCTCCTTTCTCTCTCTCTCTCTCTCTCTACTTGACGTCTAGAGAGAGAGAGAGAGAGAGAGAGAGAGAGAGAGAGAGAGAGAGACCTTTACCATCCTAAAGACCTGAGGGCAAGAAGGGCATAAGTGCGTGTTTTTGAGAATGGAAGAGATTAGGTTGGGTAAGTACTTCCCTCCTTAAACCCGGCCTTCAGTAGTTTGACTTTTATTTTTTCCATATTCGTTATTTTTTTTTTCTCTCTCCTTCGCTTTTTTTTTCTTGGCAATCGTTTCTGTTAAATGTGTTATTTTTCCCTCGTGCGTCTGTCGGGTTGTTGAGAGAGAGAGAGAGAGAGAGAGAGAGAGAGAGAGAGAGAGAGAGAGAGAGATTCGTCGTTTTTCTGAGCTTCCGATTTCGAAAAAGGGCACAATTATTGCCCATTATTCCGTTTGGAACTGTCTCTTCTTAAGCTGTTAACTCTCTCTCTCTCTCTCTCTCTCTCTCTCTCTCTCTCTCTCTCTCTCTCCTCTGTTTAGGGCAGTGTTTCCCCCCCTCTCCATTGATGATTTTTCCTTGGCTGCTATAAACGGCGTGAATGATGATGACGGCCCTTCAGCGCTGATCGCTCCTCCGAAGGAGGAGGATCTTGTTACTGTATCGTCATAGATTAATTACGCCTCGAAATGCAACCATGTATATCGCACCCGAAAGGAAAGGTGGAAGAACTCCTACCTGACAGGTATCTGGGAAGAGTAGTGACGAGATCTCGAGGGTGTCAGGAGGAGGAGGAGGAGGAGGAGGAGGAGGTGGAGGAGAAGGAGTAGGTGTAGCAGGAGGAGGAGGAGCAGGTAGATGCTGAGGATGTCGAGAGGGAGAAGGTAGGAATGGTAAGGAGAGGGGAGGATAGAGAGAGAGAGAGAGAGAGGAGAGTTATGCCCCTTATGCCCTCACGCGGTCCCAGGCTGTATCTCTCCCAACGTACACTATAATTAAATGCAAATTCAAGTAATACATTACCGCTATAGGACAGCACTCAATGACAAAGTGGGAGAGAAGGCTGTGATTACCCGGGCTCCGACATGGAGCTTTGCTTCGCTTCTCTCAAACCTAGAGTATCTTGAACCTGCTTTTTATGACCACCTTGTTCAATGGACCACCTCGTTTATGAACCTCTCCGTGGCTACCAGCCAGCCAGCCACTCGGCAGGAGAGGAGCAACATCTTCAAGAACACTCTTCTTCTTTTTTATAAATACCTGTGGAATTTAAACAAAGCATTGACTGATGGTCGCGGTGGTCTGTGCTTTCAAATGCGATCCAGTGCTCGCTGGAAGATGAGGCTACGCAATGCAGGATCATATCCTTCTGCGGGAGACGGAATCCTGAAGTCCTAACTTCCACAGGATAAGTATTGCATCCTGTTGGCTTCGTGCTAGACTGTATCGACCAAAAGCATTGGTGGTTAAGAAAAAAGCAAAAATGAAAAGTTCTTTTTAGGCATGATTTACCAGCGGTCCTCCTCTCTCTCTCTCTCTCTCTCTCTCTCTCTCTCTCTCTCTTTCTCGGTTCCAGGGGAGAACAAGACAAACAAACGCAATCCATCCCACTTGATAGAAATGAACCAAATTAGTGGGGTATAATAGTCTGACCCTTCACCAGTGGGAGGGAAATAAAGGGAACGGTAGAACATGGGAAGGGAGGGAAGGAGGATGAGAGAAAGAAGTCATGGAATGTCGTGAGAGAGAGGAGAGAGAGAGAGAGAGAGAGAGAGAGAGAGAGTGAAATATGTAATCACCAAGTAGAAAATAAGAATGATAATTGATTTTTTTATTTTGTACTTTTAGAGAGAGAGAGAGAGAGAGAGAGAGAGAGAGAGAGAGACAATATGTGATCGCCAAGTAGAAAACATGAATGATAATTGGTTTTTACTTAGAGAGAGAGAGAGAGAGAGAGAGAGAGAGAGAGAGAGAGAGAGAGAGAGAGAGAGAGAAATGCAATCATTAAACATCAAATAGGAATATATTAATCTCATTTTACTGTAGAACCTTTTAAATGACTAAAATAAAGGAGAATGGCAAACCATTATCAAGACCATGAAATACTGAATTCATATTTAGTATTGACATATATTCAAGGTATATTCATTTTCACTTCAGAGCGTTATTGTAATCTATTATCATTAACAAACATTCTTATAAACAATCCACTGAAGTTTATGTAAGTCAGAAAGCCCATCAGGGAAAGTGAAGAAAGTTTTCAAATGTAGTTCCCAGTAAATGAAAGTTTTTGACTAATGACGCTTCACATTCTCAGCTAATATTTATTTTTATTTGTTTATATTGGCTTTAATCATCAGTGTGGTATCCTTTACATTCAGTGACTTTTGTTATTTTCAAACTTGCCTAAGTTCATTGCTGTCGTTGTCTCCTACTACAGCAGTTTTTTTCTTTTTCTTTTGTATTCTGCATTTACATTCGGACGAGCTGAAAATAAGCATTATTATTATTTATTTTTTCTATCACAGTCATGCTATTCGACTGGGTTGTTTTTATAGTGTGGGGTTCCGGGTTGCATCCTGCCTCCCTAGGAGTCCATCACTTTTCTTACTATACGCGTTGTTTCAAATAGCACGCTCTTCTGCATGAGTCCTGGAGCTACTTCTGTATCTAGTTTTTCCAGGTTCATTTTCAGGGATCTTGGGATCGTGCCTAGTGTTCCAATGATTTTGGGTACAATTTCCACTGGCATATCCCATATCCTTCTTATTTCTGATTTCAGGTCTTGCTGCTTATCAATCTTTTCTCTGTCATTCTCTTCTACACTGGTGTCCAATTATTATTATTATTATTATTATTATTATTATTATATTATTATTATTATTATTATTATTATTATTATTATTATTTACAGCTGAATGAGAGTTTCTTAAAAGGTCGGATTTCTTGTGATATTTCAACGGTATTTCTGGACATGAATTGGTTTAGGTATTTAAATCAATTGATTGATTTCGTTTTTTTATTAGATTGAAAAAATAACGAGGAATGCAGGTGAAATATTTGAAATACAGCCTGGGTAAAGAACCCACGCCCTAGCCAAGATTTCAGTTACAGTGTATGAGGGCTCTGACAAAAATTGTAATTTCACACATAATATTTCTTACAACATTTTAAAAAGTAAATGTTATTTTTATGACATTTATAAAACCATTGTTATTTTCTTATTACATTTATAAACATATTGTTATTTTTATATTACATTTATGAACATAATGTTATTTTTTATTACGTTTATTAAGCCAGTGCTATTCTTTATTACATTTATAAACATAATGTTATTTTTATTACATTTATAAAGCCAGTGTTTTTTTACATTTTTAAATATAATGTTATTTTTTAATTACATTTAAAGAGCAAATATTTTTTTCACTAATAAAGTATTTTCAGCACTTTGTCTTTGGCTTTTAATTGTTATTAATCCAGCTTTCTGTGGATTACATAATTTAGTCTGTTAATTATATATTTCTTTTCTTTTTGATGTCAGCAATTTTGTCTGCTCGCTGAAATTGAAGGAGGTTTATCAATAGGTTTAATGAAAATTAAATTTTCAGTGGGTTTGTTTTGAAAATTTCTGTGTTAGAAAATTAGACATCTTAGTTTTTTGTGACCCAGTATTTGATTCCATAAGTGTCCAATGGGAGCCTCAAGATGGCGTACTTGACCTATTCAATTGACCTTTGATGATATGATGCCATTTTAATTCAACACAATACCCAATAGAATTATCAATATGAAGTCGTTGACTTTTGAAAGCTCTAGTTTAAGTGATGGTTAAGTTGATTTTATAATCAATAACCCAGGAAGGAAATATGAAATATATGAAATGACAGGCTATCCAGTGCAAACTTCATACAAAAAGTACTTGACATTATTTTTTTACGATATTACTTAAAGCCTACCTACTCCTGCTTCATAAACAGCCTCATTATATAATATTCTGATATTTGTTGGTCAAGGATTTATAAAAATGACTGCTTCGTGCAAAGTTTTTTTTAATGAATAGAGAAAATCCTTTAACAGAACGCCCAGAACGGCCATAAAGATTTCTGCAACAATAATTTAAAAACGGAAACTGTTGGTGGGAGATGATATTGATAATAGTAATAGGACTTATTTCGATTCAGTACAAAATGCAAATACCAAGTGCACATTTAAAGAAAATAAAGACAGGGTAGCAGTAAGAAAAGAGTAGTATAAAATTGCGACGATACTGTTGATAACAAGGCATGTTGTCCAAAAATATGAAAACAGTGATCATGGTATTTATATTTTTATGATAAATAAGGTTACAGATTAGATAGCTTTGTATGTTACTAAAACCTGGAATTAAATTCTGTCTCAATTATTTTGTGACGAAAGCATCAAACCGCTAAGCGTCAATCTGTTTACGATAAAACGCAAGATAACATTCAGAATAGGCCTATAGCACTCTCCACCAAACTCTTTGCTCCTCGAAGATGGGAACAACTGGGTCCGTTTCCCGTTAAATCTATTTTGTTGATTAAGCTGTGAGTTATGTAACCTGGTGGTTAGTTGATTATGCATTTTCGTAGTCTATTCAGAGAAGGAAGGATATGGGGCGAGCAGTCTCATCCATAAAAGTGTTTGTTGTGAGTTGGAGGGTATACACCCTCTGAAACCACCCCTTCTACGTTGAAAAGACACAGAGATAGTAATAATAACAATAATGATAATAATGGAGAGACAAATCCACATTTATGTATATGTATCCATACATTTAAAGATAAATCTGTGCAGAAAGATTTCGAGAAACTGCTGGATTCCACTTTCCAATCTGAGATTGAAAAGGGGAATCGAATAGTTTCAAGACTCATGCTACACTGAGTATTTTTTAATAATAATAATAATAATAATGTTCTAAAGGGTCCACAATAATACAAAGTGTAAAAAGTCTGTGTATAATTTTGAAGACTTTACAGAAAGCTTTCGAACCCTTCCCTGGGTTCATCTTCAGTCCCCCCCAAAAAAAAGATGAACCCAGGGAAGGGTTCGAAAGCTTTCTGTAAAGTCTTCAAAATTTATACACAGACTTTTTACACTTTGTATTATTGTGAACCCTTTAGAACCTTTATATATACTCTCGTGATAGAGAGTTTTTTCCCTAATAATAATAATAATAATAATAATAATAATAATAATAATAATAATAATAATAATAATAATAATAATATCCTTAAATCCATCCTAGTAGTGGAAGGTGAGTGAAAAAATGGAGACCTGGAACAAGTCCTTTCGTAATTTATTTCTACATTCTCAAGTTTCATACTGAATGTAGAAATACACTACGAAAGTACATGTTTTCAAAGTTCCTCCCATTTTCACTCACCTTATACCGTGGATTTAAGGATATTCTTTTAACAGTATATTATTATTATTATTATTCTTATATTATTATTATTATTATTATTATTATTATTAGGTTATTATTATTATTATTATATTAATTAATAATAATAATAATAATAATAATAATAATAATAATAATAATAATAATAATAAATAATAATAATAATAATAATAATAATAATAATAATAATAATAATAATAATAATAATAATAATAATAATAATACTGTTAAAAGAATGGCAGAATTAAGCGAGTTGATTTTATATATGTTTTTTTCTAATTTCCTTACAATTCGCTTCTCAGGCTCAGCGATGTTTCTGAGTAACTGAGCCTGAGAAGCGAATTGTAAGGAAAATAGGAAAAACAATACATAAAATCAACTCGCTTAGTTCTGCCATTCTTTTTAACAGTATTTGCCTAAAAGAGGGTCTTCTACCAAAATAATAATAATAATAAAATAAGTAACAAGGACTGAAAGGATAAAGCTACCAGATGGAAGCAACATCAAACACATAGATGAGACGGGATACAAATACCTGGGAATAATGGAAGGAGGGATATAAAACACCAAGAGATGAAGGACACGATCGGGAAAGAATATATGCAGAGACTCAAGGCGATACTCAAGTCAAAACTCAACGCCGGAAGAAATATGGATAAAAGCCATAAACACATGGGCAGTGCCCAGTAATCAGATACAGCGCAGGAATAGGGGAAGGTGGGCGCAGGCAGAACTCCGCAGCATAGACCAGAAAACTAGGAAAACTATGACAATACACAAAGCACTTCACCCAAGAGCAAATACGGGCAGACTATACATAACACGAAAGGAAGGAGGGAGAGGACTGCTAAGTATAAGGACTGCGTCAACATCGAGAGCAGAGCACTGGGGCAAAATCTAAAAACCAGTGAAGATGAGTGGCTCAAGCGTGCATGGGAAGAAGGACTGATAAAAGTAGACGAAGACCCAGAAATATACAGACAGGAGAATGACAAACAGAACAGAGGAATGGCGCAACAAACCAATGCACGGACAATACATGAGATTGACTAAAGAACTAGCCAGCGATGGCACATGGCAATGGCTACTGAGGGGAGAGCTCAAGAAGGAAACTGAAGGAATGATAACAGCGGCACAAGATCAGGCCCTAAGAACCAGATATGTTGAAAGAACGATAGACAGAAATAACATCTATCCCATATGTGAAAGACGATAGAAGGAAATAACATCTCTCCCATATGTAGGAAGTGCAATACGAAAAATGAAACCATAAACCACATAGCAAGCGAATGTCCGGCAATTGCACAGAACCAATACAAAAAGAGGCATGATTCAGTGACGAAAGCCCTCCACTGGAGCCTGTGCAAGAAACATCAGCTACCTTGCAGTAATAAGTGGTAAGAGAGCACCAACCTGAAGGAGTGATAGAAAACGATCAGGCAAAGATCCTCTGGGACTAGGGTATCAGAACAGATAGGGTGATACGTGCAAATAGACCAGACGTGACGTTGATTGACAAAATCAAGAAGAAAGTATCACTCATTGATGTCGCAATACCATGGGACACCAGATTTGAAGAGAAAGAGAGAGAAAAAATGGATAAGTATCAAGACCTGAAAATAGAAATAAGAAGGATATGGGATATGCCAGTGGAAATTATACCCATAATCTTAGGAACAGTAGGCACGATCCCAAGATCCCTGAAAAGGAATCTAGAAAAACTAGAGGCTGAAGTATCTCCAGGACTCATGCAGAAGAGTGTGATCCTAGAAACGGCGCACATAGTAAGAGAAGTGATGGACTCCTAAGGAGGCAGGATGCAACCCGGAACCCCACACTGTAAATACCACCCAGTCGAATTGGAGGAGTGTGATAGAGCAAAATAGAAAAAAAAAATAATAATAATAGCATGATTTCAACTGAACGTTTTATGTACACAGATAATGCAAGTACATTGACTATGTATACTTTACATTAATTCATTGATGATAACAGTAGGAATTATGCTAATGGCTGTAGTATGAATTCCCCGCATGTGTTTCTTGTGCCACAATCTTACGGTATTGCAATACCTATAAACAACGAAACATAATTTTGAATTTTCAATACAGATCTAGTGCTATCTGACTGACTTAGTGTTGAAAGGTGTACGGACTGAGATCATATTCTAGGACTGAAAGATCGGGAGAGAGAGAGAGAGAGAGAGAGAGAGAGAGAGAGAGAGAGAGAGAGAGAGAGAGAGAGAGAGAGAGAGAGAGAGAGAGTCTCCACCAGCGTGCAAATTTCAGGTGCATGCGAGGAAATTCTTTTCTTAAAATCTGACTTGAGCACTTTTATTGTCCTTTATTATAAATGGTGGCATTAATAATTAATAATTAATAATTAATAATAATAATAAGTCAATAATTAATAATAAAAACTAATAATAATAAAATAATAATAATAAGCAACATTTTTGTTTCTATTTTCTTTCTGCTGCGTACGCATTTATACAAATGAAACATTTCACAACACTGGTATTACCTTATGATATACTTATGATATACATCAGACCGCTGACGAAACCAAGGCCTATAAAATATATAAATAGATCATTGTTTATCCTTTTGTAGCAATAATAATAATAATAATAATAATAATAATAATAATAATAATAATAATAATAATAATAATCATCATCATCATCATCATCCAATCCGTGGGCCATATAACATCACCACTTGACTTCGAGGCTCTCTCTCTCTCTCTCTCTCTCTCTCTCTCTGAGAAAGGTGTAAGAGAGGGTCTGTGCCCAGATTAGTGGACGAACGAACGAACGTCAGGAGACCATAATACCCCACTACCACCACCGGTTTGAAAAGAAATTCCTTTCGTGTAATAAGGTTTCGGTGAACGTTTTTTTCAAGAACACAAAAGTAATGAGCCTCATAGATTCCCTTTTTTTTTGTGGGGGGTATTTGAGGTTTCCGAAGTGGCCCAGGGCACGTGTGTTTTCTCCTTTCTGCGTTTCCTTGTTTCTTTGTTCATTTTTGTGCTGGGATTAATTTAAACATTGCATTTGTGCGATTTTCTTTGCGATTTTATTTTCTGTTTTTTTATTGCTAATTATTTTTGGATTGAAATATTTTGGGTTTTTCAGCCTTTCAATTTTATATGCATTTATAGAAGCAACAACGTATTCACTCTTACTTTCTTTTTTAATGATTTTTTTCTCGTCCTGATTCATTCTCGATTTAGTAATCATTAAAAATATATCCGTTGAAATACGTGATAAACCAAGAAATAAGTTAATCTTCATTGTTGTATATAATTTTCTCCAATTCTCACTGTTCTTACTTTAATTAACCTTGGGTCAAATTATGTTTTCATCCTTTAGATTACTTCATGAACTAAACAATAAGTTTACTGTAATATCAGCTGAGAATTTCCCCTTCCCCTTTCAGTCGTGATTAAGTCATAGTTTTCATACTTAAATCAACCTTGGATCAAATTACGTCTTATTCCCTAGGATACGTCATAAACTAAGCAATAAATTCATTGATATTTTTGCTAATAATTTCACCAGGAGTATTTAACATTTTGACTGCCATTGGTTTAAATAACGTCATAAACTTGATTCTTATCTCTCCCGTATCTTGTCTTAAATAATTTTTTTTTATTATGACGAGATTTCCGAGTCTTTTCAGGAAGCAAAAGTTGATCAGTTTGTCATTGAATTTACATAACTGGATTTATACTAAATCTGTTGGTCACAATAAAAACAATACCAAAACGATAACGTTTCTGGTGATTTTATTTCAGTGCCACCTTATAAGGCAGATGACAAATTGAGAAATTTTGAATGTGAATTTGCATTATAGATGCGAAATTATGAATTGTTGCTTTTTTGAAAATTAATCAGTGTCTAGTCAGAGTTGGAAATTATATTTTGATTGATACTGGTCTAGTCGCATTTCCAGAAGACAGAGATGAGGTTTTGAATAGAGCCTATTTCTTAGGTTATATGGTATATATATATATATATATAGATAATATCTTATAATATATATATATATATAATATATATATCTATATATAATACATATAATATATATAATACATCTCTATATATATATATATATATGTATATATATTATATATATATATATATATATATATTATATATATAGATTTACAGATATCTATATATATATATATATATATATATTATATATATCTTATCCCTATCTATATATATATATATATAGTATACCATGGAATAGTCCCTGTTTCATTAACCTCATCTCTGTCTTCTGGATATGGCGAAGCTGCTGAGCGGTATCAATCAAAATGTATTTTTGATTGTTATATATATATATATATATATCTCTATATATATATATGATATATGTATATAATCTATATATATATATATATATTATATATCTATATATATATATAATACATACACCTAGGAAAGATAGGCTCTGCTTTCAGAAACCCCGCTCATTCTCTGTCTTATGGGATATGCGACTTATGAGCGGGTATCAATCAAAAATGTATTTTTGATTTTTACATATATATATAATATTATATATATATAATATATATATATATATATATATATATATATATATATATTATATATTATTATATTACACACACATATATATATATATATATATATATATATATATATATATGTATGGTCATGTCTGTGTGTATGTTGCATGTGCATATATATATATAGTGCAAAGTTGCAAAAATACGCGTTATTTAGCCACACCCTTTTATTGGTTGTTGGTCTGGAAGAGGGACGGTTGCAACCATTTCATCTTGATGCAGTTTCATAGTAATTATCGACGGAGCCATGTATTCATTCAAATTCATCCTGAAATCCCTCATCTGAGAATTATTATCATGATTATCGTTGATTAGTCAACATTCTATTTTAAAATATTGCAGAAGAAGACCATTTCAGGAAATGTTAATTTCACATTACCAAATTAAGCTCTTGATGCGTCGTATTTAACATTTGCTTATGTATGATTCGCATTAGAAATTCCTCGGGTATTGACAATGTATTTTTGGTTTGTTTGCTTGCAAGCAGGATTACTGAACATATTGTGCCTGGATTTCTATGACAATCTTTTCACTGGTGGATCTCTCGACGGGAAACAACTGATGATTACATTTTAGGAGAAATAGGAATGTAAATATTAAGAGAGATAGGAATATAAGTTTTGGGAGAAATAGGAATATAAATTGTGGAAGAGACAGGAATGTAACCTTTTAGTAGAAAAGACCCTTTGAGATAGGAGTTGATTTTTCATCCTTGACGGAGGTTTGCAGTTTCCTTTATTGAACTAATTAGTAAATTAGGTTCGCAATAATTTGTTCGACTGTTATGGGAGAAACACACATAGACAGACAAACAGACACACTGAGAGACAGAGGGAGAGAGAGGGAGAGAGAGAGAGAGAGAAATACCAAACATGAGCGATCAGTACTCAGTCAGCATTGTAACTTTGTAAGTATGACGACTTACTGTCCAAAGGATGATTGATATATAAGCATTTAAAGGTTGTTCATGAGAAGTCTATTGTCTTTCTGAACAATAATAGTCCGCCTAAATATATATATATATATATATATATATATATATATATATATATATATATATATATATATATATATATATATAACACTAGGAGGTTGAATTGGGAATTATATATATATATATATATATATATATATATATATATATATTATAATATATAAATATGAACACTAGGAAGTTGATTGGCAATTATATATACATACATACATATATATATATATATATATATATATATATATATATATATATATATATATATATATATATATATATATTATATATATAATATATATATATATATATATATATATATATATATATATATATATATATATATATATATATATATATATACATATACGTATACACGAATATATATTTCTAATCCACATCCCTAGTCTCTCTCTCTCTCTCTCTCTCTCTCTCTCTCTCTCTCTCTCTCTCTCTCTCAGCAATCCAAGCGAAGCCAGAGACAAGAAAAAAAAGAAATGCATTTTGAAATCTATACGCGGATAATAGAACATCTCGCATGCATTTACAAAAGTGCCGGCGTTACCCATCGTCAGTGGACTTCGTAAAAAAAAAAAAAAAAAAAAAAGGCTGAAAAGTCTGTCAAGTCTTAGCCCGAAACGGCACACACACACACACACACACACACACACACACACACACACACTTCGTTCTCGTGACCTCCGCTGCCGATGCTAAAAAGGACTTTACATATATGCATAGAGATCAACTCTCGAGAAAAAAAAAACTTGCATATTGGAATGGAATTAACTGTGGAACTGCCGCATATATTACGGAAATAAATGTGTTTTTTTCCTTCCTCGCTTTCTTATTTTCGCCCAATCTTGCTCTTCCTTTTCGGGTCCTTTTTTCTGACGGGTGGTTTTTTTCGTTTTAGTTGATTTTCGCGTTTTAGTAATGGAATTTTTTCTCGCACGGGAAAGGGAAGCACTTACACATGTATACATGCCCTTTCTTTAAATTCAGTTGTTGACAAGTATTTTTTTAAGGGGTTCGTGAGAATTATGGATGAGATGGATGAGGTTTTTACCGGAGTTATTGAAGATTTTGGGAGATGGGGTTAGCGAAAGTTTTTTGTGGGGTTGGGATTGTTATATGGCCTTTGGGAGCGTTTTGGGTGGAGTTCATTAGGCTCTTGGGTGGAATTTTCGAAGAATTTTAGGGTTTCGGAGGTTTTTGTAGGGTTGGGGGATGGGGGTTGGGGTTGGTGAAAGCTTGGACGTGTACATGAGGTTTCTTGAATGGGGTTAATGGATTTTTTTTTCACCGGGTTTAGGGATGGCTTTGGGTGGGGTTGAGAAGGCTTTTGGGTGAAGTAGGCGAAAAATGTTCAAGATAAGAGTTTGTGTGTATGTGTGTGTGTGTGTGTGTGTTAGTGAAAGCTCTGATGTATGCATGAGGTTCCTTGGGTGAGGTTTTCAAAAAAATCATCACATGGTTTGGGATTTTTTATTTATTTTATCTATTGGTTAAAATAGACCAATCAGCTGATCCTAAGCCCAATTAATGATACTGAAGAGAGAAATATCAGATCGACGTTTGTTAATATAGAAATTAAATTTTCCTAATTTTGTCTCAAGCGTTATTACATGTTCCTGATTTTGTGAACATGTTCACTGGGTTTTTATGCAATACGTGCTAATGTTGTTTTCCATTTTTTCGTAAATATGATGAATTCTAATATGAGATATATATAAAAACATGTTTATCCTCGGTCTTAATCATTTGGGTGAACTGACGTTGAAGAAAATTTTATATCTTTTACTGTCATCCACTCCTCTCTCTCTCTCTCTCTCTCTCTCTCTCTCTCTCTCTCTCATCTTGGTACTATGGTAGCACACCCAGGGCACAAACTCGGCGATCTAGGGCAGGGGTCACCGACCTTCGAAGCTAGAAGAGCCTTATATATTTAGAGAATTATAAAAATGTAGTATACCGTCAGAGCCGCATTGACAGAAGTGGTCTTCTAAGAATAGAAATCAAAATCTCCGGGACTTCAGAAATAACAGAGTATAGTTCAGTAGGCCTACTTAAAGAACAGAATTATAGGGATGTTATTTATTAAACTCACATTCACAATGTAGATAATATATTCTTTCACGCATTACCCTTTCATTTATATGCCAACGATCGTAAAAAAATTAAACAAATCTCTCTCTCTCTCTCTCTCTCTCTCTCTCTCTCTCTCTCTCTCTCTCTCACTCTCTGAAAACCTGCAGGACTTCAGGAAATAACAGAGTATAGTTCAGTAGGCCTACTTAAAGAACAGAATTATATTGATATTGTTTATTATACTTGCATTCACAAAGTAGATAATATATTCTTTCACGCATTATCCTTTCATTTACGTGACAGCACTCGTAAATAATGAAACGAATCTCTCTCTCTCTCTCTCTCTCTCTCTCTCTCTCTCTCTCTCTCTCTCTCTCTCTCTCTCTCCCTCTCTCTCTCTCTCTCTGATATTTGATATTTTCAGCTTAGAAAATACGTATTTATATTTCATGAAAAAATCAATAAAATTGATGCCTATAATATTCCTTAAAAACTGAATAGAATTTCAATCAAATATTGTCTTAAGAGTGTTATATAATTGCTTTGTTTTAAATGAACAAAAAGGTACTTGTTCAGCGGTTGGAGCCGCACTAGCATCTTGAAAGAGTAGCATGCGGCGCTTGAGCCGCAGGCTGGCGACCCCTGTTCTAGGAAGTAAAAGTATATCTTAGTTTTACCAGACCACTGAGCTGATTAACAGCTCTCCTAGGGCTGGCCCGAAGGATTAGATATTTTTACGTGGCTCTAGGAACCAATTGATTACCTAGCAACGGGACATACGGTTTATTGTGGGTTCCGAACCTCATTATATCGAGAATTGAATTTCTATCACCAGAAATAAATTCCTCTGATTCCATGTTGGTAGAGCCGAGAATCGAACTTCGGACCACCGGATTGGTAGGCGAGCGCGAAAACCACTCGTCCAACGAGGAACTTGTTCTAAGGAGTGAAATATGTACCTATCTGTTAGTCGACTATTGTCGTCCGTAGGTGAGAGAGAGAGAGAGAGAGAGAGAGAGAGAGAGAGAGAGAGAGAGAGATTCCTTAGACGTGAGCGTTTATTACCCCATCAAAAGTATATTATTATAACGGAGGACCTCGAAGAGGTTGTCCTCTTAATATAATTATATTCTCATATTATTGTATTTTTTATTTATTTTGTATCATCCCCGTTGAACTGATATTTTCTCTCTCTCTCTCTCTCTCTCTCTCTCTCTCTCTCTCTCTCTCTCTCTCTCACACACAAATACATAAAGGTTCTCTCTCTCTCTCTCTCTCTCTCTCTCTCTCTCTCTCTCACACACACAAATACATAAAGGTACACACGTATGTATGTATATATGCATATATGTATGCAGTTCCACAATGGTCCCGCGGGTGAAGTATATAAGAGATCCTCACCTGAAAATGAAAGAAGGAGGTACCAAGACTTTCGACTTTTATTCCAAAGTCATCTTCAGGACACTAAACGATTTTAAGTAAGTTGTTGCCTGGCTTTATTGTTATTTGTGACCTCATATTGCTTTCTTGTGTAAGTTGCTTTCGTAAAATTTTTATATCATTTTCACGTAAGGTTCTCTTGTATATATGTATGTATATATGTATGTATGAATGTATGTACTTCATGAATGGTTGTCTGTGTTAGGTACACATTTTTGTGTACCTCATGCAGTATTATTATTATATGATTATTATTGCTAAGGAATTTACAATCTCGAGAAAAGTAATTGTGCAATAAAAATCCACAATCATATAATAAAATGTGTTAAACAATAGTAATTGTTTTACATAGTAATACAGTTTACTTTATAATTGTGAATTTTTATTATCATTGTTTTGTTTAAATTTCCCTTATTCATCTTCATGAGGGTGCTCCAGAAATTGTTCCCTCCCCGGCTTCTAGATAGTCGCTATATAAGCTTCGAAGTTTCGATCCTGCACAGCCGACTCACCACCAGGTACCTAATCCACTGCTTAGAGCGACGGGGGCACAATGGATTCTCCAGGAAACGGTCCCAAGTCGTTGACCTATCCCGTGTGATCGATCTCTGGTCTCTAGCTGGTGATTTGAAGTGGGTAACCACTGATGCAGGGGAAGCCATGCTTATTATTGTTATCATTATTATTATTATTATTATTATTTATTATTATTATTATTATTATTATTCTGAAATAAATATAAAATTACAGACCATCTTTTTGAGATTTACCTCCATACGGGGTAGCGACATTGGTGCACCTCATGCAGTGCGCTGTAGGCGTTACTTATGGTTCTTTGCAGCGTCCCCCCGGCCCCTAGTTACAACCCCTTTTATTCCTTTTATTGTACCTCCTTTCATATTCTCTTTCTTTCATCTTACTTTCCATCCTCCCCTAACAGTTGTTTCGTTTCAGCGCTGAATAACCTTATAGGGCCCTGCGCTTGGCCATTGGACTAAATTCTATATTCTATCCTTCTCTTCTTTCTTACATTTATGTTTACAACGCATAGTAGTTGTTTATCATCAGTTTTAATAAAAAACTCCATGTTTTGTTTTGTCACTTATTCAAGCATACAAGCATGGCTTTTTTATACTGATAAATATTCAGCCGCAAATACCACTTTCATATCGAATTCACTTAACCCTTTTGGTGCAATTTATTCCCTAGGTATAGTGGGTAGTGAGTCCAATGATAAGGAGATAATTGAGGCATGATATTCGTGATACGCATAACTTACCAACACCCGCGCACACACACACACACACACACACACACATATATATATATATATATATATATATATATATATATCTATATATATATATAATATATATACACACACATACATCCATACGTACACATATAAATGCATATATATATACATACATACACACACACACACACACACACACACACACACACACACACATATATATATATATATATATATATATATATATATATATATATATATATGCATGTATGTATGTATGTATGTATGTATATGTACATACATTGTCTTTTTATATCGATCACAATATAATTTATCAATATATCAATATACAAACATACAAATACACACTATATATATATATATATATATATATATATATATATATATATATATATATATATATATAGTGTATATGTGTTTGTATATTGTAACTAATACAAAAAGACTCAAATTTAAAAAGGATTTAAATTTGTTGCCCTCTGAAATTTAGACCAAAAATATTGATTTTTATTTCACATGTTCGATTATTCATTGGATTACTTCAGTAATTACACTGCAAGGTTTGTCGTATAATTTCAACCGCTTAAGGAACCCTTCTTTTGTTGGTCTGTCTTGGGGAAAGTGGGGGGGGGGGGGGGTGGGAGGGAGGGAAAGCAGCTGGTTATGGGTGGTTTCTCTGTCTTGTGCTTGTAGTATGGAACAAGATCCCCTCACTTCGGGGGGTGGGGGGGGGGGGTGGGGGGGGGGCGGAAGAAGAAACTTGACACATGGTTGAGTGATGAAACAATTCATCTGTCATTCGTCCAAAAGATTATCGTGCGCACACCTGCTGCCTGTGATCACAGCGGCTTAACGTATGCAGGTTGCCGCTTTTTCTTGTCTTTATTTTTTGCGTGTGGTTATATGTTCGTTTTTTACGTGCGTTATGTTTTTCTTTTTTCCTTTTTTTTTTTGTCGTTGTCACATGCGTAACAAGAACAGTACAGTGTGCAGTTCTTAGGAAGGTTTAAATGGAATGTAGGTTTCTTTCTTACTTCGCGATTTATGTAGTCGTTTTTTTTTTGACGGATCACTGAAGTCTAGTGGGAAATTTTTCTCTTTGCCATTAACACGAAAATCACCTGAAAGTATAGACAACGCCCAATGGAAAATATCATCGAAACTTATTCCGCTTGAATGAAATAGCCCATTCACGTAGAAAATCAATAATTGTAAATATGCCTTTCTTGCACTGGATAATAGTTTCAGTCGTGAAAATGGTCTTGCGTCAACGGAGCAAGTTGTAGTATAGGTACCTCGTTGCTACTGAACGAGACTAAGTAAAGAAGCTAACGGAAGCGATATGGAAATAAGAGATATTATTCTTGCGTCTCCTCATTCGTCTTATCGGTCTTTTGAATCTTTCAGAGAGACATGAAAGATTCAATGTTTTGGCGATAATAACAAATAGTGTAGCCGGGAGAGTGACTGGTTTGGTTAAAAGTAGGTGTTAGGTAAGGTGTGTTATACCTCGCTAGTTATTCATCATTTTATAAATGGATTGATGCGAGAAGTCGAAGAACTTCAAAGGAATAAGAAAAGTGCTTTTGAATGAAGGTATCTGGAAGTAAATATAATT
>NC_087212.1:38606454-38616454 GCF_015104395.2 Macrobrachium nipponense
GTTTCAGAACTTTGTTTTTCCTATTTAAACACTAAGAAAAGACAAATAAATTAGAAACGGTACAAGCAAGAGCCACAAAGTTAATTCCATCCATCAGGCAAATAGGTTACCAAAGACGACTAGAGAACCAGTACATGTATGGCTTAGAAACACGACGATTGCGAGAACAACTAATAGAAACATTCAAAATACTGAAAGGCATGACAAAAATAGACAGTAACCTATTTACGTTAAACGAAAACCAGACAAGAAACAATTGATGGAAACTAGAGCTGAAGAGATACAACACATCCCAGTGTGGGAATTTCTTCGTATACAAGATATGTGACATTGAAAAAACTGCCACAAGAAGTTGTAAACAGCAACAGCGTGGAAAAGTTTAAAAGAAAGCTAGACAAAATCATTAGGACACTGTGAATGAACAGAAAACCTGATCCTAGAGATAGGCGAGCACACGATGTCTCCTCAGATGCATGGCTTAACAAGTCTTTGAGACATCCTAATCCTTGTACCTCCGTAATTTGTGGCGGTTGTGGGGTTGAGGGTGAAAGGAGACTGAATACTTGAATCCGCTCACTTTCGAGAAATTTCATTCCTTAACAGAAACTTGTCTGAGGGAACGATCGAGTTTTAATCTTATTAGCGGAGGTAGAGTTCATGCTGAGACAGTGACTGGTCACGTTTACCAGTTATGTGTGTTTTTGATAACTACAGCGGTTGTAACTCATGATGTTGAAGAAATATTACTATAACTAGATAAAGTGGATTCACATCACTCAAAAGGGAGATAGTATGTATATATATATATATATTATATATATATATATATATATATATATATATATATCTCCCTTTTGAGTGATGTGAATCCACTTTATCTAGTTATAGTAATATTTCTTTAACATCATGAGTTACAACCGCTGTATATATATATATATATATATATATATATATATATATATATATATATATATATATATATATATATATATATATATATATATAATATCTCGAAATTTTTGTTTTTGTTTTTGGTCCATACCCGTTTTTTTTTTAACATTTAATCGTCTAGTACTATAAACTTCTTTTGACCAAATCGTAAAACCTCCTCCACGTCTGTTACGTAACAAACCCGGCTTCTAGATAAAACCTCTAATGTAGCAGTTGTCGTTTCCTTATCGTCGTAATATTTCCAAAAATATTATGATCCTTTTTTTCACGTTTGTTCTTCGGCTAATAACGGGGAGGCGTTTCCGCATAGTCTGCATAATATTGTTGCTCGTTATTGCGTCCGGTTTTCCTCTCTTGGCTCTAGTGTAATTAGGACTTCTGGGTTGTGCATTGAGAGTTTTAAAAACTGCGGCGTTACGAGACACAGGATTATGGCGAACTGGAAAGGGAAAATTCTTCGCGGGAAGAACGGCAGTGTGAACTCGGTTTTCACACTGGCCTAATATTACATGCGCGCAGATGGTTAATTACATCACCAGCGAGACACTCAAGAGTGATCCCTGAGAATTTTTTTCCCCTTTTTTTTTGAGTGGGGCGTAATGTTGGTTGGTTAATGATAGTTCTGGGATGTTTATCATTTATGCCAATTTCACGAAAATATAGCTACAGACATTTTTTTCGTGGAGTTAGTAATTCTGTCTCAGTTTGGATTAAGTTTGAAACCTGTCTCAGTTTAGAATGAGCTTAAATCCTGTATCAGTTTAGGTTGAGTTTAAATCCTGCATCAGTTTAGATTGAGTTTAAATCCTGTGTCAGTTTAGATTGAGTTTAAAACCTGTCTCAGTTTAGAATGCACTTAAATCTTAGATTACGTTTAAATCCTGTGTCAGTTTAGATTGAATTTAAATCTTGTATCAGTTTAGATTGAGTTTAAATCTGTATCAGTTTAGATTGAGTTTAAATCTTGTATCAGTTTAGATTGAGTTTAAATCCTGTGTCAGTTTAGAATGAGCTTAAATCCTGTATCAGTTTAGATTGAGTTTAAATCCTGTGTCAGTTTAGATTGAGTTTAAAACCTGTCTCAGATTAGAATGAGCTTAAATCCTGTATCAGTTAAGATTGAGTTTAAAACCTGTGTCAGTTTAGATTGAGTTTAAATCCTGTATGAGTTTAGATTGAGTTTAAATCCTGTGTCAGTTTAGATTGAGTTTAAATCCTGTATGAGTTTAGATTGAGTTTAAATCCTGTGTCAGTTTAGATTGAGTTTAAATCCTTTATGAGTTTAGATTGAGTTTAAATCCTGTGTCAGTTTAGATTGAGTTTAAATCCTGTATCAGTTTAGATTGAATTTAAATCCTGTCTCAGTTTAGATTGAGTTTAAATCTCATGTCAGTTTAGATTGAATTTAAAGCCTGTCTCAGTTTAGAATGAGCTTAAATCCTGTATCAGTTGAGATAGAGTTTAAATCCTGTGTCAGTTTAGATTGAGTTTAAATCCTGTGTCAGTTTAGAATTAGCTTAAATTCTGTATCAGTTGAGATTAAGTTTAAATCCTGTGTCAGTTTAGATTGAATTTAAATCCTGTATCAGATTAGATTGAGTTTATATCCTGTGTCAGTTTAGATTGAGTTTAAAACATGTCTCAGTTTATAATGAGCTTAAATCCTGTATCAGTTTAGATTGAGTTTAAATCATGTGTCAGTTTAGATTGAGTTTAAAACCTGTGACAGTTTAGAATGCTTTAATCCTGTATCAGTTTAGATTGAGTTTAAATCCTGTATAAGTTTAGATTGAGTTTAAATCATGTGTCAGTTTAGGTTGAGTTTAAAACCTGTCTCAGTTTAGAATGAGCGTAAATCCTGTACCAGTTTAGATTGATTTTAAAACCTGTCTCAGAAGATTAAGCTGAAATCCTGTCTCAGTTTAGATTGAGCTTATGTGTGTATATATGTATAAAATGTGTTTATTGTTTATTTTTAATTCTTGTGCTCTTTCGGGATATTTAACTTCCTTTACCCTCCATAAATCCATATTGCCCATTCCAGACGTCTTGTATTTATTATTTCATTTATGTTCCAGGGTAAATGTTAAAAAGTAGAATGTCTTCCCAACTACGTATGAATCTCTGAAGACAAATAGCCGCTTGGATTAAGAAGACGACAGCCTTCTTCTCAGTAGGCACTCGGTAAATAGTAGGCTATTTTTAGATCTTCGTTCACACCATTGCTGTAAACTTTATTCATCATTTTTTTTATATCCCTTTCGTCTTTAATGAAAAGACTAAACATGGTTGAAAGCAATAGGTATTAAAATAATTGTCGTCATTACTTTGCTACGTGGTCGCCTTTTTGTTAGGAAGTATCTTAGGAACACGATAGTAGTAGAGGTACATTGAATGCACCGTAAGATAATATACAAAATAATCTACTGTACAGGATGCTCGGAGATTGTAAGCTTTGTTTGTTACGCAGGTTCGAATAGAATTTGTTTTAAAACACAACAAACAGTCATTCCTGAATGACATTGACGTTCATTATTGGTTTTAATATAATGTGGGGAAATTGGCCTCATCGACAATGAATTTTCAGATTGAATTATAAGGATGAAAATGTGAATCTTGCAAAGGGAAAAATGTAAGTATAAGGTGATGCCATTCTGATTCATGTCTGCATAGAGTTGCTTTACAGAATTATGCCGTTTATTCATAGAAGAAAATGAACTGCGTCGATTAGAAACGGCCAGATTTAAGGGAATTAAAAATACTATCTCGATCCCAATATAGCAGACGGGACCCTTGAAATGCGTAATGCCCAAATCAGTTTTCGATCTGACTTTTTCTTTGAGGTATGGAAGGAATAAAGATAAACTAAAACACCAAAACTAAAGGTAAAAATTGGCTGTTGGCTTTTTTTTCCCTGTACGGAATCCATGCTCTTTTGCGTGCAAGAGTTGACTGAAGTATTACACGTACTTTAATAGTAAAAGTAAATCTCAAATAAGTTTAGGAATATCCTCTCTCGTCAGCGACTTGTTAATTTGCAGAGAAGAAGGTCATTAAAGTATTGGGGAATATTAACATTCCTGTTGAAAACTCCTGCTTCTATCCTTAAGGAGTCACGGACTCAAAGGAAAAGTATAGAGAGAGGTCTTAAGTATAAATAATATAGTGTGAGTGAAAACAGCTGAAAATTCATCTCAATTTCACATAAAAAAAATGAGCCAAGATGAAAATTAATCAGCAGAACTTTTTCTGAATGAGAGAGAGAGAGAGAGAGAGAGAGAGAGAGAGAGAGAGAGAGAGAAAAGTTAGTATTATTATTTATTTCAACACAGCAATATCTGGATTCGCCATGAAGGATTTGCTTAAATGAAACGTGATAGTTGAAGTAAAGTAAATGTATAAAGAAAGTTGGACAAGGAACAGACGGAAAGGAATTGACGAAAAGTGAAAGGGTGAAAGCAATGTGCAAGAGAGAGAGAGAGAGAGAGAGAGAGAGAGAGAGAGAGAGAGAGAGAGAGGAAAATCTAATGTTTTGGGCCCTTTGACGTAGGTGGTGTTTGGTAGATAGGGTGACGACCGTACTCGGGTATTGGTACACATGGTTGGCTCGCGGACCCCATGCCATGGGCATGGTTGGGGTCTGGGAATGGAGGGGGGAAGGGGGGAGGGGTAACGAGTGGGTGGGTGGGCATCTCGCGGTGGAAAACGCAAGGTGTAAGGGGGTTAACATATCATCTGGACACCCTAACAGATAAAGCCGCTGATATGGTGGCAAAGAAGCTTGACCAACAGACTATGCAGTTTGGTGATGACACAGGTCAGGAGGGAGGTGAAGAATGATGGAGGTTTAGCTGGAGGAGGAGGAGGAGGAGGAGGTGGAGGAGGAGGAAGAGATGAGAAGAGGAAAAGGTGATGGGTAAGGAGGAGGGATTGATAAGGGAATGGGATAATGGATGAAGAAGGAGAAAAGAAAAAATGCGAAATAAGAAAATTTATTCAGAGAGAGAGAGAAGAAGAGATAAGAGAGGAGAGAGAGAGAGAGAGAATTAGAATTTTTGGGTCGGGTTTTTTTTTATATAAACCGGAGGAGGAGAGATAGGAGAGAAGAGAGAGAGAGAGAGAGAGAGAGAGAGAGAGAGAGAGAGAGAGATGAGGATTTTAAACAAGAAAGCAAGAGAGAAAGGACGAGACATAAAAAGGAATATTTTATGAAAGAAGAAAGAGATGAGAATTATTCAGGTGGTATAATGAGGCAAAATATACCTTTAAAAAGTGGTATTTTGAAAGTTGAAAACTGAGATTGAGATTGAGAGAATGTAGGAAAAGTGGTTCGGATAAGGGTTCGTCATTTTGGTATCAGGGTTCACTATCATTGTGCTATTAGGTTCAAAGGCAGAGAGCTCAGAGAACAGCATAAGATTCCAGAGATTAGAATGAATAAAAATTAAGAGAACGAATCTGCTCTCTCTCTCTCTCTCTCTCTCTCTCTCTCTCTCTCTCTCTCTCTCTCTGTTAACATGGGAATATGGGGGGTCTTAATCAATGCAATGATGCATAAAAATACTACGTCCCAATTCCAAAAGTATTTTTCGCCTTTAGTTAATCTCTGTTTCTAAGAAAGGAGTGATGCCCCATTTCTTTTTATTTATTTATTTATCTTTTAATTAACCAATTGTAGTATTCCGTTACTAAATTTTAAGGAAGCAGTAACGCTCCATTTCCTTTTTTTTATTCTAAAAGACGCTCCATTTTTGTAATTTTCATTTAAAATAATTTTATTATTTCATTCCTCAAAGAAGCAAAGAATTATATGGACCCGTTCTTCCATCCAGTAACCAATTTTGCCGTTAACTTTGTCCATACCTAAATGGAGCCTTTCCAGCGTCTTGCTTGTATGTATCAGTTTCATTAACATCTGAACTGCGTGAGTGATCCGCGTCTCTTACATATGATGAACCCCCGAGCGACGAATATGCATTTGGGAGTGCCTCTAAGGAACCCCTTTCAGGTCTACTTACGCCCCAAAGTGTCATTTATTCTCCACCTTTTGAGGGAATAAACTTCCCTCTGTGTCATGTGTGTCCCCTTAGCCGGGAATCCTTTGGTGGCGCCTCATCAAAGGAGACTTCCTTTAACTTTCCCTCGGTCATTCCTTATAACTCCACTTAAGATATATGCATATTGATGGCCGGCGCCTCATCTACTGCCGCCTCCTCTCGCGAGATTTGTTGCAGCGGGAACGTGAAAATGGACAGATTTTGGCCCGGCCGCTGCACAAGGGCTCGCCAGAGATCCTTCATGATATTCCTGGCCTTCATCTCCTATGCACCCTTGAAAGAGAATTGGAGAAGGACTCGGCGGTGAGTGGTCTGTGATCCTGAAAGTGCACTTACAGCCAGCCGTCTGCCGCCTCCTGCAGGATTTAATATCCTATGTAAATTCATTTGGCTGCCCTTTTACGCTCAGTAAAAGGTGTTTGCGTCATTGCTTTGCTCACTTACGGGTGTAAATTAAACCTTTTAAGGACATTTATAAGCCCGAGTGTCGTCTTTTCCCTGAGAGCGAGCAGGCTGGGCTTTGCATCGGGATTAAATCAAAGACTGCGTTTGAGATGTAAGATATATATGAGAGAGAGAGAGAGAGAGAGAGAGAGAGAGAGAGAGAGAGAGAGAATGATGATGTAGATTTTAGGTGTTGGAAATTCTGCGCCGGATGAAGATTCTTACAGATGCGCAGAAGAGAAGTGCGGCGATCGCGGTAATAATATCGGATTTCCATACGTTATGTAGGCAGGAAAGGTCTCCCAGTGAATACCGTGATACGAAAAGCTCATGAGCTCTTATAAACTAGTTTTACAATTAGTTCACAATTCGTCATTCATAGAGCGGTTTCTGAAGTTCAGCCCATTAAAGCAGGTTAATATCGGTCATTACCTCCCACAAGGAAATAGTTTTTTATTTCTTGTTTGCTTTTCTCTTCCTGTTTGTTTATTGTATTTTGATGCATTTTGTTTATCTTTCTGTCTGTATGTGTGTTTGTTTGTTAGCAGGATAATTAAAAAATTGCGTATTGATTGTTAAGAAAATTTCACGTATGTTTTATTCCATCTTTCAAAAAAGCAAATACATTTCGGGAGAGCAGAAATGCATATTTCATGTTTGGATTCCTTAGCCTTGGCGGAAGTTTGCGATCTCCAATCGGTTTTGTTCCTTGTGATATTGCATTGGCCTTCATATTACAAGTCCATTTCCAAGGTTTCTCATTCATGGAAAGAGAACGCTGCTTTGTGTAAAGACAAGATAGTTTCCCATTTAACTTTTCCGACCGCGTAAGGTTTTTCATGATGAAGAAACCGAGACGGGTAAGATTGCTTAAAACTAGACCTGCTCCAAGGAATATTATGATAATATATTTCTGCTCTTAGGTAGGGAAAGACAGAACACTTCTGGAAATAGTAAAGGAGTTAAAGAAAGTCACGACCGCCTCAGTTCTTAAAGTTTCTAGGAAAAAATAAAAACAATTAACTCTTGAGTTCATAAACTTCATGAAAAACTTAGCCCTGCCTCGCCGATCAAAAGTGAAAAACTTTAATTATGCTTTACTTATTGCGCTGACTCTCATGAGAGAAAGGAAGTCATAATATTTGGACAACGTGCTAAACCGTACTTAATCGTTAAAAAAATATATTCAGTACTTTAGCCAGGTCCAAGGTAGAGAGTGTGCATATTCCAAAAAAATGTTTTTCAGATGGTAATTCCGAAGAATAATGAAATCTTGGAGTTCACTGACATTATCCGAATTCCCTCAGGCTGTAAGTTACTTCCAGGATATAGGTAGTGAATTTAAGATATTTGTATGTGCTGAGAAAAGACAAGAGTGAGTTTAGTGACAACTTCTAAGTTGAACTTTTGAATCATAGGTGAATTCTCTGTGCAGAAAACTTCTACATTTTTAGCCGTTTCATTCACCTACGGAGATGTTTCTTTGCAGAGTTATTTCCAACCACCTTAAACATTTTTTCTTCTCTTGGATGCTGAGGCCTACTATATTCTTTCCAGTGCCTCTTTCACTCCATCTATCCAACACTTTCTATGTCTTTCTTTCCTCCTTCCTTCCCCCACATGCAACATATAAAAGGTGAACGTGATGCTTATTATTCCTCGGCTTTCTCTTGGACCACTTTAATTGAGGAAATTTTAACCATATTGATATTTTTAAGCTTATAGAAAAAGCTGGGATCCTTAACAAGATGTGATTCAATTTTAATGGCGAGAGAGAGAGAGAGAGAGAGAGAGAGAGAGAGAGAGAGAGAGAGAGAGGAGGTGGATGGATTTCCTTCTTGATCTTGCTAATGTGGAATTGTACTAGTGAAAGTTTTTGAGGTACGTGGTACTATTCAGTTTTCATTTACGTTTGCATATCACAGTCATTCACGGCTCCTCTTAAAGGACGTGAGTTTTTAAAAGCCTCACAAAGCTGATGGTGATAAAAAAAAAAGTACCGCGCTAATCTTTAACCATCTTTTTCTTTTTTCTCGCACTTTTTTTTTATCGCATCCTTATCTGCCATCATCTGCTGTAAGATCTCTGAGGCTGGACGTGTGATAATTCGCAGTTCATTAATTCTGAAGTCCACTTTCAACTTTAATTTTAATTCTTTTGAAAAATAATACTGTTTTTAACGTAAAATCGTAAGAGCATCTAAGCCCGACTGCACCCTATTTAAAAGTGCGCTAATCTCATCCTAAGTGACTTTCCCCACAAATGGCCGATCTGTAGAAGTGATGACCTAAGATGACCTCTGCGTGTGACCTGCTGAAATGGAGAGCCAGGTGTGGGTGTGGGCGTATGGTAACGTGTAGGAGCGTGGCAGTGTAAAATGGTGGGCGGGTCGGACCAAGGTATTTGGTCAGATTATGTCCCTCCCCATCAAGCACCCATCACCGACTGATGGGTCAGGTAACTTCCCCTCCCCTCCCCCTGCGCCCCTCCCTCTTCCCCTCCCATCATACCCCGGGCTGATGGGAATTCCCTTGTCTTATAATGGAGCTGACTTTCCAGATGAAAAAGTCCTATTTGAATATGAGAGAGAGAGAGAGAGAGAGAGAGAGAGAGAGAGAGAGAGAGAGATAACTGGATCTGCAAAATATAAACTGAACACATTTTATTACCGTGAATTGATCAGTAATCAAAGATATATTTTTATGACATTAGTAAATGAGCGCTTGAATTTTTTTTTTTTTCCTGGAAGGAATTATAAAAGATTTATTCAAATTTCGGAGCCAGTGAAGTTTAGAAAAAATAAGATAAAATAAATTGTAAAAATACCCCAATATAATGTTTGTGTTTCCGAAACTGGTGAGGGTTTGGAGGCATTTCTTTTGGGTATTCTCAACCTGATGGGCTTTGCTATGCTTTACTGGGCATGTTAGTTAGGCAATATACGAGGCCTTGGTATGAGAGCGCAGGTGGGAAGTTCTGCACTTAAAGATCCTGAAAAGAAGATCCGGCAGAGAGAGAGGAGAGATAGAGAGAGGAGAGAGAGACGAGAGAGAGAGAGAGAGAGAGAAATGCTAACTCTTTTCGTTGTTAATCTTGAGATGGCTGCAAGGTACATTTTGTCGTTCCAATTTCTCATATATATATATATATATATATATATATATATATATATATATAATATATATATATATATATATATACTATCTATACATATTTGTGTATATATATACATTATATAATCTTTCAAATATTATGACACGTTTTACGTAATTCACTTTACCATAGGAATACCTTACACCCAAGGTAAATTTTATATACAGTAAGTGCTTTTATTATCTCCAGGATTCAAATTATACCTGTATGGGTCGGAACATAGGGTGACAGTGACTTTATTGGCTCGGTCATCTATGAGTTTACAGTAATTCAGCATCATTATATGTTCCAAACCAGTGAGGCATAGGGTACAGTTTTTGTCATGGAAAAAGTAATTACTATTATTATACGTTTTAAATGTGAATCATTCTAAATGCTAAATAGTTTAATTATTA
>NC_087212.1:38618954-38626454 GCF_015104395.2 Macrobrachium nipponense
ATGCGTTCTTTATTGATCAGGACTAGTGTAGTTCTTTCACTAAAGGTTAACTCGTGTCTGTCAACGTGAATAGGAAGCCGCCTATTGTCAGAAGTGCAATTAAGTAAACAAAAAACTACACCAGACCTGATCTCTTTTAATCACTAAGAAGTATAGGTACTGCAATAGAGAGCGCATCTATCAATCAATCAATAGATTGATAGATCTAATAGATCTATTGTTAGATTGACAGATTCTAAAGTTCTTGATTTTGCTTGGGCTTCACAGTGTGGTGGTCCCGAGTTCAATCCCCATCACATGTCTTGATAGGTTCACTAGCATAACACGCCCTTTAGGGAAGTCTGCAGCCAACCTCTTGAGTCATCTGCAGCAGCCACTGCCTAGTTTTCTCTGGGTGGGGAAGGGGTTTTAGCGCTGGTCTTGTTGTATATGTTTGGTCTCTAGACCATTACTCATCTCTACAGTAGCCTGTTCCTTGTTGCTCATGCATATGGTCGTCACTGTAGGTGGCTTAGCTATAGTAGATTCACATCAGCCGTGCATTTGATGTCTAGGCCAGTCCCTTACGACGCTCCTGATTGGCTGTTGATAAGCCAATGATAGGGCTGGAAACTCTCAGTCTCTCTCGAGAGTACTTATAGGGAGGATGTAAGTTCCACCTATCCAGAGGGATGTTTTTGAAAGAATTCTCCCTCAAGAGAGGTGGAACATGCATCCTGCCTATGTGAACTCTTGAGAGAGACTGAGAGTTTCCAGCCCTGTGATTGGTTTATCAACAGCCAATTAGGAGCGTCGTAAAGGACTGTGATGTGAATCTACATAGCTTGTTAGTTGCGCTCACTGGTGACACTTTCCTCCTCGAAAGTCATTTCCATCTAAGCAAAACGGGGTAGAGGCAGTCGTATTTCTACAAAAGATGCCTGTGGAAAAGCACCTCTCAAAGTGGGAGAAAGGTTGCTCCCTGATTGCAGCAAAGCAGCATTTCCTACATTATCTGTTCAGGGTTTTCTGGAGCCTACAGTTGAACTGAAATTCTATTTCAGATTAGTAATCAATGCACGTTGCGTTCCCGGTGCTATAATGAAATCTCACCTACTGTTAATCTAAAGGATGAAATGCGTTAACGAATAAGAGGCCGTGTTAGGTCTAAGCCCCCTGAGTTTAATGAACAAAGCTGTGTAAAAAGCGCACACTGACAAAAGCTAAGGTGTACATAAAGAATTCTTCAGTTCTTCAAGTATTGAATAGATTTACCTGTTTACTTGTCTTTTGTCTTTGAAGCTTCCCCAGTATATTTGAATATACATGTATAACTGTATATAATTTAATATTATTATTATATATATATATAATAGTATTATAATAGTATATAATTATACCTATATACTATTATATTCTATTAATATATATGAGAGTAATAATATACTATAAATATGTATATAAATATATATATATATATAACATACATATAGACTACTACATACGTACATACCACAGAGAGAGAGAGAGAGAGAGAGAGAGAGAGAGAGAGAGAGAGAGAGAGAGTGAGAGAGAGCCTTGCATTTGAAGGGAAAGAAATCTTTTGATTGCACCTCTCCCCATAAGAATAGCGATCAAGAACTTAATGTTTTTTTTTAATGCGTGGAATCTGCATTTCATTACTTTTAGTAAAGGAATTATACGTATATTATAATATATATATATATATATATATATATATATATATATATATATATACGTGTGTGTGTGTGTGTATGTGTATTTATATATATATATATATATATATATATATATATATATATATATATATATAATATATATATATATGTGTGTGTGTGTGTGTGTGGGTGTTGTTTTGTGCATATTTTATATATATATATATATAATATATATATATATATCTATATATATATATATATATATATATATATATATATATATATGATACTTTCAAAACTTGCTCGGAATAGACTGATACTCTGAAAACCTAAAGGATGCCACGGCGTATAAAGTGGTGTCGAGTCCCAGTGTTAATAATTGGTGACCATTCTTGGAGAAATGTGTTGTGATGTGTGATTTATCGCCAGTCGCGAACGTTGACATTTCGATCACCAATGTAGCTTTTTTATGGACCCGAGATGCCAGATTCACGATAACATCCTGACGACTTAGATAACCATCTCTCCAGGAGGCTGGAGATTAGTGTGTGGATAGTGTCCGGTTGGGGCTCAGTTATTTATTTTTTTTTTCCTTTCTCAGTTTTGGTCATAGTGGAATTAACAGATTGTTATTAATAAAAGCTAATCAAGATAAGTTAGTTTTACAGAGGAATGAATACTGTTGTTAATGAAAAGTAAACATTATAATATGATCAGTGTCATTAACTCTGTATTAAACTAATCAGTATGAGTTGAGTATATAAACATTATAATATGATCAGTCTCTCTTTAATTCTGTATTAAACTATGAGTTGAGTATATAAGATCATGAACAGTAGTGTCAATAATATTGAATCATTAATGTTGATTATAATTGGCTGAATATATCATATTGTGAACGCAATTCCCAAGTGGTAAAATTAACACTTGAAACTAACTTAGCAGTTGCGCATAAATTAGCTTGGTTATCGCGACGCTAGTTTTTATACCAGATGAATCAATCAGTGAGCGTTGGATTTCTCGTTTTTTTTAATCTGAAATTAATAGCTAAAACCATTACTTACAAATTTTTTTCCGGCTGGTGGTAAATGCACAAACAATAACAGCTTTCTATAATATCAATAGCTTTTAAACATATTGGTAGCTTCTAACCATGTCAAAAGGAAGATTTTATATCAGATATGAAAACAAAACGATAGATAAATAAGAGCTTCACATAAACACGGGTCTCTTCCGTCGTTATGACAGAAAATTAACAATTTATTACAGTTTGGAAGGAAGTCATTGACAAAAAAAAAAAATAATAATAAATAAATAAATTAAATGAAATTTTAAAAATCGCTCATTTCTTGATGGAGAATCTCTTTAATCATATTGAGAAGAGAGTAGCAATTCTTGACCTCCAAAAAGTGTTAAGATAATAATAATAATAATAATAATAATAATAATAATAATAATAATATAATAATGAATAATAAAATAATAATAATAATAATAATAATAATAAAAAGACCAGCTCCTGATAGACAAAATGGTAATGAAGAACAGTAGGAGAAGGAAAACCAACCTAAGCATGGCATGGATAGACTATAAGAAAGCCTTCGACATGATACCACACACATGGCTAATAGAATGCCTGAAAATATATGGGGCAGAGGAAAATACCATCAGCTTCCTCAAAAATACAATGCGCAACTGGAATACAATACTTACAAGCTCTGGAATAAGACTAGCAGAGGTTAATATCAGGAGAGGGATCTTCCAGGGCGACTCACTGTCCCCACTCTCTTCGTAGTAGCCATGATTCCCCCATGACAAAAAGTGCTACAGAAGATGGATGCAGGGGTACCAACTCAAGAAAAGGAGGCAAAAAAAATCTAACCATCTGATGTTCATAGGACGACATCAAGCTGTATGGTAAGAGCATCAAGGAAATAGATACCCTAATCCAGACTGTAAGGATTGTATCTGGGGACATCAGGATGGAGTTTGGAATAGAAAAATGCGCCTTAGTCAACATACAAAAAGGCAAAGTAACGAGAACTGAAGGGAATAAAGCTACCAGATGGGAGCAACATCAAACACATAGATGAGACAGGATAAACAAATACCTGGGAATAATGGAAGGAGGAGATATAAAACACCAAGAGATGAAGGACACGATCAGGAAGAATATATGCAGAGATCAAGGCGATACTCAAGTCAAAACTCAACGCCGGAAATATGATAAAAGCCATAAAACACATGGGCAGTGCCAGTAATCAGATACAGTGCAGGAATAGTGGAATGGACGAAGGCAGAACTCCGCAGCATAGATCAGAAAACCAGGAAACATATGACAATACACAAAGCACTACACCCAAGAGCAAATACGGACAGACTATACATAACACGAAAGGAAGGAGGGAGAGGACTACTAAGTATAGAGGACTGCGTCAACATCGAAAACAGAGCACTGGGGCAATATCTGAAAAACCACGTGAAGACGAGTGGCTAAAGAGTGTATTGGAAGAAGGACTAATAAAAGTAGACGAAGACCCAGAAATATACAGAGACAGGAGAAAGACAGAAAGAACAGAGGACTGGCACAACAAACCAATGCACGGACAATACATGAGACAGACTAAAGAACTAGCCAGCGATGACAATTGGCAATGGCTACAGAGGGGAGAGCTAAAGAAGGAAACTGAAGGAATGATAACAGCGGCACAAGATCAGGCCCTAAGAACCAGATATGTTCAAAGTACGATAGACGGAAATAACATCTCTCCCATATGTAGGAAGTGCAATACGAAAAATGAAACCATAACCACATAGCAAGTGAATGCCCGGCACTTGCACAGAACCAGTACAAAAAGAGGCATGATTCAGTGGCAAAAGCCCTCCACTGGAGCCTGTGCAAGAAAACATCAGCTACTTGCAGTAATAAGTGGTACGAGCACCAACCTGAGGGAGTGATAGAAAACGATCAACGCAAAGATCCTCTGGGACTATGGTATCAGAACGGATAGGGTGATACGTGCAAACAGACCAGACGTGACGTTGATTGACAAAGTCAAGAAGAAAGTATCACTCATTGATGTCGCAAATACCATGGGACACCAGAGTTGAAGAAAAAAGAGAGGGAAAAAAAGGGAAATGGGATAAGTATCAAGATCTGAAAATAGAAATAAGAAGGATATGAGATATGCCAGTGGAAATCGTACCCATAATCATAGGAGCACTAGGCACGATCCCAAGATCCCTGAATAGGAATCTAGAAAAACTAGAGGCTGAAGTAGCTCCAGGACTCATGCAGAAGTGTGATATCCTAGAAACGGCACACATAGTAAGAAAAGTGATGGACTCCTAAGGAGGCAGGATGCAACCCGGAACCCCACACTATAAATACCACCCCCCAGTCGAATTGGAGGACTGTGATAGAGCAAAAAAAAAAAAAGAAAAAAAAAAAAAAAAAAAAAAAAAAAAAAAATAATAAACTAATAATAATAATAATAATAATAATAGGGTACCAGATCGCTGGTGATATAGGAGCTAAATTTACTAATAATGATAATAATAATGAAGAGACAAATTCGCAGTTACGTATATGTACATATATTTAAATATAAATCTGTACAGAAAGCTTTTGGTAATTATTCGATTCGGTTTTTCAAAAGCAGAATCGAGCAGTTTCCAGAAAGCTCTCTGTACAGATTTATCTGTAATTATATGTATATATACGTACTGCGAATTTGTTTCTCCATTTCAAGAGTAATGCTGCTTTGAATATTGTTAAATAATAATAATAATAATAATAATAATAATAATAATAATAATAATAATAATAATAATAATAATAATAATAATAGGGTCGCAGATCGCTGGTTAGACGGGAACTAAATAATAATAATAATAATAATAATAATAATAATAATAATAATAATAATAATAATAATAATAACAAAAAACATGAACATTGACCAGTCTCATAATAAGAATAATAATAAAAATAATAAATAAAACATGGAGATTGATCAATCTCCATCCCACCACTTACCCTTGGATGACGTCATGGCCCAAGAGTCCTTTCGGAGACGGCCCTAGAGGACCCAGCCAAGCGTGACCCCCAAAACTGACCAGCGATGCGTCGGCAAAATTTTCGGTTTCCCTAATGCCAAAAACCTCTCCCCTTAATACCCGCTAACATCCCCTTAACCAAAAAAAAAAAAAAAAAAAAAAAAAAACGGGGGAGGGGGGAAACCCTGGGGAGAACAGATGCTTGTATTTTGAATGTCCCCTCTTTTCTGGATGAGAAATCTTTATGTATATAATATTTATATATATATATATATGATATATATATATATATATATATATAAATATATATAAATATATATATATATTATATATATATATATATATATATGTATGTATGTATTATATTAAACACATATATAAAGATATTAAGACCCTTACGAATACTTCCTTATCGCTGTATATATTTTCTTATTACAATTTGCTGGCTTTCCTGTTCGTTCATTGAATATGTGAAATAACGGTTATATCGTAATTTTACGTTGTAAAGGGCGGAAGCACGAATATCTCCAATCCTTTATATATATAGTGTATATATACTTATATATACATATACAGATATATGCTATATATGTATGTATGTAAAAATATATATGTATATATATAAATAATGTATATATATACATATATATATGTGTATGCGTGTAAATATATATGTACACACACACACACACACACACACACACACACACATATATATATATAATATTATATATATATATAATATATATATATATATATATATATATGTATATGTACTGTATATATATATATATGTATATATATATATATATATATATATATATATAATATTATTAATTATATATGTCATGTTTATTTGTGAAGTTGCATTACGGGTGAGAATTTAAAATTCTTTTGAGAATTTTACCCGCAATATCTATCATGAACTGAAATCCGTTGAACGACTCTGTTTTCGAGTTTATTCTCCTTTTTTCTTCAAGTATTCTTGATCAGGAATTTTATCTTTTATCATGAATTGTTAATCTAAGTCAGATAAGTCGTCTGTTGGATCGAAAGTGTTCAGAAGACCATACCAGGTCTCGGGTATTTCCCCGTCTTAAAGACAACTTAATTCTAACTAACTCACTAACCACTTCGGTCAGGTCTAAGTAATGCATCCTACTAAGCCCTACGTTTAGTTTGAAGAAAGTTTTGGTTACTCCAAACGGAAAGATTGTTGTAAATAATGAAGTCAAAATGGAAAGTACTGAGATGATGCAAGTAGCCAAGTATGGTATTTGGAATTATAGCTTTGCTTATAAATAGCTTTAGATTTTAGTTTTCTGTAAAACATAACTATTAAAATGGCTATTTATCTGTCCGTCCGCAATTGTTCTGTCCGGTCTCAGATCTTAAAAACTACTTAGGCTAAAGGGCTGGAAATTGGTATGTTGATTATCCACCCTCCAATCATCAAACATACGAAAATGCAGCCCTCTAGCCTCAGTAGATTTTATTTTATCTAAGGTTAAAGATAGCCATGATCTTTGCGTTCTTGGCTACCAGCTACATCTTGCCAACAAACACAGGCCAGGCCACCACCGGGCGACGGCTCAAAGTTTCATGGGCCGCGGGTGAAAGTTTCATACAGCATTATACGCTGTACAGAAAACTTGTTTGCGCAGGAGAAACTTCGGCGTATTTTATTACTTGTCATATTTTTCTCAATGAATTTGGTCAGTTCTGTAGAGAGTCAAGGTCACATTTATCGACAGTTTGAACGAAACCCGTCATGCAATCGACA
>NC_087212.1:38631454-38643954 GCF_015104395.2 Macrobrachium nipponense
CTGAAAACCTTGCAATATAAGAGTGGAAATGACTAAAAACATTTCACTCGCCGTCAAAGAAGCCTTTCTCTATTTCATTTTGTTTTCTGCGTTTCAAAGTATTAACTAGGAAACGAATCCATAAATCAAGATAGAAGAGGTTTTATTTACATTATTCTTAAAAGTCTCTTATTTTAACTATATTAAGCCTTATCTTTTTTTTCTCCCTTCGTTTTGTTCGTTCTCCTCGGTTCTGTGCTAGTAAAGGACATTAGGCTGCCATTTTCAAGGCCTTTGGTTATGAAATAAATCTGCTTTATTTCGACTTAATTTTGAATTGATATCAATTAGTTCTTATAAAGCAAGTTTTTAAACCGATTATTTCGTAGATTTTTATGTCCTAATTTCTTACATATCAACAGAGAAGTATTTAGTTCGTTTGGCAATTTTAGTCGACTCTTGTAGATAATGAATCAGCATAAAGTCCACTGCTAAGGTTTTCAGTGATAAAAGATTATCCTGAAAAATTATGCGTCACTTGCAGGGTGTTGTAGATTCACGCATATGCTAATGAATTGCTTCCGGTAAACATTCTCTCTCTCTCTCTCTCTCTCTCTCTCTCTCTCTCTCTCTCTCTCTCTCCTTTTTTCCTTTTGTCTTTCTTACATTTTCTATCGTTATTCTTCCCTTCTGATTTGTTATTATTATATTTTTTTGTAATCCCTACTTTCCGTGTCATCCTCCCTTCCAATTATATAAATATTTCTCTCTCTCTCTCTCTCTCTCTCTCGTTGCTTTCCATCCCGCTTATCTTAATCTCTCTCTCTCTCTCTCTCTCCTTCTGCTCCTGCTCCTGCTCCTCGTGTGATGCTTCCCCTCCCAAGGGGTTACTTCCCCCTCGGGGCCTCTCCATACCCCCTCCACTTCCCACAGGAGACGCCCCCCTTTTCTCCCAGGGACCCCCCGCAGGCAGACGCACGTCCTATCATTATACAAGAGTCGACCAGCCGGAAGAGCGAAATGACCAATCACACATGGCCGCCTTTTAATTGTATATTTGATTCTGTCTCTTCCTAAAGAATTGGTTCCTCTTCTGAAGACTTATTAGTAGTCATCGATTCTCTCGCTAGGGTCGCTTTATGCTCCAGCCTTTTGTGTGTATGCATTTAGATGCTCTGTGTGAGTGTGTATGTGTGTGTATGAATGTAATATGTATGTATGTATACGATAGTATTAGATATATATATATATAATATAATATATATATATATATATATATATATATATATATTTTTGGAAACGTAATTCTAAACCCTTTTGATACCATTTCTACGAAGGGTAAATGGCGTTCCTGTATAGATATGCATATGCATATATATGTATATATACATATGCTATATATGTATATATACATATACTATTTAGCCAAAGCCACAGGAAAAATAAAAGGATGAGTACCGAGCGCTTTCGTGTTATTTCAACACATTTTCGAGGTACAATGCTAAAAACACAGAGACTATATTGTCACAAGCTATTTATTGACGTATAAGCATACATATACTATGTATATATACATATATATTATATATATATATATGTATATATATGTATATATATATATATATATATATATATATATATATATATATATATATATATATATATATATATATATATATCAGCAATAGAGTTCCGTGGAAATCGGAGACGAATAATAAATATTAAACTCAGGGCTTGAATGAAGAGCATCTTTATTTGCGACTAGTTTCGGAGATTTACTTTCCTCCGTCATCGGGCAATCTATAATGAGATATTATTTACAATTAAAATCAATGACGTAATATAAGTTACATTAAACAAAGCAAAATAAGATAAAATTACATAATTAACTATAAGTTACATTAAAATTAACGAACCAAAATAAAATATAAAATTACACAATTACAAGACATAACCTAAACTCGCAGCAAAATCTTAAAATATAGAGAAATACATTGTTTGTTGTCAAAGAGAGCAGAAAAAACCTAAAAATCTAAAAACACAGCAATTCAACAGACCTTTCATTATTACAAAGAGAGGGTTTATCTCTTATGGTATATAGAGACTCAACCACTCCGAGCTCCATTGCGTTGGTTCTGCAAGTAAGGACTGAAAAGGAATCTACATTGATAGGATGGTCATATTCTTCAGAGTGTTGACGAATGGCACTAAATGGTGGTTTGCTTAATGGCCTATTTGTCCTAACAGATCTTCCGAGCTGTTCGAAAATGCGAACCCTGAACTGTCGTTTAGATTTTCCAATGTACATTGCACTACAGCAAATGTGGACACATACTTATAGATTGCCCGATGACGGAGGAAAGTAAATCTCCGAAACTAGTCGCAAATAAAGATGCTCTTCATTCAAGCCCTGGGTTTTAATATTTTATTATATATATATATATATATATATATATATATATATATATATATATATATATATATATATATATATATATATATAAGAGAACTCGGGATTAGAGATTCTGGACCCAGTCTATAACTTAATCCCAAATGGCTGTAATAACGGACTTGTAACAGTCTCCGTGAAGAACCAACATAAATACCAAGACATCTTGGCATTCAAATTTATATATGATATTGGACTTCATGAAATCCTGTAATTTGTCCTTGTAATTAAAAAACCCTCCAATTTTTTGTGGATTCATGGGAATAAGATTAAGTTTCAAAAAACCAAATTCCTTTTCAATAATATTTCTGACTTTTACACGTAACTGTCTGAATGAATAAATGGGATGGGTGCATACATAGTTTAATTTAGGTACATTAAAATTAAGGGTGGGTGCTGACAGATTCTGGACAAGGCTGATTATCTTGAAAAAATGAAAGTTATTTTGTCTGATGGCTCTAAATTTAAACTAATGGTGACCCAACTTTGTTGATATTTACAAAAACGAAGACAAGATCAATCGCTTTCTTAGAAAGCTTAAACAGGAAAAGTTATTTTCTGATGATGTCTACCAAGAACTATTTGTTACCGGGTCTTCCTTTGGCATTCTTTATGGGCTTCCAAAAATACACAAAGACGGTATACCATTGAGACCGATAATGTCCGCATACAATAGCCCGACATATAATATTTCCAAATTCTTGGTCAAAATACTCAATGAATATGCTTACTCTAAATATTCGTTAAAGAATGTTATGTATTTCAGCAAGAAATTATTTACAGGATGGTGATTTGTATATGGCTAGTTTGGACGTTGAATCATTGTTCACTAACGTCCCTGTTTCTCAGACAATTGAAATCATTTTGGATAAAGTTTTTAGTAATGATGAGACCTTCTGTGGTTTTAATAGGCAACTTTTTAAAACATTTTTGGAACTTGCTGTCAAGATGCCACCTTTGTTTTTTTGGGCAGCTCTTTCTGCAGGCAGAGGGGTTGCCATGGGTTCTCCTTTGGGACCGTTGTTTGCAAATTTTTTTTATGGGACATTTGGAGGAGAATTTTCTTAATGATTGTCCTGGGAATTTTAAGCCACTTTTTTTATAGACGATATGTTGACGATACTTTTGCCTTATTTATTTAAATTTTCGTGGCAATGCCAGCTTTTTTTAGATTACATAAATGAAGCCCATCCTAACATTAAATTTACGTTGGAAAATGAGAAAGATGACTCCCTGGCCTTTTGGATATAAAAATAACTAGAGATAACCACCTTTTCAACACAAGTGTTTTTAGAAAGAGTACCTTCACTGGGCTCGGAAACAACTTTTTTAGCTCGTGTTTCCGTAATTTTAAGATTAATGCTATATCTACTTTGGTTTTTAGGGCCCTTCGGTACACATCTGATTGGCTCTCCTTTCATCTTGAAATCGAGTTTCTTTAGAATATTTTGTTAAGAACTCGTTTCCCTCCCAAAAAGCTGGTTTTTAACATTATTAGTAAATTGCTAACGAGGTATCTGTCAGCACCCACCCTTAATTTTAATGTACCTAAATTAACTATGTATGCACCCATCCCATTTATTCATTCAGACCAGTTTACGTGTAAAAGTCAGAAATATTATTGAAAAGGAATTTGGTTTTTTGAAACTTAATCTTATTCCATGAATCCACAAAAAAATTGGAGGGTTTTTTAATTACAAGGACAAATTACAGGATTTCATGAAGTCCAATATCATATATAAATTTGAATGCCCAAGATGTCTTGGTATTTATGTTGGTTCTTCACGGAGACTGTTACAAGTCCGTTATTACAGCCATTTGGGATTATAAATATATATATATATATATATATATATATATATATATATATATATATATAAAAGTCTATCACATTACCGTGATTCATGTACATATATCGAACTACAAATGTCCTTTAATATCTAATTCGCTCTACCTCGGAATTAATATATTTTCATATATGCTTAACCGAGGGGAATTTATTAAGCGATAATAGAATTGGCGATCGACAGACGCGAACCAGCCGACCTCTTAATTCCAGGACTAGCAGTGAAGCCTTAAACACCCCGACACACTTGCGGTGTCGGGGTGGTTTAAGTCCTCACTGCCAGTCCTGGAATTGACAGGGCGCTGGTTCGCGCCTGTCGATCGCCAATTCTATTATCGCTTAATAAATTCCCCCTCGGTTAAGCATATATGAAAATATATTAATTCCAAGGTAGAGCGAATTAGATATTTAAGGACATTTGTAGTTCGATATTATATATATATATATATATATATATATATATATATATATATATACTATATATATATATAATAATGAGAAACTGCACACAAAGATATAGATGAGAAAGTAGTCACACAGAGATACTTTTCACGAAAGACTCGTGGTTAAGATAATTCCAATATCTGACAATAACGGGAAAAAGTTAAGTATCCATTAGATAAAAAAAAAATAAAAAACTATATATCCATACCGCTCAAGAGGCGTAGAAAACACCGAAAGGGATACACCGACATTTATTGTCAGAGCTGAGTATCATAGGAAGGACAAATTAGGACTTCTTTGTAGTAGCCCAGGCCCGGTAGACTTGCTCTTTTTTAAAAGGAGAAAAATAGCTGTTCTTTTTCTGATATTTAAGTAGCGCTTATGTCGTTATATTCTCGCAAGAAGAGCGCCAAATAGTTTACAATGGCGCCTCCTTTAAGAGTTTCATTTGAATGTAAATCTAGGCTCATGCGTTTCGGCATGAAACCAATATGCTCTTTTAGGTGAGCTTCAAAACCCCACTTAAAAAACCAGACTCACTTTATTATTTAATTCTGCTTTTTCACTTCAGTGACGCTAAGGCTCTTATTATTTCTCGGCTTCCTAAGATAGCGGTACGCGTAGATTTCTTCTTCCAAAACAATTATTTCATCGATATGCAATATAAGTTTGCATACAGTTACCTGCCTATACACAGACATTGATTATATCTATATATATATATATATATATATATATATATATATATGATATATATATATATATATATACATACATATATATATATATATATATATATATATATATATATATCTATATATATATATATATATATATATATATATATGTGTGAGTGTGTGTGTGTGTGTGTGTGTATTTATGTCTATATATAAAATATATCATACATACGAATATGTATGTATATATATATATTATTATATATCTATATATCTATATAGATATATATATATATGATATATATATATATTTATATTTATCACATATATGTAATTATATTATATATAATATACCTATATATATATATATATATATTACCTAGTTTTATACATTATATAATATATAATGATGCCTTTATGTTTTACATTCAATATAATCCTACGACTGATCTTCATTCTGTTGTTTATAGGTGGTCCAAAAAATCAGCCCTTGAATTATGATAAATAACCCGAGAAGTTAAAAAAATGAAATAAAAAAAGGAGCTTTGAATAGAACGAAGTCGGGTATTGAACAAGCACAGGACAGCGAAGGATAAAAGACAAATTAATTTCCATTCATTTTTCTTGTCCATATTCTGTTATCACAATGGCTACGGGACATGGCCCGGTGAATAGCCTACACAAAACAAGGCATTTCACGCATGGCCTCCCTAGAATCGGGTCACTTAAAGACAGTGCGCCCTTCCATTCTCGTTTTCTATAAACTGGGCCCCGAAGTGGGTCAAAGGGGAAACTCAAGCAAACAAAAGCGCATCCAAGAGGAAGATCACACACGGAACGTGAAGGTGAATAATGAATGCGTAGAGGGTTTCTTCACAGACGCTGAATAGCGGCGGTCACGTGCTGGGACGAAGCGGTAATACTGACGTGGCAGGTTTTGGCGGAGGTTTTGCGTCTCTCTCGCGCGCGCCCTTTTAAGCCGCGGGCCTTTTTCATTTTCATCCCTCTGCGTTTCTGAAGTTCTCGTGGGAGTGGAAACTATGAATGGGTCCCGATTCCTTTCTTGATTTTTTTTTTCGTTCCGTTTCTCCGTTTGTTAAAAAAGAAAAAAAAAATGGGTCTATTAATCGATTAGTTGGAAGACGGTATGAAGACAAAGCATATTTATTAAAAGTAGCATATATTACGACCACTAATCACCATTGATTGTAATTCCAGACTAGTAATGAAATTAACTGGCTATTAATTTCTCTCTGTTTCGCTCTGGCTTCGTAAGAGATTGATGATAGCGTCTAGGTCACAACTGAGATGAGTGGGCGAAATCCCTAAAAATCCTGAATGCCTCTGTTGACCTAAGTGATGAATAACGTACATAGTTGTTATTCGACTATTTTGGGTCACGTTGAGGAAAGAGAGAGAGAGAGAGAGAGAGAGAGAGAGAGAGAGAGAGAGAGAGAGAGATAATACACTATACTTGAGAGTTCACTGCTTCGATCAAAAAGTATGCCATCAAAATTGGAAGGCCTCGATGAGGTAATCCTCACCCAACTTAGATGAAACCATTCACGAGATATTCCAGTCCAAGTTCAAAATTGTTTTGTTTTATACGTTTTCCTCGACGCGTTGGAACGTTTTAGATAGATATAAACGGAATGTTAAAGATTTTCACTTAAAGCAGGAGACACGAGTGTCAGCAGTACTTCTGTACGACAAAACCTGCCGATCTTCAGCGAGTGTTCTCAATGATGCGAACAGAAGCTTTCTATAATGATAACAGTGAATAAACTGTTTCGCATCTTAGTCACATACAAATTCAGAATATAGACACAATGAAATTAATGCTATAGTTTCATGATAATGAATGTCATGTACAGTCGTCTCAAAAATTCGATTTTGATGGTTTTTGGCTATGGGCTAAACTTAGCCGATCCATTGATAATTAAGTTGATGTCATGGTATTAAGATGTCTAGGGCATGAACATGTAAATGTAACCATATGTTTTTTCAAAAAAAAAAAAAAAAAAAAAAAAAGTAGGGGGAATGGTGTTAGAATTTGTAGTAAGTATCTGCATGGTTATGTTAAATATTTTGATTCCTAAATACATTTTATGAATATGTTTAGATATTACAACATATGCTCACTGAAAGTATGACAAAAATAAGTGGAGGCCAGATTAGATATACTGAATGACATTATTATGAAGAACCTGCAATTATTCTTAGAATAGCAAGTAACCAAATCTTTACTCAGCTAAAACCATTGGTCCCCATCCATATTCTATTCTTGATTCCATTCTTTACAACAGCATGACGCGTCGAAAACAAAATGAAAAAAAAAATAAGTTGAGCGTCAAAAAAAAAAAAAAAAAAAACGAAAAAACACTCATCCGAAACGGAATCAAACGAAGACCTTTGGAATGGCCCGGAGTCAGGGATAACTTAATATGGCAGTAGCGTTTGAGTCCGAGTGATATAAAAGGAACTGGGAGACCTAATTAGCAGTAAGGTGAGAGCTAATGGGTTTTATTGGGCCCTTGTAATAGTTGGCGGTGGCAGAAGCCATAGCTGGGAGTTGGTATATGGCTCTGGTGTGTGTGTGTGTGTGTGTGGATTAGCAGGTTGGATTTCTGGTCGGATTAGCAGGTGCTGAGAGAAATGATCCTCTGGAGGGGATTTACGGTTTGAGAGATTTGAAGAGATGGGTGGAATTTCTTTTATTTCTCACTTTGGGATGTTTTTCTTTCTTTTTTTTCTTTTTTTTTTTTTTTTTGCAGGAGACGGTCATTGCATTCTGCCCTTACTAATGGCGTCGGTGATACAAAGGATACTGAAAGGATACTGTATGGTGATATCCCTGAGTGGGTGGTAATGGCTGGCGGTTAAATGGGCACTGGATAATGGGGGCGTAGGAGCTAGGCGGGGCAAGGCAGGGTATCCGGGTAATGGTATGGGTGGGGGGGTAGAAGTGCCCTTATCTAGATAACAGCGGAGAGAGAGAGAGAGAGAGGGATGCAAGGTGGGGGTATCATGGACGGCACAGGGCAGGCAGGGGCTTGGCAGGCAGGCAGTCGGAGGTGAGCGGGGCTTTACGGGCTTGACCCTTGAGGGGGCATCACAGGGCAAGGCGTTGACAGAGTAATTACAGAGCAGAACTACCGGTGATGCTATCTGGCGGCGGGTCACGACGTCTACACGCTCCAAGCCTCAGGGGGAACCAGAGACGAGACAGTCAGCTTCTTCTTCTTCTTCTTCTTCTTCTTCTCCTTCTCCTTCTTCTTCTATCCCTTCTAGGAAGAGAGTATGGGAGGGAAGAAGGGAAGGAAGCACAGAGGAAGGAAAAGGCGATAGAAGTGGTGGAAAGAGAGGTGGCGGAATGAAAAGGTGATTAGAATGAATAAGAGAAATATGAATTGGTGGGTTGGAATGAAAATGTGATTAGATTGAAATAGAGTAAAAGGAAGGAAAAGGGATGCCAATGATGGAAGGAGAGATGGAGAATGAAAAGGTGATTAGGATGCAATAGAGAAAAAGGAAGGAAAAAGGATACAAATGATGGAAGGAGAGATGAAGAATGAAAAGGTGATTAGAATAAAATAGGAAAAAGGAGCGAAAAAGGGGGTATAATTGATGGGAGGAGAGGTGGGGGATGAAAAGGGTAATTAGCATGAAATAGAGAGACGGGAAGAGAAAAGGGTATACGAGTGATGGAAAGAATGAGAAGGTGATTAGAATGTGATAGAAAAAGAGAAAGCAAGAGAATACAAGTGATGAAAGGAATGAAAAGGTGATTAGAATTAGACAGAGAAAACGAAGGGAAGTGGGGATACAAGTGATGAAAGGAATGAAGAGGTGATTAGAATGAAATGAAGAAAACAAAGGGTAAGGGGGATACAAGTGATGGAAAAAATGAAAGGGTGATTAAAATGAAATGAAGAAAAAAGAAAGGAAAGGGGGATACAAGCGATGGAAGGAGAGGTGGGGAATGAAAGGGTGATTAGAAGGAAATATAGAGGAAGGAAAAGGGATACAGGTGATGGAAGAAGTCGGGAAGGAAAAGAGGATTAAAATGAGAGAGAGAGAGAGAGAGAGAGGAAGAGAGAGAGAGAGAGAGGATAGAAGGGAAAAGGATACAAGTGATGGAGGAAGAGGTGGGAAACAAAATATTGATAAGAATAACGGAAAATGTGAATAGAGGTGATTAGAAAGAGGAATTAGAATAATTATCAAGAGATGGAGTGAAGATTGCAAAAGAGCCATTATAAATGGGATAGACGTTCATAAGATAACTGATAAGTTAGAGACTTTATGCGATAATACAATCCGATTGGGTCTTTCTTGTTTGTCCGCCTCGGATGGGGCCGAGGTAGGTAAGAGATAGGGAGGGTAGGGGAGATATGACACATCCACCCTCCTGCTGCAAACCTGTTTGTCTGCCCCGGATGGGGCCGGGGTAGGTAAGGGATAGGGAAGGTAGGGGAGACATGACACGTCCGCCCTCCTCCTGTAAACCTGTTTGTCCGCCCCTGGTGGTGGCGAGGTAGGTTATGCGCGCTATCAAGCTCGTGGGATAGAATGAATGCTATAGAATAAACAGTAGAGAATAAACAGTAGACAGGTTAGATGTCATACAATAGAAATAGATGTAAGAAGGGAACGAAATGGGACAGAAAGAGTGGATATGAATAAAGATATTAAACTGAAGATGAAGACTCCAAAGGATAAGGAAACTGATGAATAACAAACGGAGGCATTTGTCATCTTATGGTAAACGGAAGAAGTATTTTGAATGGATTAAAAAATATAATTTTCAGAAACGTAAAATACTTTTGCGGTCTCTAGTAAGGAAATAGAAAAATGCAGAAATCGGAATAATATATTGGTTATGCATTCAATTTTATATTATTTTATTACCGTCTTGAATTTTTTTCCAGGTTTTCATGACAAACAGAATTATTATTATTATTATTATTATTATTATTATTATTATTATTATTATTATTATTATTATTATTATTTGTTGTTAGTTAAGGAGTTAATGTCTGTATAAAGAGTTCATGATTCTGTTTAAGGTAGAAAATTATTTTTTTCTTTCATCACTTTTCTCGTGAGATAAAATCTAAATGATCCAGTGATACTGCTCATAAGGCAACGCCCTGTGAGAGGAATTTTCACGACAAAAAAAAAAATCTCTTATCAGGATGTTATCGTTTAAATCCTCTCTCTCTCTCTCTCTCTCTCTCTCTCTCTCTGCTTCTTAGGGGTAAGGATGCTATATAGCACATGCCAGGGTCTTGACTTCGAGCTAACTCTGGTATATATTTACAACGAGGTTCATTGTTAGCGGTAAGTCGGGGAAGAAGCGCGGACCTAGCAAATGCTGGATTAGCTAATATCTTATTTAAATGGCCATCATCTTCACAAAATGTAAGCTTGCTATTAAGATTTCCTGACGCGTTCTCGATACCTGTTGTAGTTGTAGGTATAACTTTCTACATGATCAAATGCAGTGTGTATCTGTAAATTTCATTTGCTTTTTGGAACAAAAATAGTCTATGGAAATAAACTCCAAGTTTAGTCTTGTTCTCATCCAGTCCGTGGCCAGCTTGTCTCGGCACTGTCCCCTATGTAACTATATAGAATGAAGGAACGTTTTCTTATAGTGACATAGTATATAATGAAATCATGATATAAAAGACCTACTGGATAATCACCAACTGGAATTTGTACCTGAATTACCCTAAGCGGAGAACAACATTACGAAGACTGACCCAAGATCAAGACTGCTCCAATAAATACAACTGAAAATGAAAAGAGGCTCTTGGCAACACGATTCCGAGTTCCTTGGGGAGTTAGTCCCGTAAGTGCACTTGACATGGTGCACTGTGGGCACTCAGCTGCACCCACTTTCTAGCCATTTACTCTTCCTCCATTCCGGTTTCCTCTCTTCAGTCTTGCTGTCCAGCTTCTCTAAGTATTACTTTTTTAGTTCTATCTTTAGATTCTAGTACTTCATCACGTTTATTATTTTGGATCTTTCTATCTTGCTGTCCAACCGCTCCAACTGCACTAATGGGTTTTTTTCTGTTATTGGGATAACATCAATGGCTTTACTATGGACTAGTGCCCATAAACATATCTGGTCATCATCCCACAAGAGAATGTTGCTACTATGAGATTCAGCGTCTCTGTAACACGGCTTTTTGGACCTTGCTCCTTGTCAAAGCATCGGATGTAGCTGAAAGTTGACATATGTATATTTTACAACCACACACAAATTTTGTCCGCATTATCAATAACCTAAACCCGATAGTTTTAATTTTTATAGAGTAAAAATGATCTAGCCGACGCCATGGCCAATGATTACGAGCCAAGAGTCGAAAAACATTCATTACGTAAGCAAGGTAAAAACCAAACCACCTTTTTGAACCTAAATGTTGCCCCGCCCATCCACCAGACAGAAATTCCATCGGCTCTGAAACCCAAAGACTTTATGAATGGCGGAACGATACATAGATGTGGGTGGGGTATCAGTGCTAGCGTAGTAATACTACTGTAGCAGTAGTGCCGCAATAGTATAGCAGTAATATACATGAATTAAACGTTTAGACCAACTGCTGGGATCCTTGAGGATCATTTAGCACTTCTTACAACTACTCGAGAAATTAGTTTTTATAGCCAGAAGTTAAATTTTCTAATCCAACAATGCCCATGGTAGCCTTCAGTGTTATCCTGAATTATAACGAGGCGAAAGTGGGTGGAGCCTCATGAAGTCATCATTCTGACGATAATTATTGGTGAAGGTTTAAAGCCAATATACGGTACCAGCTATTTTTTTCAGTAAATAGGTAGATAGCCAATAAATAAAAATTGCTTGACATTGGATATAGCAGTTATCAAATCAAGCTTGTCTACCATGTTTTTGGTAATTACCAACTATTCCCTACATCTTGTCAATCTGATTGTGATCTATAAAGTAGACTGTAATTTCTTTGGAAACTTATTTTGGGAGTTAGACTAATAATCGAAGTGTTTTTGTATTTATTAACATATTTTGTTGGTTTGTTCATTATGACAATTATCAGTGGGGAGGTTCCAGAGTTCATAA
>NC_087212.1:38646454-38651454 GCF_015104395.2 Macrobrachium nipponense
CTCTCAATCTCTCTCTCTCCTGCACTCTGTTGCATTATACATAACCTATTTTTATACGCCATTCTCATGTAACCCTAACAGATCACAGTTGGCATAGCTTTACTTTTACACTTATCCTTATAAGAAACAACCCCCCCTCAACCCCCGACATGCCCCGCCCCCTACGGCCTCCAGCTACACTGCTTTCTGTCTTGTCATTTCCGTGCTTTCCAATGTTTTTCTTCCTATCTAATCTGTTCAACTTAGTGTCAATTTCCCAGGTAATTGCTTTATAACAGTCATAACATGCTTGTTCTTCAATAGTAATAATGTACAGTTTCTCAATATTGTATACACACTTTGAAAGTCTATTGACACAAGGTACGTTACAATACACTAAATATTTGCTATTTAAAAGACAGAGGACGAAAATATAATTACTCTCACTCTGAGTATGTTTTCCAATTGTATCTGTTCTAACTGAAAGACATTAATAATAATAATAATAATAATAATAATAATAATGAATCTGATTCCTAATAATTATACCTGATGAAATCATTCAAGAAACAGTGTTATTATATCAACTTAATGCATGTGTTCAAACATATAGCTGGACCAAGCAGCAATAATAATAATAATAATAATAATAATAATAATAATAATAATAATGACATTGACTAATACCTGAAGAAGTTAGTCAAGAAGCAGCGTTCGTTTCTTGAAGAGAAAGCTCACTATCTGGAACGCTGTTTAATTCACTCGCCTCAGGTGTGGTGGATGAAGGCACTACAGGTGATGGTAATGGAGTTACGATAGTATGGGATTGTTCTGTTTATTGTTATTTTTTTGCAGCGTTATTTTAATGGTTAATATGAACTTATTTTGTAGTGTATATTCCGTTTTATATTTACTATTATCATTGCCTTTATCACCGTTTAAATATTGATTATTATTATTATTATTATTATTATAATTATTATTATTATTATTTTTTTCACTTTGCGACTGTATATTCTTTTGCATGTTACATAAATGCTCTTTTTATTAGCTGACATGAAAAAAATATTATTATTATATTATTATTATTATTATTATTATTATTATTATTATTATTATTATTATATTATTATTATTATTATATTGTACATAGTATTATTTAGATTCTTCACCATTTCACCATTATATGGATTTCTTCACCATTTCAGCGACTCGTGCTATTATTAGTGTTATTATTATAAATGTAAATAGTATCATTTACACTAATCAATATTTACACCATTGTATTGTGGATTTCACCACCCTTTGAGTGACTCATGCTATTATCATTATTATTATTATTATTATTATTATTATTATTATTATTATTATTATTATTTTAGCCGAAAAGGTAAAGTTTGGGATCCTTTATTGCTTTAGTGGCGTTACTTTTAGGATTATTGTACAGAAGTAGGATAGCCATTTTTGGTCATTCATCATCTTATGTCCTCATGCGACTGCAACAGGGAGTATCAATCTTAATCGACTGTGATCTCTGCAGTTAATTGATTGATTAACCAAATTATTATTTGTAATTATTTTTTACCTTTTTTTTTATCGAAATACAGCAACGTAATTCATTAGCCCTACGTTCAAAAGAGTCTTTTGTTAACTAGCTTTTCTAATTTTTTAATTTTAGGAATTATGTATTATCTTTTAAAGAAAAGACGAATTCGCTTATAATGTTACTGACATCAAAACCAGAGTTCGCGGATTCTCATGCTTACCTACAGCGTAGACACAATTTATCTTGATGTGTAAACTTCAAAAGAAAACTGGTTTCTCAACGAGTGGTCCATCTGACACAATAAGTGAGGGCTATAGAGGTTCTTGAACGGTTGTGGGGGTAGGGGGGAGTGGACACTGCGCAAATATACACACACACGCACACGCCTCCTATGGCTAAAGAATGCCCATTTCCGAACACACGGAATCAACAGGCGAGTACAAAGTAGTTGTACCCACAAGGTTGTTGTACTATCACTATTGTGTTTCCTATATGGCAAATCCTTTTTCCACGATCTCTTTTGGCGACTGCGCGGAGGTGGTGCGTTGGAGGACGTGGTATCTTGTTAAAGTGATAGCATCTCTTATGGGGGTCTTCTTCTGCGCGAGGAATGCCTTTGGGTTTTTGTGGATTCCTAAAGGCGTCTTCGTTTCTCACTTTTTTAGTTTTCTGTAAATTAAAACCATTGAGCTGGCTTCGTCTGTCTGTCCGCACTTTTCCTGTCCATCCTCAGGTTTTAAAAATTACTGAGAATAGAGGGTTGCATTTTGGTGCGTTGATGATCCACCCTCCAGTTATCAAATATACCAAATTGCAGCCCTCTAGCCACAGGAGTTTTTAATTTATGAAAGGTTAAAGTCAGCCATGATTGTGCGTCTAGGAACGCTATAGGGCAGGTTACCACTCGGCTGTGGGGTGAAAGTTTCATGGGCGGCGGCTCATACAGCATTATACACTGTACAGAAAACTCAGTTGTGCCGAATAGACTTCGGCACATTTTTTAGTTGTTTTTATTTTGTCTTACCTGGAAATGTATAACATAATTATTCGTCGTACGTTAATTCATAAAAAGAGGCATGAATGACGATTGATGTTCTATTTATAACTAATGTTTCTTCAAATAAAAAGATTAATACAGAGTCACTGACAGACTTCAATGGCAATATTTCATTGCATGGAGTTTCTGTGCTTGGTTTTTCACAACTGATATATATATATATATATATATATATATATATATATATATATATATATATATATATATATATATATATACAGTGGTACCTGAACAATAACAAAAAGTCTCAAACTTTACGAACAAAAATTCAAGTTACGAAAGCAAGTACGAAGTTTTTTTGGCTCTACATATGAAAAATAGTTCAGGTTACGAAAGGTTGTTGCTGTAAAGTCCCGAGATTTGCCCGGACCACCGATAACAATTTTAAAACTCGCGCGCCGCCAACTGAGTAGACTTGCCACCATCCTCCCGCTCTCCCATTGGTTCCTGATGCTAGTCACCACCATAAGATCCTGCTCTCCTATTGGTCAGCATCTCTCCCATCGTGCATCTATGTAGCGCGTTCTTCGTTAGTGATTTCGTTGTAGTACTACTTTATCGTGTTGTGTGAGAACTTTAGTACATACGTATACTACATAACTTAATTACGTACAGTATATACATAGTCATCGGTCCCAAGAAAGTTGCTGAAGTTCACGGAAAGAAGAGGATGCTTTCTATGGAGACGAAGATGGAGATCATTAAGAAATATGAAGCTGGCATGCGGTTGAGTGTGATCGCTAAGGAATATGGCTGAAATCCGTCAATGATAGGCACCATCCTTAAGCAGAAGGAAGCCATCAAAGCAGCTACACCTTCCAAGGGCGTGACTATTTTGTCTAGCAGGAGGAGCCACGTGCACGACGAGATGGAGAGGCTGCTTCTTGTCTGGATAAAAGACAAAGAAATCACTGGCGATACGATAACCGAGACGGCAATCTGCCACAAGGCGAGTGCTATTTTCGGCGACTTGATTGCCCGGGCCGAAGACGACGGAGGAGAAGGGACATCGATGCCAACCCCAGACTTCAAGGCTTCTCATGGGTGGTTTGAAAAATTCCGGAAACTGACTGGCATCCATTCGGTGGTGCGGCATGGGGAGGTGGCCAGCTCGGACATGAAAGCGGCCAAAGCCTTTATTAAGACGTTCGACGAGATGACGATCAACGAAGGCTACAGTTCTTATCAAGTCTTCAACTGTGATGAGACTGGCCTTTTTCGGAAAAAAATGCCTCGTCGGACGTACATCACAGAGGAAGAGAAGAAGCTACCCGGGCATAAGCCTATGAAAGACAGGCTTACGCTCGCACTTTGTTCGAACGACAGTGGGGATTGCAAGGTGAAGCCCCTACTTGTCTATCATTCGGAGACTCCTCGAGCCTTCAAGGCCCACAAAGTGCTAAAGGAGAAGCTTCCAGTGATGTGGAGGGCTAATACGAAAGCCTGGTTAACGAGACTTTTGTTCACCGAGAGGGTAAATCTGTGCTTTGGCCCGACAGTGAAGGAATTCTTGAAAGAGAAGTGCCTCCCTCTGAAATGTCTGCTGGTGTTGGACATTGCCCCTGCTCACCCTCCTGCCCTTGAGGAAGATATCCTAGCGGAGTATTCTTTTATCAAGGTTCTTTATCATCCGCCTAACACCATCCCTCTCCTCCAGCCCATGGACCAGCAAGTGATATCGAACTTCAAGAAGCTGTATACGAAACATCTTTTCAAGAGATGTTTCGACATCACTGATACCACAAACCTCACCTTGTGTGAATTTTGGAAGGAGCATTTCAATGTTGTCATATGCATCCGACCCATTGATCAAGCTTGGCAGGAGGTTTCGAGGCGAACCTTGAATTCTTCATGGAGGAAACTCTGGCCTGATGCCGTATCTGCCCGAGACTGTCGAGGGATTCGACGTGGGCGAAGCTGGTGGAGATTCAGAAACAGTTGACGATCCTGAAACTGTTTCGCAACCAGATCTTGACGAGATCGTTGCACTCGGCAAGTCCATGGGGCTGGTCCTCGACGAGGACGACATCAATGACTTCTCGAGGAGCACCAAGAAGAGCTTACGATGGATGACCTGAAGGAGTTGGAGGCCATGCAACATAACGTCCTTCAAGAAGAATTCTCTAGCAGCGGCGAGGAGGAGGAGGACGACCCTATGACAACGGCAGAAATTAAGGATGCTCTAGCTGCTTTTCATAAGGTGCAATCATTTGTAGAAAAGAGACACCCCGAAAAGGCTTACACAGGTCGTATGCTTGCGCAGTTCAATGACGTTTGCCTGAGTCGTTTCAGGAACATTGTGAAAAGTAGGCAGAAGCAATCTTCCTTGGGTAGTTATTTTTTAAAGAGGCCTTTAGTAGGAGTAAGCAAAAAGGAAGATCCAATTGAAAAAACAGAAAGTTGAAAGTGGTGAAGAAA
>NC_087212.1:38656454-38726454 GCF_015104395.2 Macrobrachium nipponense
CTGGCTGAATTTTTGGTGAACTTCTGGTGAATTTTGTGCTGAATTTTTGGTGAATGGGCAAGCATTAACATTGGTGATCTTTTTTATACTAATACCGGTGATTTTTTTCATACTAACATGGGTGTTGTAATGCAATCAAGGTTGGTGACGTTTTTTTTTAATTTGGGAGGAACTAACGACACATTTTTTAGTTTTCTTTTTTTTTGAGTTCGGCAGAAAATTGCTTGAAGTCTACGTGAGTCACAGATGTTACAGGTGTTAAGGGAAAAGTTATCAGTACCATTAGTTTTTCTTTTTTCATTTTTTGGAAGTTAGCCATCACTGACGTAAGATTTTTTATCATGGGCGAGTTTCAATTTATTTTTCTCTCCGAGCAGTTTGTGAGAATTTTTTTTCATATTTCAGTTTGTAACTTAGAGTCATTGTTCAGGAATGTGTTTATAATTTCAGCTGTTTGATACTGCAGAGAGATTTATGGGAGAATTTTTGCATCTTTTTGAATGCATACGAAATGGCCCTACATTTTTTTTTTCTGGATATTTGTGTTCCAGAAGTTGTGGGTTTCTTGCACAATACCTTTGTTGTATTTGTGACAATTTTGCCAGAGATGGGAAACTTGGCTAAGTTTCTAGTGGCCTATGCCGTAGTGCATATGGAGAAGCCTTTGCTTAGACACTTTGAATTTGGAGTTCTGTTATAATGAGTTATGGCACACTGGTGATTTTTTCTAGAATTTCCCAGGCAATTTTATTTGCCGAGTTTTTGCCTTTCTTAGCAGTTATGCTAAACAGAGAGTTTATAGCCTTTGACTATAACATTTAGTTATTTTCCTGGAGAATTGGAGATATAATATTTTGGCCATTTAATATTTTTTATTTTTTTGGAGATATTCCAATAGTTTAGGGCTATGATGGTGAGAGCTATGTTTAGTTCAATTATTTTTGCAGCCATTTTTGTTGCAAATGGAGACACCTTTTTGAGGAGATATGGGGCAATATTTTCGAGTATGTCAGCTAGATGCTTTGAGTGCAATTTTCTTTTGGAGATGGAGTTACATTTTTGATTATCCTGCTTGGAGATATAATAATCTTTTTTGGAGACTTGTTTTATTCCACATGGTGAAATAGAGGTAAGTATTTTTTATTTGCCGAAACAGAGGTGAATATTTTTTTATTGCTGGAGTGGTGGTTTTATCAACACGTGGTTATTGGTGAGATAGAGGGAATATGCTGTTGTGGGATAGTTAATTAAAAGGAGGAAATATTTTTATCACCGGAGTGGTGTTATTATTGATATGGTGGTGATATATGTGGATGGCATTAATCTTCGGTGGTGATCTTTTTTTGTGGTTATGATTTTTAGAGTTGAATTTCTGGAGTTTTTTGAGCCAAGAGAGGGGTTCTGTGGTTCTTTTTGGTTTCGTGACTAATTGGAGGCGAGTGGCATTACTGCATTGTGGTCCTATAGAGATGTGATTTTTTATGTTCACCAGTGAGTTATTTTTGGTGGCATATAATTGCTGAGTTGCGAGTTTACCGTAGTTTTTTTTTATCCCGGATAGGTGATAATTGTTTATATAATTGGGCAGTATCATTTGTAAGAGTTATGTCTTTGAGACAATTTTTGAGCACCTTAGTCATATCCTGGAGATAATTCTGTGAATGTGCTTGCGTAGTTTCAGTATAGAACCTTTTTTTGAGAATCATGGGTTTCTGAAGTTGGAAGTCTGACTAGACATTTTTATGCTGCCGTTCGAGCACCTGATGTGTTCTCAGGAGGATTTTTGCTGATAACGCTGGGATGAGTCCGGTGTGATGACTCTTTTCCTCTAGTGGTGATTGCTCAGAGTTTTTGCAATATCTGGAAATGTTGACCATAGCATTTCATGAAAATGCACGTGTAAGGGGTTGCTTCCTGGCCATGTCCGATAGATGAAAAGTTGCGATGGCAAAATTCCGTAACTATACATATCGCATTTATGGGGAAAACGCGGGGTTATGTATATCATGCATATGTTATGTGCTTTGTGATGGGGAAAGTTCACTTATTGTTGTTATCTTTTTTTTTTTTTTCCTTTTCCTATGAGAGATGTAATTGGGGGTTGAGCTTTAAATAGCATTTCTTTTCTGGACGGGAGATGTAATTTGTTGGGGGTTGTGATTTACATAAATGGGCGTTTTGAAATTAATTATAAGCAGTAAAATGGGTTTTTGGTGTTAGACACTGGAGAGTTTTTCTGGTTTTGTGGGTTATTGTAATATCAGAGCTTGAGAGAACATTTTCCAGTGATGATTTTGGGGCTGCACTTGTTACATGTATTTTTTTCTTGGGCTCATTACTTTTTTCTTTTTTTTTACTTGTGAGAATTTGTGAGTTTGAAATGTGATGACAGAAGTCCGTGGAGTTACTGTGAGTCTGAGTTCTGAGGTGTGTGTTAATGTGTGAATTTGGAGAATTAAGTTAGAGAACTTAGTATTTTCTTTGCGGGGTTGTGATAATGACTTATGATTTAGTGGTCCTATGGAGTTCCTTCATGAGCTGAAGTTAGAAATTAGTTCAGTGGTCATATTAAATGGAGTTAATTGGGAGACGTTCAGTTAGTATTTCTGAATTTTTGAGGTCATTATTTGATAGAAGTATGTCTGGGTTAATTCTTTTTTGATTGACCGATGACGTGACTGACATACTGAAATACACCATAATCATTGTTCCCGATGCTAGCAAGAGGCCCACCAGCCTTTGAAGAGATGTTGCTGATGCATGCCCACTTAAGAGAGTTTCTACAAGTCTACAGAGTTCTACAGTGCTTTTGGGTCTACAGAAGCCATTGGATGTCTTCCACTGGGAGACATTTCGCCGTCATACAGCGTGTTTCTACGAGTCTGTGCAGGCTGTTGCAGACAAAGAGGGAGATTCAAGATGGAGAAAAAGTTTCTACACCCAATTGTTATTATAGCCCTGGTATGGGGTTTTTGGAGATGAAGCGTGATAGAACATTACGTTGTGCTGCCAGAGACGCGCAGTTACTACTATATTTTGTGTTTTGAGCCAGCCAATTTTTTTTTTATATATGAGCTGTTTTATGTGGCCTATGGCTAGGCAGGGGCTAGCCAGGATGGTGGCCGAGTTAATCTGTAAAAAGGGGGAATGTACAGACTCATCATTTTTAACTTCCTTAGATACAGAGAGTCCAAGTGACAAGACATCTCAGCTTAAGAATGCTGATGTATCTTTTTAGGTGGCGTGATATTAAGATCCTTACTAAGCAGATCAACGATCGCCCTGTAGTTCGAGAGGGTGACTTTGAAACCAGTTGAGAGTGGTTATGAGGGTGTGGACGAAGGGCGTGAGTTTGTTTGTACGTGTGCACCTCTTTCGTTCATAATGGAGGTAATTAGCCAGAAGGATGGAGACGGTTGCCTTGGAGAGAAAGAGCCTGGATGGCTCTATAACGTGTTTTTATTTCTGTGTGTGAGATTCTGGGCTGGAGATGGGTAAGAGTTACTGTGCTTTAGCCAAAGATGTGGCTTATCTGTTTTTGTTGACATTTTGTAAAGATGTTCTATTTCATTTAATCTTTTGACTTTGTCTTTACAATTGTGTATGCTCATTAGTGTGTCCCTCCTGTCTTTTAACAGGCAGATCTAGTGAGGGGGACTGTGTGGAGGGAACTATATTTTGGAGAAGAGATCATTGGTGTGACTAACTACTGATTAAGACTATTAAATACTGGGGGGTTATCTAAGTTACTTGAACTTTGAGTTATCATTCCATTAATTATCCTGTAAGAATCTGAGTTATTCAATTAATACTTTGCTTTAAATAAACGTATATTTTTGTAGTTCCGACTCTGATTTGATGACCTAAAGAAATGGAGTGGAGGTTATCGAGAGAGAGAGAGGTTGCGAGTCGAGAGAGAGAGAGAGAGAGAGAGAGAGAGAGAGAGAGGGGCTATTACCGGTGTCTGAGAGAGAGAGAGAGAGAGGAGAGAGGGGAGGAGAAAGTGTTACCAAAAACCCAGATGCCTTCCACTTCTGGCTATCGCTACCTATTTGAAGAACGGGGCGGTGCCCCCGTTATTATATATATATATATATATATATATATATATATATATATATATTTGTGTGTTTTTATGTGTGTGTGTGTGTATGTATATGTATATTTATATATATATATATATATATATATATATATATATATATATATATTTGTGTGTGTGTGTGTGTGTGTGTATATATATATATATATATATATATATATATATATATATATATATATACATATATATATATAGTCTGTGTGTATGGGGCTGGTGTATTGTTATAGTAAGCTCTTCCCAAAAAAAAGTCACAAGACATCAGAACGATTATCCCGTGGCTTACGTCCAGTATAACGTTTTTATAAATAAATTTATGGATGCGAGACGCTATGGCATATAGTTTCTGTATGAATGACATGAATGCTTTTTGGGAAATTTCTTGTTCTGCAATATCCAGTTTAATAGAATTGTTCCCGGCATCAATGACCACAGATGTTGTGACCCCATTTTGAGAAAATCAGTTGATCAATCAATCAGCCCTGGTTTTGCCTGTAAGAGTGTTCTTTCAGAAGACAAAACTGAGATCAAGTTAAACTGTTGAACACTATCTTCAAATGTCTACAATATTTGTGTGAAATGTGTTTTTTTTACTAATGAGTTCCTAAGGAAGTTCCGAGCTCAAGGACCACTTAGGGTTTGAATGTTTTTCACTAGCAACGCGACCTTATCATCTCTGTGAGTTTGGGATGCGGTTTTACGGTGTGCTTGTGGTCTGTCTGTTGAGACAAGTATCCATGTGCCTGTTTCCCCCAGGATCTAACATGGGTGGAATTGGGTTGGACATTTATGTATGTGTGCACACGCGTGTGTATGCATATGCTGTTTTCTAGGACGTGCATAACAGTGCAGTGCCCTATCCTGTTGCTCATAAGCGATATTTAAACCTTCAGTTGAGTAATTGGATCATGGGAGAGATAGAAATGTAACTCTTTTGGTAGGAAGGGCCCTTTCGGTGTTCCATTGCTCAGCCTTGTTGGAGATTTGTGGTTTCCGAACAATTATCTTGTTATATCTCAATTTCTGATACAATTTCACCTCCGGAACAATTCATTTTGCCCCGAAAAAATTCATTTACTTTTCATGGCGGTCTGTGGACAACTAAATCAATACGAGGGTGTAAATTTTATTGAGATTAATCCATTTCCCGCAACGTAGTCACTCATTAAAACATATTAATTTGATTGATGCCCTTGTGGATTTAAGCCTAATGACGGCTTGTGCGTGTAACCCCTGTGATTAGCATTCGTGCGGTCATCATATCCCCTAATGGCTGTGGGGAGGCATTTGGAATTAATTAGATTTTTCAAGGTCTCAAACTTTTTCTTCTACTTGTTTTACTTTCATCTTTTGCGCTGAATAAATTTCATAAGCTAGAATTTTTTTTATTTTATTTTTCATTTTGTATTTATTTGATTTCTTTTGTAATTTCGTTATCTCTTAATATTAATGTTATTAATACGATGATTTTATTTTTTGCATCTTAAAGACTCGTCAGCTTTTCAAATTTTGTGATCTATAGAGATTTTTTTAAATTGATGCGAATTTTAAAATTTTTTATGAACTTCTTTAATTTTTCTATTGAATTTGAATACTTTTGTTCCTTCATTTTATGAATTTGGTGAGCTTTTTCTTTACCAGCTCATGATTCTTTTTTTTTTTACCTTTCGTGTTGATCAGGCTGCATGAGTACCATTATTTTTTGTTTTAGTTGCATTGCATTCGAGCTCGTGGCTTATGCAGATAAATGCTAATTTATTTTGTAGAGCGATACACATCATTATCTTTTATCCATAATCAGATGGACGAATATGTGCCTCTTCTTCTATTTCATAAAAAAAAAATATTGAGAAAGTTCATCACTTGATTTATAACTTTAAGAACGTTATATTTCACAGTCGGCAGGAAGTACCGTATTGTTCTTCATGTAAAACCTTCCCTTTTACACCCTAGAGTTCCACATTAGAGCCATTTCAAAAAATAAAGCTGGTGTGTTGTTCTGTAATTTGGGAAATTGTTACATTTTACAGCATTTCGAATTCAAATAAAAAAAAATTACTGCAATTCATCACCTTCATAACTCAAGAGGCTGCACAGCAGCTTATGGCCAGAGGGAGTATTTTGTTCACCTAATTAGCTGAAGAAGAATATTTTTTTATTCGAACAAAAAGAACTCAGAGGTTAATGATACTGGTTTTGTAAAAGTCAGTTCATACCTAGGATGCCAAGGTTTATTGCCGAAATCTGATCTGCTTTTGATACAGCATGAAACAGAAAAATACATATAATAACAATGCCTTGGGCAACATGGACCATCTGTTAATGGTGACACAGCTAAGTGGTAACGAGGGTTGTTCGTGGTTGCTGCCTACCTTGGTGACTAAATCAAGGTGTGGAAGTGCATTAACTTATATTTAATCTACCATGTATTACCATTCATTCCATTGCTGTATGTCATCAGACTAAATACTTCTCTGAATACTTGCCTAGCTGAAAGCCTTACCACCCTGTAGCTACCTTGTTTTGTAAAGATTTTTTGGTTTTTCTAGACAGTGCTAGGAGGACATCTTGTTTATTTTTGCTGGAGGACACATTACATCCCTATACAATAGGGAATTTATTCCACTGGTTAAGTAAGCAATCCTGTATATGCATTCACATTCCTCTATCTAGGAAAAAATAATACGTGATATTAAGGAAGCATTTCACGCCATAACACTAAACAAACCTGCTAACATAACAGCTGTTCACAAGAATTTTTGTTCAACTCCAGGTATATTTTTCTCATTGTCAACTCAAGCAAGCAGTTTTGTTTTACAGATTTTACCAACAACATTTTATGCTGTCTTACTCGAGCTTGTTATCTGTAAAGCCTTGTGCACATAAATATAAATTATGTTGTACCTCCCTCAACGAGGCCACTTGCGAATATAGTCTAGAGCAGGGGTTCTTAACAGGGGGTATCCATGCCCCTTGGGGATATGAAAACCACATGCGGGGGGTATGGGTCTTGATCTCTGGATATTTGAATATATTTTATTTTAATGTGTCAGTGTATACATGGGTACATTTTGCAAATAAATAACTATATGAAACTATAAATTATTTTAATTTTCTAGTATATTCCATTCTTTGCTATATATACCTAAAGTATGTATTAAAGTAAGTATATTAAGTTATATTGTCAACAAATAGGACTTATGTGGACTTCTGCAAAGGGGGTGTGGAACCATATTGGGTAATTCATTGGGGGTCTGGAGTCATCAAAGGTTAAGAACCCCTGGTCTAGTCCCTGAATGAGAAGCACTTTGCTCAAACCGTGACAAACATATAACTTGCAGAATTATATAATATTCAGCCATGGATATTACATAACTATACTCTGTTTTTTCCATCTGTCCATCCGCCTGTGGTGTTTTTGTATGGTAACACTGCGTCCCGGGCGTTAGATAGTTTCATTCAGCTTACATTCAACGATTATAATAATATCCTATTTCGTATATTAACGGTGTAATTCGCATACAGTAAATTATTAAAAAACTTTTCACTTGCAAATGTACACCCAGATATCCTTTTATTTACCTAAAACTTACACATAGCGTAACTATCTAAAGCCCGGGACGCAGTGTTACCATACAAAAACACCACAGGCAGATGGACGGATAAAAAAAAAAAACAGAGTATAGTGAGCCTTCATATGCTAGGGTTAATCTGAAATCTAATCATTTTGGTGAGGACTTCTGCAAGTTCACACTCTTTTATGCAAATGTGGTTTAAAGCTTTGAACAAATGTTTCCACTTTTAGAACTTAGTGTCATACAGAGTGGCCTTTTTCGCATTTGTAAGCAAAAGCGAGTGATTGTGTGAAATGGTACGCCATCTTGCCTCGGGGACAGATGATCACATATACTTTGCCTGTAGTTCGATTTGTGACACATTCACTCACGCCCCACTTTCTCCTTTTTATTCTCCTTATTGATGTCTTATTAACGCGTAAGAAATATTATTAAAAAGGTTATTTTTTCTTCTCATTGCCGCTTGCAACTAGGAATTCATTTGGCAGATATCCATTTACTTGGGAAACGAAAACTTCCTAGGCCTATTTTGTAGCTTTTGCATAAACGCTAATTGCGGCATAGCCGCCTGTATATATTTTGAATAAAAGTCATATACATGACAAATTCCAGCAGATTTTGTCTAAAAATGAAAACTGAGTTGGGAAACTTCGAAGTGGAAAGGTTATGAAATATATGAAATGAATAAGGGGAGAATTCGGAAGTTCGTTGGGCTGCTGTTCATTGTATAAATGTGAGACGGGGTGGCCGGAGAGAATTAATTTCCCCACTTGACATGAAATAATGTACAAGTCAGTCAATCTCGGTGAACTAAGCATAACATGAAACAGATTTCTCTTGTTGGCTGACAACAGCTTTTTACGACCAATTTTGCAAAAACAAAATTAGAATGAAAACAAATTGGTAACACACTAAGATTTCAAGGTCACGTTTACTATCCATACTGTATGATTATTTCCTAAACGACATTGCTATGACCATTGGTATGGCGGAAAGTAGTGCGAGAGGTAACAGGTTACATCGAAGATCGAGATGTTAAGGAAGATAACGGAATGTAATGAATGTCATTATTAAGAAAGAATTAAACTTACACAAACAGTTAGTTGGGACAGCGCTTGAAAATGGTCATATGGTGAGGAAACTGGATGCGTTGTTGCACTTTTAAAATTTGATGCGGTGGTCATCCACCACCGTATAATGTTCCACATACAAATTAGGGAATAGAGTATTATCCCTCACAAAAGCCGCGTAGGGCCTGGAGACATCGCACGCGTCCCTGGGATCATTTTCGACAGGTTATTAACCAGGTGTGTCTGGACGGCGCGTGCAGCTCCTAACATAATCTCCTTTTTTCTTCCTCGAACTCTGTGAACTGAAGCCACCGGATGCATTGATCCGGTGATTGTATCGTGTTTTTGAGGATAACTCTATCAAGGGGCGTCCGTCCCTTCGGCCTCCGGTGGGTAGGGAGGAAGGGAAGGGGAGGGGGAGGGGGAAACGTGATGAAACGTCAGTATTCCGAACCAAATCTTGTAATGAGGTGTCATCGTTCCGTTACTCACTTTTGGGGAAAGAAAGGCGACGGCGGCGTTGTGCGTCCCGAGGTCCGTCCGTCCGCCCTTCAAGGCCTATTTCCTATGGAATGTGCATGCAGATTTGGTCCTTACCTCCGTTGACACTGTAATGACCCCCCCCCCCTCCCTCCCCCACTTTCCTTGACACCCCCTGATTCCCACCCCACTCCCCCCTACCCTACCCGGCTCGAAGGCAATTCCGCTAAAAATCTCGCGCGTATCGTAGTGTGCGGCAACTTGTCAGCGAGATGCAGAGTGCCACAATACGAGGTCATCATATTACTGACGTATCATGTAATTTGTCGCAGCATTACATTTGCATGTCATCGGCATACCGAATATGCTTTTTAACATACGGCCGCGTCCGCCGGGGGAATTTCCTTTGCCCCGAGCTGCAGTTTTTTATGGCATCGATTTCGGATGCATGAGGTCTAAAATGCAAATAAATGCAGACCACATTTAGCCAGCGAATCCGTGTTTTTATTTCCCCTTTTCAATCATTTTCGGATACAAAACGGACCATTTCCCCCCCAAAAAGCTGCCAAGTGTAGTAAAGAGTTGTAAACAAGGGGAGGTGTAAGTGACAGGGGGGGAGGGGGGAAGTTGTTCCTTTCCCATCCACGTTTCTTTATTCCCCTTTTCCACTTCCTCCTTCTCCTTCCTCTCTTCCTTCTCCCTCCAATTCAAAATCGTCGCCGGACACGTATTGATTTTACAATACGTCTCGCTGGTGCGTTTCATTCTAAGCAGGGCCATTAAATATGCTAAATAAAAGTCCTATTAAGTGTAATAACGACACTATTTGACAAGATTTATGTTGGGCGCTGATTTCAGTGGGCGCCTAATGGTGCGTACAACGTTAGCCTGTAGAAGGGACTCGAGGACCCTCCGTCAGGATATTCCTCCTGCCATCCCTCCCTCCCTCCCTTCCCTCCCGAAGGAGCCTTCTTCATCCTCTACTTCTTCTTCCCTATCCGTTCAGAAATGAGATCCTCTATAATTGCCGATCTATTCCGTCGTTGATGACATGTTGAACGCGAGTGTATATAATCCATGAATTATATTCTTTTCTAAACGGTTTTTCCACGTTTTCATTTTCTCGTCAATTTTGCGTAAATTCTAAGACGAAAATCGAAGGATTTCGAAAACATTTAGAAATGTGAAATAAGCCGAAACGTTTTGGAGACCGGGCGAAAGGGTTGTAGTCAAGAGGTGCTTCCGCCTTCGACAACTATATCCTCTTCCTAGCCCCCTCATTTCCCCCCCTCACCCCCCTGCCTCTCCACCTCCCCGCTCCCCTCATTTTTCCATCCCCTTTCCTCCCTCCCCTCCTCACCCCCTTCCTCACTCCCCTGACTCTCATCTTTATATCGGCCAAATGTACAGTCATTTGAAGTATTTTTTAGGTCCTTTTATTTTTTTTTTCTTTATGCCCAAGAGGTTTAGATGTTTATTTTGTGGATGTATATATATATATATATATAGTATATATATATATATATATTATATATATCTCTATATATCTATATATATATATCATATATATGTATATATATACATCTACCATCTATATCTATCTATTATATATATATACTATAATATATATATATATATATAATTATATATGGACGAATGTATATTTGTGTGCGCTCGTGCACGCATTGCTCCTATATAAGTAAATGATTATGCCTAAATAAAGTAAGGTAGCCTCACTTTCCAACGTTAGAATTAAAGTCATTTAAACATGTTAATGCGGTTCAAATAATTAATTATGATAATTATGTGTCATCACGATAAAATGAAGTTTCCCCTGTAATCATAAATCAGCGCTGTAACCAAAGGCAGATGGCTTAGTTGTAGAATTAGTGTAAAGCTGCGGATGGCAGATTATTCCTCAAGACTCCAACGACGGGATTGACGCCCGTGTTCTTAAAACCTCTTCTGTAGTGTGGCCGCTTCTAAACTCTTAGTGAAGGTAGTTGGGGTCGTCTATAAGCCTCTCCTTTCAATTATGCCTTGCTGAATTGAATGGGGTATCTGCCTTCGTATCTGAGTTGTCTTGGGTGCAATTTTTACTTGGAGCTGAATGACGAAAATATAGCTACCCTAGTGTTATACAGTACGGAAAGTATCTTGTGTCGGTGGCGTAAATCTTCGGACATTTGTTGAATGTAGCTTAATTGAATGGGGTATCTGCCTTGCTATCTACGTTGCCTGGGGTGCAGTGCTTACTTACTGAAAGTGACTGTCCAAAATATAGCTAACCTAAGGTCATACAGTAAGGGATGTTATACAATAAGGAATGCTGTCTTACATAGATGGAGTAAGTTTACTGGGGATTTGTTAAATGTTAAGACTCTAAGGAGTTGATGTTTTTTTTTTCGAGAATGCTTGCGGAATTGACCGCTTAATATGAAGGGTGGCATATGATGTTTTAAAGAATGAAAGTCCGAATGGAAATACACAAGCAACTGATTGCAAATGAGAGGCTGTGCTACTGTGGTGAAAATTTGATATAGTGGTTAACCATGGGTGTGTGAAGGATGTCCTAGAAGAACGGAAGATAGTGGGATTTTGATTGTGGAATTAAGGCTTAACAAACGAAAAGAGGTTTTTAAAAAAAGCATTGTGGATTTAAACAAGGAAGAGGATGAATGGTTCAAATGTTTGTCTTAAAGATATTCTGTAAGAAGTTTGTAAGCAAACTGAATATTTTTTGGTAGAGTAAAACTTTAGTTAGAATATATCACTGGGATGGTGACTGGTCCTTTGTAAAAATGGGCCCAAGGCAATTATGTGTGATGTTCCATGGCTCTTTAGTGTGGACAAGCTGAAGTTGCTGATGCAACAGTTAGAAGGTTCTTGCAAGAAAAACCAGCTGGAAGAGTCAGAGATAGTGTTATGTGATCTACTGAGGCTGACCAGCGGGAGTCATCGATGTTAGTATGGATGGCAGAAGAACTCAAGTATTCACTTCATACAAGTATTTGGAATTAAAACGTATGCAAAGTTGGAATGACGTGACCAGGTGGGGTAACGTGACCCTCTTCTGATATGTCAGCTGCGGGTTCGAATCCTGCTACGGGCGTCAAGAATTTTAATAATTTGGTTCAGTGTTTCCATATCAAGGCTTATCCAAAAAGTTTGAGATAATCAAATTGCTGTTAGGAAGGCATTGTGGTTATCGCAATAATATATGGATATGGCAAAAAAGTGACCAATACATTCTATGTAATATATATATATATATTATATATATATATATATATATATATATATATAATATAGGTATATGGTTAAAATAAAAAATCACAGTAGATTGGCACGTGACTTTCATTAATAGCGATTACCACATGAATTATGATAGGCAGAAATCCAAGCGCTTTCGTCTTAGTAAAGACGAAAGCGCTTGGATATTTGCCTATCATATTCCTGGGGTATTCGCTTATATATATATATATATATATATATATATATATATATATATATATATATATATTATATATATATGATGAAAATATGAGCAGACTTTAAAATAATTACTACTGTTGAGAGGTGATTTGGACACATGTTGAAAATATAAGTGTGAATGGATGTCAAAAAGGATATTTTAATTTAGATATTTTGACGGAGAGGGAAACCGAAGGGAGTGTTTGTAAGTGAAGGCTTCATTATTTAAAAGGCAGAAGATTGCATAGCCACTTGGCGCAATATTTTTATCACATCACCTTGATTCATATACATCCATCAAGCTACAAATGTCCTTTAATATGCAATTCGCTCTACCTCGGAATTAACATATTTTCATATATGTTAACCGAAGGGAATTTTTTAGTTGGTAATAATTTCGTCCTCTCGTGGGTTCGAGCAAGCTTTCAGCGGACAGAGGAGAAATCTATCTATATATATGTATATATATATATATATATAATATATATATATATATATATAGTGTATGATATATGTATATATATATATATACACATATATATACTCTATATATATATATATATATATATATATATAGATCTATATATATATGTGTATATATATATATATATATATATATATATATATATATATATATATATATATATATATATATAGAGTGAAAGTAGACAGATGTTTTGGAAATCTCAAATCTCAGTAGGAAAAGAAGAGCGTAGTTAAGAGACACCACATTTTTATTGCGACGCGTTTTCGTTGTTTCTTCATAACAACATTTTCAAGCCTAAAAGAGACATTACAGTATTTTAATGGTAGTTACAAGATTATGTAATTATTGGCTGACAAAGCTGAGTAAAAGTAGCAACAATAAGATAATGGTTAAAATCTTTAAAATAAATTGCACCAGCATACTAAAAAAATAAAAATTATATAAAGATCTTTAAATAAAAAAAATTACAAAAAAAAAACCGTATTACTAAAAACCAGAAAGGTGGGAGACAGAGATGGAAAGTTTACACTACAAATGAATGACTGAATGATTTATATTAAAAGCAAGGGATAAGATGAATTGTCAAGGTTAAGATCTGGTTTCCTTAAAAATATTTCTATTGACTCAGAGATTCTCAATAATGACTCTTCTCTAAAAGTACCAAGCACACTAATGTGGTATATATATATATATATATATATATATATATATATATATATATATATATATATATATATATATATATATGTATATATATACATATATATATAGATCTATATATATATATATATATATATATATATATATATGTATATATATATATATATACTCTATATCTCTTATATATATATATATATATATATATATATATATATATTATATATATATATATATATCACTAACACAAGAAAACAACTTACCAGCGCGTTCATGGTAAACGCTCACCAGCAGTGTTAGCCACCTTACATCACTTGAGCCAAGTGGCTATGCAATCTCTTGCCTTTTAAATAATGAAGCCTTCACGTACAAACACTCCCATCGGTTTCCCTCTCCGTCAAAATATCTAAATTAAATATCTTTTTTGACATCCATTCACACTTATATTTTCATCATGTGTCCAAATCACCTCACAACAGTACTATGCTCTGTTTTTTTTCATCTGTCCATCCGCCTGTGGTGTTTTTGTATGGCAACACTGTGTCCCGGGCTTTAGATAGTTACATTCAGCTTACATTCAACGATTATAATAATATCCTATTTCGAATATTAACGGTGTAATTCGCATACAGTAAATTATTAAAACACTTTTCAGTTGCAAATTTACGCCCAGATATCCTTTTATTTACCTGAAACTTACACATAGCGTAGCTATCTAAAGCCCGGTACGCAGTGTTACCATACAAAAACACCACAGGCAGATGGACAGAAGAAAAAAAACAGAGTATAGTTATTTTCAAGTCTGCTAATATATATATATATATTATAGTTATATATATATATATATATATATATATATATATATATGTACACACACTCATACAGAGTAAAAAGCGAACATAACTGTGTGTAGGGGTTTAGGGGTTCAACACGCCATTGGTGAGCTCTCTGCTAGTCATGTGCTATAATAGTCGTGGAAGTTACATACACTTGGGGTTCATCAAGCCAGAGCGGTGTGAATGTGAATATGACAGCGATCATCGACTTTTCTTCTCTTGGGAGCCACCCCTGTTAATTGAAGTTAATGTTGAAAAATTGTACAGTATATAGCTATGTAAAATACGTGGGCTTGTGGGTGTGTGTGTGTGTACGATATGACATTGTCTAGACCAGTTTGCTATACATCACACCTAACTTGTACTTTCTCTAAACATTAATTTAGCTCTGATTATTGGACTAGAAGATGTTGGATATTTCACTTGATAAATGCTTAGAATAATCTCAATATATTATCCGTCCTCTGCTGTATACTCTCTGAAAAAAAACGAAAATGGTTCCTCCCGAAAAAAATGAAAGGAGACGTCTTAGAAAACGACTTTCACAATTCCTCTCTACCTCATTTAACTTCTTTTTCTCCCCTACTTATTCACCATTCTTTTCCCTTACTCCCTCCCTTCCCCCTCTTTCCCCCTTCCCCTCTCCCCATAGTTTTTTTTCCTTTGTCCACACTACGCGCAAAATATGTCCCATATATTAAACCACATTTTTTCCCTCTTAGCCTGGGACTTTTTTCTTTCTTATCTTTACTTAAGAAGAGTGCTTTTAGTGTAGATATTCATAATAGATATGTTATATACATATATTTAACATATATTTATATATTTAGATATATATTTTTTATACGCTCATTACATATATATATATATATAATATATATAAATAATATATATATATATATATATATATATATATATATATATATATATTTATATACATATATATCTCTGTGTGTGTTTGTGTGTGTGCGCGCTCGTGTCTGTCTGTCTTAATTCTTCGAATAACTTCCTCTTTAATTTCCTTATGCCTCCTTTGACCTAAATAGCTAATCATGTACTGAGTAATTAGTCGACTGTATTCGATTTAATACATCTTGAGAACTTCATGAGTGAAAGATAATATCTTCTGGGGATTTCTCCTCCGACGTTTTGTCATTTCTTGTTGGTCACCCAAACAAATGTTGAGCACACTTCATATTGCTTAGCTTCTCTGATCAGAAGATCAATGGTGAAGCAAATGGATTATTGAATTCGTCTGAGGCGTATATATGTTTTGAGCGCATAATTCAGCACAGAGGCAGTTGTTTTAAAAATGGAAACTATTAATAAGAATTTAGGTTTAGATAATATTTTTCATATATTTTACGTAAGATTTCCTTTTTTACTTAATTACAGGAAATGTCAATATGAGTTACAAGGGGTTCTTTTTGCATTGCAATCTACAATAATTCAATGTATCTCTTAACCTGAAATTTTGTTTCCGATTGGATTGTCTACTCTGCGGGGTCAGTGATTTAAGAGCTTTTCAAGTCTCTCTCTCTCTCTCTCTCTCTCTCTCTCTCTCTCTCTCTCTCTCTCTCTCTCTCTCTCTCTCTCTCTGTCAGTGTTCAATGGTGATTTAAAATTATGGCAACACATGAGATTAAATTCAAAACTTTTGTCTTGGGTTTTATATAGAAATTGAGACAGCCTCTGACGTAAGCAGTATATGCAGTTGGCCATTGTGGAAAAATGTTATGCCTTTCAATCAGCCTTCAAGATTTTCAGTAATGGGAAGATGTCACTTTGGTTGCCATGATATTATAGACACCTTTGCAGGATTTGGGTGATATGACTAGCATAACTAGGGTTGAGGTAGTGACAGTGCCAGACACGTAAACTCCTGTACATTGTTGGTCATCTGCTTCTTGTGATAAATGAAAAAGGCGTAACCCCCTTTGGCTGTGATTCTTTTCAAAGCTGTTTTTCCCCTTTTAAGAAGTCCGATCTTCATGATATTTGATCACGTGTCTAGGTCTGATTGGCGTTTAACAAAAGTAGCCTTCAAGGCGGGTCATACACGCTCAGGCTTGTCCCCAGACATGTCGAAAGGGGAGGAGCGTCGAAAGAAGTGACAAGGCCACTGACGTTACGACCTGGTCTGTGTCAATTGCTCATTTGCTTCTTGGACGTGCTAGAGAGATGGCCGAGTTGTTCTCCAACAGTGAACTGGAAACTATGGCAATTTGTGCTATATTTTGCGTCAAAATGGAGAGAGAAATTGGGTAAAAGACTGGTTGCTTAAAAGAATTGACTTTCCTCATGCATCTCTCATAAATGAACTCAGCCATCCAGGTGATTGGTATGATTATTTGAGGATAGATTTAAGGAACGGCTGGCATAAATAACACCTTATATCATGAATTTAGACGCCTGTAACAGGCAATCTATATCTCCAGCCGATAGACTAACCGTCACAATACGGTATTTAGCGACGGGGAGATCTTATGTGGACCTAAAACTCAGAGGCTGGGGAATATCACCCCGAAATGCACTTCAAAATGTAGTTTGTTTATTTAAATGGTGGTAGTTTCCCGTTTAGTATCTTGATATCTATCCTTTAGCTTATTTACTAATATATCGTAAGCGATATTTTCCCGATTTCTGTCGAAATAAGACTTGAATTTCACATTCCATAAGCATGGGTGTGACTTACACAAACCGATCCAGTCAGTCCAAAACGACTTATCAGTCATTACTTCTGCCGCAGTAGTTAAAGAATTGTGTGAAGTCACATATCGCAAACGACACGATTACTGAAATGATTGATACAGGTCTGTGCCGAAGTAACCTTTATTTTCACGGACGGATATGTATTTCAACCATGGAGCGTCCGCGTCCCTTGTAGGGGGTTAATGCCGTCAGTGGACCTCATGCAGTGCACTGTAGGCAATACTTAAGGTTCTTTGACATCGGCTCTTAGCTGCAACCACTTTCGTTCCTTTTACTGTACCTCCTTTCATATTCTCTTTTTTCTACTTACTTTCCACCCCCTCCTAACACTTGATTCATAGCGCAACTGCAAGGTTTTCCTCCTGTTACACCTTTCAAACCTTTTACTGTCAATTTCCATTTCAGCGCTGAATGACCTCATAGGTCCCAGTGCTTGGCTTTTGGCCTAAATTCTGTATTCAAGTCAACTCAACTCAACACAGTGAATGGGCTATTTATAATCTAATTTTAAACAAGTCACGCGATTTATCTATGCGACAGTCTGTACCGACTGAAAACAACCACATTCACGTACCGACGTCCAACGCTCCGCCCACTTTTCAACAGATCTTTAAAAAAAACAAAATAAAAAAAACGTTGTCTTTCGAACTATTTGTACAAGAAGAAATCCATTTCCTCATTGAACATACTGCAAACAGGCAAATGTCGGAAGATATCTGAAATCCAAGAACAGAAAACTATATTTGATCGAGGTAATAGATATTAAGACACGACAAAGAGTAAACACGTCTGGAAGTTTCACAGAAAATCCTTTAGCCTTATCCCAACAATTCGCAAGAACACGCGACCGAAAGACTGAAATTAAACACTTGAGTGTATTGAGATTTGATCGCCTCTTTAAAGCAAAGGCTGTCTGAATATCTATAAAACATTCTAGATTGATGAACGAAGCCAGCCAAGTAGTCTATATTTGTGTCCGTCACCTAAACACTCAAGTTATCAACACATTGTGTCACAGAGAGAGAGAGAGAGGAGAGAGAGAGAGAGAGAGAGAGAGAGAGAGAGATAACAGCCACCGAAGAACAACCATATAATTAGAAAATTCTACAATCGTGAAAAGCAAGTAGAGTAAATAATAATATTGGACCTAACACCCACCCCTAACAGTTAAAGGAACATGGGTGAGAGAGAGAGAGAGAGAGAGAGAGAGAGAGAGAGAGAGAGAGAGATCTTTGAAAAACATGGATCAAAGACACAGACTATCATTTTGGCAGTGCTGTACTGCTTACACTATTCAGCTCATTAATCAGAATTAGTAACCTTTAAGGTTTATTGTGGACTTATACTATATATACCCCTTAAGGTGATCAACATTACTTCGATAAAGGAGAATTGGCTTAACAATTAATTCTTACTTTCCCATCGTAGCTTCCTTACTCTACTCAAGTCTATGGTCAATCTTTTTCATATACCCAACTACCTTTTTTGCTTCCTTAATGCTCTTATTCTGCCATCATTCATTGTATTTACTCCTAAATACTTAAGCAAATGACCTGCTTCCATTCATTGAGCACTCATTATTTTATCTTCCTGATTGCCATTTACTATCATAACCTTACTCTTACTCTTCCTCCTCTTGCAAATACTTTCAAACTCGTTTCCCAGTTTATGCAGTTTGTCGTCTCTATCTCCAGTCAGCAGCGTCTATTCGGCTAACAACAATCAATCCACTCTCCATTTACGCCTCTCTTTCGTACCCCAATACTTGGCAGTTACATGTGCTGTCCTTTCTCTTGCTTCTCTGATCACTCCATCCATTGAGAGAGAGAGAGAGAGAGAGAGAGAGAGAGAGAGAGAGAGAGAGAATCTAAATAACAAATGGACAAGTGGAAAGAAGTGAAAGGGTTTGCCAACTGCTGTGGGCACCTGCAAACCCTAATTTATCAAGTAGACTATTAGGTATTTGAGTCTGTATTGAATTTACGTTGTTACTTTGTACATGGTATACAAGCTTTGCTTTTCATAATTTTAATTTTATTTATTTCCTAAACATGTTTATTTGTTACATGAGAATGATCCTTCTCAGCACCAGTGCAGTGACCTTTTTACTGTAGTTGTAATCTCAGTTTGTGGAAATTGGTTCTCAATCATGTGTCTGAATCTAACTGCGATTGGTACGCTTATTCCTGCCATCAACATTTAAATTTGAAGATCTATTTTCTTGAAGAAATGGAAACTCTTCGGCCATGTAACATGATGAGGTTTCATCTCACTATAAACATTACTAATGGACTGCCCAACGAAAGTAATAAATTGAATGCCCAACATGAGCTGTCATACATGATATATTGTGCGCGGTTCTTTTATATAACATCTTCATCGCAAATGACAGCTATTAAAAGCCCATAGGAAGTGGTGATGGTAGGGGAAGATGAAGGGGAAGTAGGGGAAGATTTGGGGGAAAGGGGGAGGGAGGGGCTGGGGTCGGAATTTAGGCGGCTGTAAGACTTGAAATATTGCTGAGGGGGACTTCATTTGCCTTGAAGGACTTCGAGGATGAGCTTCTCTCAACTAAGCAAAGGTTTATTCGTCTGGGATATAAGGTTTTTCTGTTCCTCCCAGGAGCAGAAACACCACATAGCAAAAGGAAGGAAAAAGAAGAAAAAAGGCAGTTAGAGGAGTGAAAAGAATTGAATACTAAATCACCGGGAGGCCGTTAAACTTCCCCCCGCCACCGGCTTCCATACCGGAAGTTACGTCTCATTGGGCATCGCCCCGTGACGTCACCGTATCACCCTCAAAAATGGCGGGAAACCGGAAGACACAAATACGGGCCGCCACCAGACTCTTCTCTTAAACCAGGAACTCGGTGTCTGCGTTGATTTATTGAATAACGACCAGTGCCTCTTTGTGACTCTCTGAGATCTTCATTTACAAAAAGGCATTGATTTTTTTTTCCACTGTAGCGTGGCTGGCAGTTTAGTTATGTGAATGAAAGAGATTAAATAGTATGCCTATGGATTACGCTTGTAAGGCTTTGTTCTTGTGCCGACTACTGTACATCGAGGAATATTCGAAATTTGACAACAAAATAATCCATAAAAGATACATTTCTCGGATGTTTATTTCCGGGCAATATATAAGGAAAGAAAAGTGTTATCTTATTTTTACTTAGGAAGTTTTTAAATCTTAGTTCAATGAAATAAATGTCTGAAGAGGGTTTAGTGGTCTGAGAAGAATTTCGAGTCTCCCCCATTCACCCCAGTTCGGTCATGAGAAAGGGGGGGGGGGGGGGACAGGGAGCTAGCCATTGGCATCTTCCTGGAACAAGATGGATCGAGATGAGGCTGCTGGAATAATCACTTGTGTGTCTCGAAAGCTTTTAACTTTTGTCCACGAAATCGATTAGTTCCGAGGGCTGGAATTCTGTAACCATTATTTTCTGGAACACAATGGGAACTTCCAGTTTTTGCTCTAAGAATCCAACCACTCTCCCCCCTACCCCCGCCCTTCCCCGACACCTTCCTGGATCCTTCCCCCCTCTCCCTCGCCCTTTCCAGCACTCTCCATGTGTCCAGAGGGTAGTAGGAGGTTCCTCCCGCTCCCCTATCATCCTGGAGTCTGTAGGGTGTTCCAGGGTCGTCCTGGATGTCCACTGGGATTTTGTAGGATCTATCTGGAATGAAGAGGGGATTGCAGCTGGGACGTGGGTTTCCATACATTTACTGGTAATTGTTTGTGTATGTGATTAATGTTCTGAGACATTAATATCTGCAGTGCGATGTGCATTAATTTGTTAGAAGAATAATGGAAATAAGTGACTCGCTTCTCTCTCTCTCTCTCTCTCTCTCTCTCTCTCTCTCTCTCCTCTTCTTCTCTCTTCTCTTCTCTCTCTCTCTCTCTCTGTTTCTCTCTTTCTAATGTTTTGCAAGATTTTTCTTATGCGAGGCTTATTCTCGTTCGTTGCAAATATAAATTCTCAGTAATCTTAGATTAAAGCTAAAATCAATGTAGGAATTATGTTAAAAAAGATTTTCTTTTATATCATAAAGGGTTTAGCAATACTATGCAGAATTGCGATGGCAGAGAATATTTGCATATTTTTTGTTAGTTAATGGCGTTAACATTTTATTTGTTATTGCAAATTTGTGGTCTCAAAAGCAACTTCAGACTTGTATATTTAGCCGTTGCATATTCGATTTTATTCACAGCGAAAGTATCGAGTTGAGATATATTTCTTTTATTTTTCTCTTGCCCTCTTTTTAGCGGGGTGGGGGAGGGGGAGTTTAGGGGGTGTGACGTGTTGGGAGGGCGACGACCTTTAACGAATAGTAAGACACCCTCGACACAGCAGCTTTCGTGAATGTTGAAGAAACTTGCAACTAAACAAACCCTGAAGGTGTGAGTGAGTGTGTGTTCATGTGTGGTTGTGCTCGTGTTTTGGAGATGGAAGTAGTAGGTCACAAGGAGCTCCATAAAAGATTGGGCAAAAGCTATTTTTTTTTACCCCCATGTCCGTTTTCAGTAGACATCATTTCCTATGTCTCTACAAGAAATGATTGATCTGCGAGGTTTTTACCTATTTTTTCTATCAGGTATCAACTTGTCTTTAAAGACAATCATCTCTACAAATAACTGTCTTTAAAGCATTAAATTCCTTATGTGATTTAACAGTTGAGAAGTAACAGAGACGAGTATATTAAGTTAGGTCACTGCGAAAACATTGGTGTTAATGAACTTTACCCTCTTAACTGAAGAAGAATGTCTTTAAATAATTAAAATTACAAGTACAGAGAGTTTTAAATGGCATACTAATGAAAGCAGTTGACGATTGACTTTTGTGATTATGCAAAGCATAATTGGAGTAGAAGAATAGAAGGCCTGATGTGTGTACAAGGAGAAGATGGCAGCTTCAACATACAGGCAAAAACCCTTTTGAGAGCACGGCCTCGAATCATGTCAATAAGATAACTATACAGCGACAACCTTATGCCTTAGTAGACATTAATAGAAGTCGGATATATGAGATGTGCGACTGATTTGAGAGAGAGCTCTAGATGAATGGTTTGTGAAGACCCTTAACAAATGTGAGAATAACAACCACATGAAACCCCATATAAACTTAACTAAGATAGACCCGTGTAGCTCTTCCAAAACATGGTGGTACTTACTACCAACACCAATATGCTTCCATGAGAGGGGTGGTGCAGTTTGTGCACCTCATGCGATGCACTATAGGCATTACTTAAGGGTCTATACAGCGTGCCTTCGGCTCCTAGCTGCAACCCCCTTTCGTTCCTTTTACTGTCCTCTTTTCGTATTCTCTTTCATCCAGCTTACTTTCCAGCCTCTCCTAACAACTGATTCATAGTACAACTGCTTTGAGGTTTTCCTCCTACTACACCTTTCTAACATTTTACGGTCAATTTCCGTTTCAGCGCTGAATGACCTCATAGTTGGTGCCAGTGCTTGGCCTTTGGCCTAAATACGTTTCTACCTGCCTTCTATGCTATTTGAAATTATACAGCTTCATCTTAATACCATAGCTCCGGAGCTAGAACTGAGAACAGGCCACAGAAGATGACTGAATCGTTTTGGAGAATAGAATCATCTGCACATGATTTGTCAGATATGAAATGGCTCGATGTATATACAGAGCAGGGTTATGTCTTGATTGTTCTTTTGAATTAACTGGATTAATCGTTTCATCCATTAATTTATTCGTTAAATCATTTACTATGGATACTATTACAAATTTGTTAAATTCTTGTGATTCTACTATTACAAATTTGCTAAATTCTTGACATTTTAATAGGAGCAGTAGAATTTATTATTATTGTTATAATTATTATTATTTGGCTGGGATTCAAAAGACGAGAGCCTTTGCTTTCAGTTTTTTCATATGCACAATGAATGAGAGTGCAAGTCTCATACTTATCAACTTTTTCATTCTCTCATTCATTTGTAATGTTTTTTCCCGCTATCGGCTTGTCAAGAACTTTACTTGCAGATTTGTCTCACCTTCGACTGGTCACGACCTCCTCATAATTGAGGACTCATAATTCCAGCTTTGTCTCACCTTCCACTAGTCACAATCCGTAAATGTGTTCTTCACGTTAACAACAGACGAGCAATTTACAATCTGAAGCATGATTAGCATTCTATTTATATATATATATATATATATATATATATATATATATATATATATATATATTATATATATATATATATAGAAATTCGTCGTCCAACTGTCACCACAAAAAGTTAACAGTGCTGTCGGTTGTACTATATTTAATTACTATTCATATCTTATCGCTTACTCGGGGAGTAAGCCTACAAACTGCTTTGTGGTTCATGTTGTTGGGGGAGGGGGTGTACGAAAGCCTAAAAAGGTCTGAAAAAGGTGTTTCGCATTGAATTAAAGATACATGAATTATAGGATATTTATGATTTATTTATTAGAATGAAAATGTAAAAAATAAATATTGTGCATGTTATACAGTACAGAAACAGTGTTTCTAATAAAATATTACGTATTTATTTTAATTTTCGTTGTGAAACAACGCTCTATTTGACCATAGATTTTAGCATGCACACCCAGTAAGCTGGAGGTCGGATCACGCCTTGTTTTTCCTTGCCCTTGAAAGCTTTATCAGCTGTAGAACTTATCATGAGAATCATTTCTTTAAACATCTCATGAATCAATTGACGTGCCTATGCGATAGAGGAAATCCTGACATTAATTTTTCTTTCTGCTTTCTCCATACTTGGAAATGTTTTGCCACAGAGTTCTGCTTGCTGGAGGAAACCTTGAATGCTTTTGAAGTATTTCTATGCCTCTTCTAAGAAGACTAGGAAAATGTCCAAAGAGATGGCAGCATTTTAACACCATCGGATAGAATAAAATTCTTTTGTAAAGACTTAAACAACGAAATAGTAGTTGGCGCTCCTTGAAAATCCGGACCCATACTACCTATCTATCAAATTCTGTTTCCGACAGAAGAGGGGTTGAATTTTTCCTGTTTACTCTCGCCCTGTTCCCCTTTTCAGTTCTTTTCTTCATTTTAGACGGCGCATTTCCCCCTTTGCATCAATTATTCGCAGCCTTTTGATGGTAGACATTTTCTCTTTATTGGGCTGTATTTTGTCATGCAAGAAGGTATTCTTCCTGCTATTTCGTTATTGGTCACTCTCTCACTCTCTCTTTCTCCTCATCCTCCTCCTCCTCTTTCTGTCACCTTCACAAGATGGGCCTTTGACTGGAAACTCTGTAATAGTATTCTCTTCTGACCCTCGCCTCTCCAATTATAACCTCTTGGCCTTTTCGGAACAACTTTCCAGTCGTCACAAACGCATTCTTGCGCATTCAAAGTTCACTCCTTCACAAAAGGATCCATCTCTCCTCCACCCCCACCCCCGCCCCTATCACACCTACGCACCTAGCCCCAACCCTCTTGACTTCTAGGCGTTTTTCTTTGGCTGAGCTACTGGACCCTTCCACTGGTAATTATCCTTTTCTTTTTCAATATCCCTCTATTTTTCAGTACCCTGCCGTGTGCATTTTATTCTCATTGTCACATTCCCTTCATTCTATGCCTGATGTTCCAACGGCGTTGAAGCATACTATCCTCACGTGTGTTGCAGAGGGTCCTGTTTCTTTCATTAATCTTTGCAGGATGGGGGAAATGACAAATCACTGTATAAGTGTGTGAGTGTTTCTGTGTCTGTGTCTCCATCTGCATTCGACTTTACATCCGGTAGCAGGTCCTTCTCGATTTAACATTGGGTGTCCTTCACTTTCCCTCGACTGCTGCTTTTGTTGTTGTTTTTGCTTTTGTTGTTGTTCCTGTTGTTGTATTTTAGCCCATCTCAGGATGAAGGGAAAAGCACACACTTCTTCTTCTTCAGTTCCGACACCCTTCTTTGTGCAACCCCTTGTGCACAGCTTTCTTTGTTCTCCTCTAACTCCTCCTCCTCCTCCTCCTCTTGGAGCAGAGAGCCCTTTCCCCTTTCTTTATTCCCCTCTTCTATTTCCCTTTTTTCCCCTTTTATCCAGGGCTGGGCTCCCATTCGCCTTTTACCTGCTCCCGCCTGTTGATTTCATCCTTTGAGAGAATCGATTCACATCTCCTGAACATTTCACAGATGCTGCAACTTACTGCTGTTCAGAGAGAGAGAGAGAGAGAGAGAGAGAGAGAGAGAGAGAGAGAGAGAGAGAGAGAGCGAGCAAGGATGATCTCGTATTTATCTGTTGTTTATGTCATTTTTATTTTGTGTGATAATGGTAAATCGTTCACACCTGCTCTTGATAGGGAATATCACGTTTGTAATAAAATAAATAATGGAGACAATTTTTAAAAAATAATATTCTGCCATGATCAATGGAAAAAAGGCGATGCTGTACGATTTATGGCTCTCTCCACCACCACACCATAATATATATATATATATATATATATATATATATATATATATATATATATATATATATATATATATATATCTATATATCTATATATATATATATATATATGTATATGTGTGTGTGTATGTATGTATGTATGTACGTATGTATGTATGTATATATGTGTGTGTGTGTGTGTATGTATGTATGTATGTACGTATGTATGTATGTATATATGTGTGTTGTGTATCTACTATATATATATATTTATATATATATATATATATATATTATATATAGAGAGAGAGAGAGAGAGAGAGAGAGAGAGAGAGAGAGAGAGCAAGACAATTCAACTTAACATTAGCTGTAATAGCAGTTATTTTTGAGATACACGTACACACACAGACCAACATCACACCAACCATTAATACCTCAATTCGGCACTTAAAAGGATTTCAACCTCCTGTTCTTTAGATGAAAGTAACTCGTAAGTTACCCAAATGTTTGTTATTCATGTGGACAAAAGGCTCCCTCCCTATGTTCCTATATCCTTAAATCATCTTTTCTTTCTCCCTATATCCCCAAACCTTCTTCCTTTCCTCCTTATATCCCTAAATATTCCTCCCTTCCTCCGTATGTCCTTAAACCCTCTTCCCTTCCACCCTATATCCCTAAACCCTCTTCCCTTCGTCCCTATGTCCCTAAATCCCCAAACTTCTTCCCTTCCGTCCCTAAGTCCCTAAATCCTTCTCTTTCTCCTTTTCTTCTTCTATGTATCCCTTAAACCCACTCTTTTTCCTTTCTTCCCTATGGTCCCTAAACCCTCCTCCTTTCCTTTCCCTTATCCTAAGTCCCTCTCCTTTCTTCCCTATATCCCTAAATCCTCTTCCATTCATTCCTAGATCCCTAAACATGCCTCCCTTCCTCCCTATATCCTAAACCCTCTTCCTTTTCTCCCGTATATTCCTAAACACTCTTCCCTTCGTCCCTATGTCCCTAAATCCTCTTCCCTTCCTGTCTATGTCCCTAAACCCTCCTCCCTTCCTTCCTGTGTCCCCCCTAAAACCTCTTCCTTTCCTCCCTATATCCTTCCTCCCTTCCTTCCTATGTCCTTAAACCCTCTTCCCTCTATCCCTGAACCATCTTCCCTTTCTTCCTTTGTCCTTAAACCCTCTTCCCTCTATCCCTGAACCATCTTCCCTTCCTTCCCATGTCCCTAAAACCTCTTCCCTTCCTTCCTATGTCTATAACCCTCTTCCCTTCCTTCCTATGTCCCAAAACCCTCTTACTTGCCTCCCTGTATAACTAAACCCTTTTCCTTCCCTCCCTATGTCCCAAAACCCTCTTACCTGCCTCCCTGTAGAACTAAACACTTTTCCTTTCCTCCCTATGTCTCTAAACCCTCCTCCCTTCCGCCCTAACTCGGTCACCCCCAAACAAAACATTTTCCCTAGCATTCTCTCCCTCTCGCTCCCTAGAGCTTCCAGAGCCACCGGAAAATTTAAAAACTGATATTCGGTGTCGGCTCATTGGCTTTTAGTAGAACAAGCCGTGGGAGAAATGTGGGTCTCTCTCTCTCTCTCTCTCTCTCTCTCTGTATACAAGCAAAAACAGTACATGTTCGTCTGAATGAAAAATTTGCGTGAGTATTTACGTGAGTTACTGTGTGGGTGTGAAAACAAAAATACATGTCCACCTGAATATAATATTTGCAGGAATAATAACGGGAGACTCTCTCTCTCTCTCTCTCTCTCTCTCTCTCTCTCTCTCTCTCTCTCTCTCTCTCTCTCTCTCTCTGTGGTATATATCTTAATATTTCAAGTCCTTGCCATAATAAGTATGAATGATGGAATATTTTGTGATATCTGGAAATATAACTTTCACTAAGTCTGTGAAGGCATTGAGGACATAATAAATTCATTGTTCCTCACAAACGGTGGGCTGCTTAGGTATTTAAATTACTTTCTCACTCTTCCCAGTTTCATCAAAATCGGCTACTTGCTCCTCTGACCCGTATTTCAAGACTCGCTGTCCTTGGTTTATTGTTTTTGAGTTCCTTCATCTTTATTCGTCTTGAGTGTAGTTTAATTATAATGCTATTATGGACTCCCAAACTCTAAGGCCATCTGTTACCTCTTGTGTTCTATTCCTTTATCTATATCCATTCGTCTCTCATTTCTTTCGTAACAGCATTTTCGTATTTGTCCAGTCGTAGGGTATGTTTTAATCTGAATTATGATAATTGATTATCAAGGATTCTTTATTTGAGCCTTAACTATGATAAGTAACCCAAGCTCTTATTGATATTCGTAAATTTGTATTGTGAGAACTGGATTTATAGTCTGTTGTCTCTGTCCGTTTTGATTTTCAGCTGAATATTCAAAGAAAGAAAGGAAAAAAGTAAATAGGCACTCTGTAGGCGGTGTGACTGGGAAGGGGTAATACCATAGGTATGGCTGCAGTTGGCCATTTTGAAGTATCTGTAGGGGTTATGTGGTTCCATTTCTTTTATCCACTCTGTGGCCGAATGGATATATCGTTGACCTGGTAAATCTCAAGGTAGCTATTTACATCTCCAAAGGAGAAGTCTATCGTATCAAAACTTCATTTTGATGTGACCTACAAAAATGTTCTTATGAATTACGGAAACAATACTGAAAAACATTACTGGTTGATGTGTATATTTACATACTTGACGTAAACAAAGTCTTGTCTGCAGAGGTCTGTCGTATCAAAACTTCATTTTGATGTGACATACAAAAATATTCTTATGGACTACGGAAACAATACTGAAAAATATTACGGATTGATGTGTTGTCTTGGTGAATAGACGGAAGCTGCACCCAGCAATTAGAGAGGAACTTATGAAGGAACTTATGAAGAAGCCAGGTCTCTTTCAGGCATTGTTATCTAACCAGAGGCTTATTTGGGCGCATCCCCGATAAAAGAGGAAGGGTACCTACATAGCATGCCTATCACCACTTCATATACGGTGCATGCTCTTATCAGCCGAACTACAGACTGTTTTATCTGCGATCATGCCTCGCAATCTGTGGTTCACGAGTCGAGATTCACTTTGATTGCCAGCGGAGGATCTTTTGTGATTTTTTTCCCTGTTTTTTTTTTTTTTTTTTTTTTTTTTTTGTCTTTGCCGTTTTGGTATTGCTGTTGACAGTTTGATAAAGGTGATAGCTTTTATGACGATGCTGCTGCTGCTTGCCTTACCGGCAAAATGGGTTTATTTCCATTATTCGTTTGATGATTTTTGCTTCATTCTTGCTTGCTCATTTAAAAATGGCTGCGCGTTTTGCTTTTCTTGTTAGCTTCTTAATTCCTTTTTGTTTTACCAATATACTCGAGTGATTTAAGGGATTAATAAATTTAGTATTAGAAGGATCATATTATATATATATATATATATATATATATATATATATATATATATATATATATATATATATATAAATAGGATATCTGTAGATTTGCCCACGGACATTCATGTGTGCATGCGTAACATAGTGAAATAAAACATATTGAACTAAATAAAACAAGTTAAAGTAAGATGGAGAAATAAAGGAATAGGTGGCTCAGTGAATAATGAAGTCCCTTGAACTGTCTAATGAAGAAAAAGTGTATAAGATGATTTGGTCTTGGAGAGAGACCGATAGGTTAGTAAGAAAGTTTGTATAACCTAGAAGTCTTGGAAGGAAGAAGTGTACAACCGAGAATGTACTGGCTAGGTGGATTAGAAAAGGTGTCTTGAAACGTCTGCAGTAAATTCAGGAAACAAAAATAAATATGCGCAAGATAAGGGTGGTAGACGTACTGCTGGTGATCGTTTTCACTAGCATATATGGAGATGCTGGTTGTGTGGAAGTTTTCTGCACGTGAGGCTTATCCTCGTTTATACAGTAAAAGGATGGACGTGACAGTGACTCCTTTTTTTTACATAGAACCCTTAAAGCGCTATGAATAGGTAATTACCTCCAAAGAGGAAAATTATCTATCTGTATATACCAATATATATATATATATATATATATATATATATATATAATTATATATATATATATATATATATATATATATTGGTATATAAACAATAAAAAAGGAAGAAAGTTCTCAAAGAAAAGTACGTTACTCAAGCCGTAAACCCTTTTGAAGCGCAGAATTTTTATTAAATGCCGTTTCTTGTCCCCTGTGCAAGATGACGTCATGCCGTCGAATATATGAGCAGTGGATGAAGAATGTATGTAAACTTCAGGTAAAAAATAAACTTCACATGAGTCAAGTTTGTTCAGCGAATTATATCAATATAGCCCACTTGTTGATAATATTAAATCTTTTATTTCTAGTGTTTTGAAGCGATGCCTACCATGATGAGGGCCGACTGCCTACCAATAAAACGTAAACAATGAAAAGGTCCCTCGTGGGGGGAGGACAAGGCCACGTCGGTCGTAAATCGTTTGTGACATACGCTTGAAGAATTCGAAAATCACTTTATCCTCTCGGCTCATTAAACGCAAGGGAACTCGATAATCAATGAAAGGAGAGAGAGAGAGAGAGAGAGGAGAGGAGGAGTAAGGAGGAGGAGAGAGATAGAGAGAGAGAAGAGAGAGAGAGAGAGAAGAGGGAGAGAGAGAGAGATCGGGCCACGGTTGAAAATATAATGACAAAGGATGGAAAAGGAATTAAGAAGATATAAACTATATATATATATATTATATATATAATCCAATATATATAGCATATAATATATATATATATATATATATATATATATACATATACAATACATATATATAATATATTATATATATATATATATATATATATATATAGAAATATAATATGTATAAAATTATATATATATATATTATATATATATTATAATATGATATATAAAGAATAATATATATTATATATATATATATATATCTATATATATATATATATATATTATATATATTATATAATAAATTAGTTTATATTTATTATATTTAATTATCTATATATTTATAGTTATATATATATTATTATTATATTATATATATTAAGTAATATATATATATTTATTATATATATTACTACTTTCAAAACGCATATATCCCCTCTTTGACTGTATAAAATGTTATATAATGGTGTATAGAATTTTGCAGCATTTTTTCAGATTCCTAGATGGCTTAGAGATAGGATGTTTAAAATGTGTGTTCAGATTTCGCATAACATATTGTAAAAGAATATATAACGTAGTAAAGAAAGAGAGAGATTATCTTTGTCCGTTTGAAGCTAGAATTGTTTCATTACTTTTCATCGACTTGAGAGGAACTCTGAGATCTCCGTTTGCTTTCCTAATCTGTCAACACGTTTGACTAGAGACATCGAGGTCTCCTTTGTGTTTTGGGAATTCTGTCATCACGTCTGATAGGGACTTTTGCTCGAGTCTGTTTCGATCGGGTACGTGTCTTTGTTGAACTAGTACGTGCATGAATGTATACTCGTTTCGTACACGTTCATCTTTGCCGAATGCCACATGCAGATTTCACAATTTGTCTGTAAAGTTACGTCACTATTTCGAACCTTCTCTCTCTCTCTCTCTCTCTCTCTCTCTCTCTCTCTCTCGCACGGCAGTTTTGATTTTAAAGTAACGTAACGATTTCATACTTACTGAATGGTCATTCGTAACTTGTAGATTTCAGATTTGATATTTCTTAGAGTTTATTTAGTATTATTTAGTGTTTTTGTGGAATCTGAACAAACATTGTGTGTAACGGCGCCTGGTTTTTGTGAGTGAAGCAAGCTGCAGCAAAGAGGGAAAATTGGTATACCAAGAAGGTAAAGTGTGTTATATTTTTATTTGTTGCAACTAATATCTGATGGTTATGATGGTTTGGTAAAAACTATTATCTAATGGTTATGATGGTTTGGTAAGAAACTAATAACTAATGGTTACGATGGTTTAGAGAACTAATAACTAATGGTTACAATGGTTTGAGTGAAAAGATTGACATTTTTACACATTGCAAATTTTTGTTTTGTGTTTGTTTCATTTGAAGTGATTTTTATGTTTTGTGCATTTATTCATTTTCTTATTGAAGTGTGTGTTTTTATTTTATATTCTGTGTGATTAATACTTTTTACAATTTTGGTATTTTCCATGGTTTTCTGTGTTTTCATTTGCATTCACAATTTAATTAACTTAGTTATTTTCATTACTTAATCATTGCACATTTAATTGAATTTAACACTTGTGAATTAATTTGCACTTACAATTCTTTTCAAGTTTTATTGTTGTTTAGCACATGTGAATTAATTTCCAAATATCAATTATTGCCTAACACTTTTGAATTTTGATTGAATTAATTTTCTTGAATTTTGTGATAAATTAATTTTGATTTAATTTTACTGGATTGATTCAAGAATTAATTAAACTTTACTTTGTTTTCAAGTAACAATAATTTTCCCTGATATTGTGAATTTCATTTATAAATTTTGAGTTTAATAATAAATTTTTGTATTAAAATTTTTTATAAGTATTTCATTTCTCACCAGTGTACATGGATTTAATTATGGTTATGTTGATGTTATGTAGAAACATAGAGTGGTAATTGATCTGTTTTCCTTCAATTAACTTGAAGTGACTTAGAATCAGGGAAGTACTTAGACTTTTGAAATCAGGGAAATACTTAGACTTTTAAAGTTGTTGATGGAGTGATGCCATTTGATTAATTTGATTACTTACAAGATTACCTCACACCTGTTTTGATGAACTTAGTCTGATTTTGTGCAAAACTGATAAGTTGTTAAGGGATCACTGTTGCCTTTAGAGTATTCAGTTGTTTAGTACCTGTGATGAGGGTTCAGGTGTCTGGCTGTTGTGAGGTAACAATTAATGAATGGTAAGTGTAGTAACCAGATACTTGGCACTTTGTCACAATATATATATATATATATATATAATATTATATATATATATATATATATATATATATATATATATATATGTATATATTATATATGTAATATATATATAGATAATATATATATATATATATGTATATATATATATATGTATATATATATATATATATTTATATATATATATAATATATATATATAAAATATATATATATATATATATATATATTTTATATATAAATTAAAGTTTCAGTTTTCGAAGAATGTCTCAAATCTTACTAAAAAAAAAAGATGTCCGATTAGAGACTTTGGGAAAAATGCTCCAATTGATCGTTACATCATTAAATATAATGATGATTCTAGGATTGGGAATAAAGAGGAAGAGGGAGAGCTTTAAGGAAAAGGAATAAGTTAGTATTTGTAAAGAAATGAACTTGGGAATCGAATCCCAAATATTTATATATATGATATATATATATATATATATATATATATATATATATATATATACGTATATATATATATTATATATATATATATATATATATAAAATGTTTAAAGTTTTTAATGTTAACGTTGTTTTTAGTAACACTAAGTCTGTAAGAACAATATTAATAAGGAACTCTCCAAATTTACAAACGGGTTGCATTTACGAAATTCCATGCAGAGATTGTGATAAAAAATATATTTGGTCAAAGTGGCAACTACTGGCATCAAGATTAAATCAACATAAATATTGTGTACGTGTAGGAAGTACATCGAGTGCTCTCTTTTTACATATGAATAATTTTAATCACGCAATTAATTGGAACAATTCAAAGGAAATTTTATTTTGTAGAGACATTATTAAAAGAAATATTATAGAATCTAGTATAATAAAATATAAGTCATGTAGTGTTTTTAATATTAGCAACGGACAATATAAACTAGATAACTGGCTTACGAAATGTATTGTTGACAACTTCGTAACTATGTAATTGACTGCTTAGTAGTTCCATTTCCATTTGTTGTTGTCCTTTAAGTGTAATTCTAGGCTGTGGACCATTTACTTCTTGACTAGGCTGTTTGATTGTTCTGTATTTTACTTTTTTGTTTTTATGTTTACCTTTGATATTTCGAAGCTATTTTTCATTCTTTTATATATTGTACCCTGATGAGGTGTGTCAAGAATACACGAAAGCGCTAGGTACTGCTGTTTTTCATTTTTCCTGCTGGCTCTTGATATACAATCTTCACGTGTTACTTGTGATCGTATAACATTATGGATGCCAGGCGAATCTTCACCATATTTGCTACCTTCAAGATCCTACACCCTTCACTGGAGCCCTTCGTTGCTGATTTTTCCTCCTCTCTCATCAGCCCCACAAGCTAAAATTACAACTTAATTTTCTACGTATGTGTTTGAGTGAGCATGTTATGCCAAAATCGTTTTTATCCAAGAAACATCGCGGCCTTTCCAGTAAACCATTCGAAGAATATGAACGCCTTATACTCCAAAAGTACATAGAAATAACGAAACTGGACGTGGAACATGCTTTCAGAATCCTGAGGTCAAATAGATATAGTTTTAATCAAGCAATCCCCTTGGAATGGAAGACTCGATTGGGCGATTATTGTTATCATAAGTTACGAAGCCAGTGCCGACGTCTGAAGAATAAACTCGATCGTAAACTTAAACAGCTCATCAAGAACAGCGGTTGGACTAAAGATGCAAATCCCCAGTTTGTATGTAATTTATCGGATAAAGTGTTAGATGATGTAACAAGAACGGCTCTCGGTTATGGTATCAACTTCAGTGTTTGTGACGAGAAAGTGGACTGGGTAGGAATAGCTAAATCATTTTGTAATTTAGAAAAATTTGGATCGTTGTCTATTGAAGATTTCAACATCTGTAAGGGTATTGTTTATGGGGCATGTTCTTTTAAGAAGGTGCTATTCTAATGTACCTGATAGGTTTTTAAAGGCGTACAGCAAACCTTAAAAAAGATAAAACGTTACACATTACGAAAGCTGATAAATCAAATGCTCTTGTGTTAATAAATAAAGATGATTATTTGTAAATAAAATGTTAGTTTTGTTAAGTGACCAAGAAACTTATACAGTACTGAACCATAATCCATTAGAGAAGGTTAATAGTAGTTTCAATAAAAAACTTAAAACATTGTTAAGGGGAAAAGATGATTTAATTAAGAAATTTTGTATTTTATGTGCATCCTTGCCCTATCTTTATGGACTTATTAAAACTCACAAACAAAATAACCCTGTACGACCTATTATTAGTTCTGTAGGGTCATCAACTTATAATTTGTCAAAGTGGCTTGTCAGTGAATTGTCACCTCTTATAGGAACTTTCAGGATTTTCAGTAAAAAATAATTTGGATTTTGTAAACCGTCTCAGAAGCTGTAACATTAATTACGAATTTAAAAATGATTAGCTTTGATGTAGTTTCCCTTTTTACTAAAGTTCCAGTTGACGACCTGATAACATTTTAGCTGATGAGTTGGATAAATACGAATTTTCTCTGCAAACTGACACCATTTTAGAGTTGCTGAAACTGTGTATTAAGGAATGTAAATTTACTTTCAATGGTAAATTCTATGAGCAGAGGTTTGGTATGGCTATGGGGAACCCTTTATCGCCCCTTTTAAGTAACATTTACATGGAGTTTTTTGAGAAGAAACTTCTATCAAATATTTTACCTGCGAATGTTCTTTGGTTTATTTGGTATGTCGATGACATATTTTGTGTATGGCCTTTGTGTGAGGATGTGAACAGATTTTTAATTAGATTAAATGCGCTGGTTCCCTCTATAAAGTTCACACTTGAGGAGGAAATAGATTCAGTTTTGCCATTTTTAGATGTAAGTGTGCATAGACAGGGTAACAGATTTAAATTTTCGGTTTTAGGAAACCTACAAATGTATGTTCTTACATTCACTTTTACTCCAATCACCATTTGAAAGTTCAACTCTCTGTATTCTCTTCCATGTTTTTAAGAGCTTTAAGAATTTGTTGTCCTGAATTTTTAGAAGACGAGATTACCAAGATTTATGATATTGCTTTTAAATTGAAGTATCCGGCATTTTAGTTGATGTTGCTTTAAGAAAGGCTAAGAAAAAAAACATTTTATGCAGTAGACCATGTACAGGCTTTCGACCCTAGTAATTTGCTTGTTTTACCTTTTGACAACAGGTTTTCTTTCCTTTGCCAAAAATGTTTAAAGTTTTTAATGTTAACGTTGTTTTTAGTAACACTAAGTCTGTAAGAACAATTTTAATAAGGAACTCTCCAAATTTACAAACGGGTTGCATTTACGAAATTCCATGCAGAGATTGTGATAAAAAAAATATATTGGTCAAAGTGGCAAACTACTGGCATCAAGATTAAATCAACATAAATATTGTGTACGTGTAGGAAGTACATCGAGTGCTCTCTTTTTACATATGAATAATTTTAATCACGCAATTAATTGGAACAATTCAAAGGAAATTTTATTTTGTAGAGACATTATTAAAAAGAAATATTATAGAATCTAGTATAATAAAATATAAGTCATGTAGTGTTTTTAATATTAGCAACGGACAATATAAACTAGATAACTGGCTTACGAAATGTATTGTTGACAACTTCGTAACTATGTAATTGACTGCTTAGTAGTTCCATTTCCATTTGTTGTTGTCCTTTAAGTGTAATTCTAGGCTGTGGACCATTTACTTCTTGACTAGGCTGTGTTTGATTGTTCTGTATTTTACTTTTTTTGTTTTTTTATGTTTACCTTTGATATTTCGAAGCTATTTTCATTCTTTATATATTGTACCCTGATGAGGTGTGTCAAGAATACACGAAAGCGCTAGGTACTGCTGTTTTTCATTTTTCCTGCTGGCTCTTGATATATATATATATATATATATATATATATATAATATATATATATATATATATATATGTATTGGTTTGTTAACTGGTGTTGCAAAGACTGTGGTCATAGACAGTTGTAAATAATCTGGATTGGAAAATGTAAATAATCTGAATTGAACAAAAAATCTAGTAAAATCTTGAATTTTCTATAACTGTTAATAGATTGACTCGACTTCCTGTCAGCTAAAAGCATATGCTCCGCGTAGAAGGTAGTGCTGTCAGTGGACTTCACGTGGTGCACTGTAAGCATATTACTAAGTGGCGTTTGCAGCGAACCTTTCGTTCCCTAGCTGCGTTCTACTTTTTAACATTTTCTTTACCTCGAGATTTCTCTCAATTCCAACTTTAGATCCTTATGCTTCATTTTCTTTATCTTCGGGATCTCTTGATATTACTCTCCAACCACTCCAACTCCCTCTGAATAGCCGAAAGTGCCCATGTACCTGTTTTGGCAGCCAAGATGTCATAAACCAAATTAATTAATCAATCAGAAGTAAGTATTGCTGAGTACAGATGAGTCAATGTGTTTGACCTTAAAGGAAGTCTTTAGGTCAAAGAGAACTTCGTATTAGAATCGCTTATATTTATTTTTTTTTTCTACTGTAATATTTTGTGGTTATCCTATCACATTACTCATTTTCATTTTCGAGATAATACCTTAATGTTTTTTTTTTTTTTTTTTTTTTTTTTTTTTTTTTTTTTTTTTTTTTTTTCATTTATGGTCTTCAGACCTTATTGATTGATTGATTTGTTAGTTCTTGCTGGTGTCGCAACGACGTTATTGACGCCTCTTCAGACCTTAACATATTACATTCATTTATCTGTACATCCAAGAACGGATGCATTGAATGCTAAGTTACGATTTTCTCTGCACTCAGGTCTTCGTCACGACTAATTATACGTCGTGCTGTGTACTGTAATAAATAACGGGTTTCATAGTAAGGGATTATCTTTAAACGTTAGGATAAAACATAAAAAAGCGAATGCTAGGAGGGGGTTGGTGATGGTACTAATAACTTTTGATCATCGGGAATTTTCTATATAAACAAATGTCTTTTTAGTGATAACTTGCTTTATGAAACAAAAAGTAAAAAAAAAAAATTATAATTTGGTCGCATGTGGTTTAATGAACCCTTATGTTCCAGAAAAATAAATTAGTTTTCTGGTACGTGAGCTACATTCGATCGCACCCATGTCTAGACAGACATGGGAATTGCAACCGTAGCCTAAAATATTTACTGAGATGAAGGATATATATATATATATATATATATATATATATATATATATATATATATATATATATATATATCTATATATCTGTGCGTACACATAATAATAGACGCCATTTCCCTATAAAAGGGGCAGATCTAGCGGGTACAAATCACCATCTAATCAGCAACTTTTGGAATGAAGTTGGTAGTTTCGCATCCTCTTCCACGTTGACTGCAGCCCACCATCATTGACTAACTATCAGGTACAAATTTACTACTTAAGTCAACAGAGACGCAACAGTTGTTTTAAAAAACGGGCTCTAATCGTTTCCCCCGCTCGGGATCGAGTTTGGTCTTTCGCAATCGGAAGCAATGTTATGTGCTCTTTTGAAATATACGTTTGTATAGATAGGCAAGGATGTTTATTACATTTCCTATATACACATTACGCGAATGCCTGGTAACGATATATATATATATATATATATATATATATATATATATATATAATATATATATATATATATATATATATATATATATATATACATATATATATATTATATTTATATATATATATTTATATATATATATATATATATATATATATATATATATATATATATATTATATATATATGAATTTTTATCACATCACCGTGATTCATATGCATGCATTAACCTACAAATGTCGTTTAATATCCAATTCGCTCTGCCTTGGAATTAATATATTTTCATGCATGTTAACCGAAGGGGCATATTTTAGTTGATAATAATTTCGTCCTCTCGTGGGTTCGACCCAGTGCCCAGCGACTGAGGAGAAATCAGGACTTCAGTGGAGTTATCGACTCGGCCAACAAGTAAAAATATATTAATTCTGTGGTAGAGCGAATTGGGTATTAAAGGACATTTGTAGCTTAATGCATATATATATATATATATATATATATATATATATATATATACATATATTTATATACATATAAATTACTTGAGGAAAAACGCCTTATTAGCGGATAGTATACTTAACCCGTGTTCGCGGAAGATCGGAAGATAAACAACGAAAATAAATAATAAAGGACGATAATGAACCGTGGACGAAGACTAAGGAGAATAGGAACAGACGATGAGAAATACAAAAGGGAGAGAGAGGGGAGAACGGAGTAGGGCTCCAAACAGAGGGGAATCGTTCATTATCATTTTACCTTTTTGACAACCATAGCGTGACGTGAGGGGAAGAGAGAGAGAGAGAGAGAGAGAGAGAGAGAGAGAGAGAGAGAGAGAGAAGTAGTTTGGGGGTTTGGGGGAGGAATGGGTAATGGAAATTTCTATGGGGAAGTGGGTTTTGGGGATAGGGGAATGATTTGAATAATTGAATAGAATAAAACGGCTTATTGCAATTTGTAGTTATTTATCGTAAGGTCGGAGATATCGCTCAGTCGTGGAGAACGAACCGTAACGTAACATTGTATCGTAATACAATAGCTATAGGTCGCAGATATGTAAAGAAAATATACCTAAATAATGTTTATTAGCAAAATACCCAAAAGTAAAGTAATCTTTGTCGCCTGCTAATGCTCAGGTATTTTGAATGGAGGAACCACCATTACCATACCCCCTCCCCCCCCACCAACAACCCCACCCCCTCCCCCCACCATCGTGTCCGTTTCCTGATAGGTGAATTTATATGCAGCCAATTGACCCCGAATTTCCCCAAACGTGGCCTTGAATAATATCGATCAGGTGAAAGGTGAATGTTGGGAATAGGTGGCTGTAATTGACTTCGGACATCTTATTAGCGTTTAAGTAAACACGGTCGGTCTGGGAAGGAGTGTAGCAGGCATACGCATTGATTAATATGTAAATACATGTAGATATACACATGTAAATACGTATGCGTGTACTCATAACACACACACGCCTACTTGTATGTATATATTTGTTATCCATATATATACCACATATAAACACACATATATACATAAATATATATAGAATATATATGAATTATATGATATATATATATATATATATATATATATATATATATATATATATATATTATACATCACACACAAATGATGCATGGGCTCGAACCTCACCACGTGATCTTTGGGTTTCCTTGTTTGGGTTCGTACCCGTAAAAAAAGTTTTGAAATAAGGAAGAGGTCATAAAAGTGAATTATTATTGAAACATCCTCCCCCCCCTCTTTTTTTTTAGTTATTAGGATCAACAAACTTTCAAGAAATCTTCAGGTTAGAGATGATTTAACCCTGAAAACGTGTCTTAAGCCAAATGCTTCTTTCGCCAATTGGATTCTCTCGTGTTTCCCAAGGCTGAAGATGATTTAAGATTCATAAAATCTTCATTCAACAAGATGATTCCCTCGCCCTCCACACATTTAGGTTTAAGATGATTTAACCTCTCAAAAAGTCTTTAAAGTAAGTGATTCGTTCACCACTTGGTTCCTCTCGAGTCTCCTTAGACACAGGATGATTTAAGATTCAAAAAGGTCTTCATTCGAACAATGATTCCCTCGTCCGTTAGTCTTTCAGATATTCCTGAAGTTAAGATGATTTAATCTGTACAAAAAAATCCCCTCTCAAGCAGTTGACTTATTCCAAGATGATTACCTCGCCCGTTGATCTTTCAGATATTTTTAAGGGTAAGATGATTTAATCAGCAAAAAAAAAAAAAAAAAATCCTCTCTCAAGCAACTGATTCCTCCACCAGTTGATTTCTCTAGTCTCCCGAGGGCGGAGATGATTGAAAATTCATAAAATCCACTTTTAACCAGATGATTAACTTTTAGAATATCTAAAAGATATTCCAAAAGGATAAGGTGATTTAATCAGCAAAGAAATCCCCTCTCAAGCAAGTGACTCCTCCACCAGTTGACTTGACACCAATGGCCTCCCAAGGGCTGAAGATGATTTAACCTTCGATATTTTATGGCGTGGCAATTGGAATACAAAGCGATTTCATTATGCCATTGACAGGCGTGGCATTTATGCATCACGCCATAGGGCCTTACTTCAACGGCAGCTCCCTTGCAGGAGCACTTTCTCGTTGGCGGTATCATGATGATGATGATGAAGAGGAGAGGAGGAGGAGGGGAATAGTGATGATGATGATTATAATGATGAGGAATAGTATGATGATGAGGATGATGATGATGATGAGGAGGAGGAGGATTGTAATGATGATGATGATTATAATGATGAGGAATAGAATGATGATGAGGATGATGATGATGATTAGGAGGAGGAGGATTGTAATGATGATGATGATTATAATGCTGAGGAATAGTATTATGATGATGATGACGATAAGGAGGAGGAGGAGGAGGATTGTAATGATGATGGTGATTATAATGATGAGGAATAGTATGATGATGATGATGATGATGATGAGGAGGAGGGAGGAGGAGGAGGAGGAGGATTATGATGATGATGATGATTATAATACTGAGGAATATTAATATGATGATGAGGAGGATGAGGATTATGATGATGATGATTATAATGCTAAGAAATAGTATTATGATGATGATGATGAGGAGGAGGAGGAGGAGGAGGAGGAGGAGGATTATGATGATGATGATATAATGCTGAGGGATAGTATTATGATGAAGATAACGATGATGAGGTGGAGGAGGAGGATTGTAATGAAGATGATGATTATAATAATAAGGAATAGTATGATGATGATGATGAAGAGGAGGAGGATGATGATGATGATGATGATGATGATGATGATGATTATAATGATGAGGAATGGTATGATGATGGTGATGAAGATGATGATGATGATGAGGAGGAGGATTATGATGATTATAATGATAAGGAATAGTATGATGATGATGATGTGGAGGAGGATTTGATGATGATGATGATTATAATAATGAGGAATAGTATGATGATGAGGAGGAGGAGTAGGAGAAGAAGAAGAAGGAGGATAAGTGTGATGATGATAAAGAGGAGGATGATGACGATGATGGGAATGTTGATGAATGAGTATGATGATGATGATGATGAAGAGGAGGAAGAGGATGATGATGAGGATGAGTAGGATGATGGTGAAGAGGATGATGATGATGATGCGGAGGAGGAGGAGAATGTGTGTGATAATGATGATGGTGATGATGATGATGATGATAAGGAGGAGGAGGAGTATGATGATGGTGATGATAAGTGTGATCATAATGATGATAATGCTTCTAATGATGATGAGGAGTAGGATAATGATGATGATGATCTGATAAGGAGGAGGAAGAGTGTGATGATGTTGATGATAAGTGTGATTATAATTATGAAAATGCTGATTATGATGATGATGAGGTGATGATTAGTTGATTGATTATGATGAAGATAATGCTGATGATGATGAGAAGGAGGATGATGATGATGATGATAACGCTGATGATCACGATGATGATGAAGGAGGAGGGGGATTATGAGGATGATAATGGTGATGATGATGATGATGATGATGAAGAGGATGAGGATGATAGTGATGATGATGGTGAAAATCATAACTATGATGATGATGATGATGTTGAATGTTTTGGAAACCATCCAACCTCTCTTTCGCCGACTCATGTGACTCTTAATCAGTCTCTTCAGTTTCTAAGTTTGTAATTTGTGATTTTTTTTTCATTTCGATTTTTTTTCTTTTTTTGACCGATTTTATTTGCGATTTATGTCCTGAACTTTATCTGAATTATCTTAATTATTTTTACTTTTTCATTCTTTGAATTATATTAGTTATATTTAACATTTTGTACGCGATACAATATCTTAGATATATCTTTCTCCTTCATTTCCGAAAACATTTTCACGTTGATTTCTGGCGTTTTGACATAATTTATTTTAGTTTCTGTATTTTCTTTCTCTGTATTTAGTAAGATTTGTTATGATATTTTCCTATCTGTAGTTAGCAGCTTCTTGTCTTTTCTTTTATACTTCCCTTCACTTGCAAATGATCAGTATTATTAGTTTTGTTCTTTGCATATTTAACCTACGAGGATAAATCTCTCTCGTTTTTTTTTTTTTTTTTTTCTTTTTTTTTTTTTTTTTTTTTTTTTTTTTTTTTTTACTGACACCTTATTTATGCACTAACACCTTATATTCAGGGTTTTTATAGCAGCATCCAGGAAGGTTAAGTGCTACATTATTCTGCCCTAGCAACCTGTCGGTCACCAGTGCGTCCGATTTCGTAGCAGTAAGTTGCCAGTGTACAATAACTGAACCATTCCGGTTCGATGCCCAAGGTAATATGATTCGCTTTGGAGCTTCATCAAACATTATGTGATAACAGAATTCCGACCGATTCAGAATTGGGAGAACATGCTATTTGCATGTTAGAGATTTTGGGTCAGATTTGCATTACTGTTAATATTTTTATTTTATTTTAATTTGCTGGAACTTTGAGGGCAAATATGTTTTCTCTGTGTTCCATGATATGATTATGGTTCCTTGATTAGGGTATAAGCATACGTTTGCATGAGCAATTCGTTCGAATCATTATTGCGCTTGTCATATAGTCTAAATATATATTGTTTATGAATAGATTAACTACGTAGATCTGTTTAGGGCTAATAGGGATATGAATATTTTTAATACTGGAATATTTGCGTGTTTAATTTCCCTGATGTTTATGCGTTTATTAATATCCTCTAGGAAATTAAATAAACAGGTAGACGTACATCACCATAAAGATGGTATTATATTATAGTGAATTATGTCTAGATAATAACTGACGATATTCGATGATATTGAGGACGAATATTTGTAAATTCATCATGGTATAGACTGGATGAAATTACACATTCAGCATAAGGGCGGATTCCATTATGGTACATATAGCACAATAGTTGAATATTTCATGGCACATCCGGCGCAAGGGTTATAATTAGATTACGGTACATCCGTGGTACATCCATCGGGAGAGTGGTTAAGAGTCGTAATACATCCAGCACAAGGCGGGGAGACTGAATAATGATACATCAGCGCTACATTAGCCGAGGAGTTATCCACACGGTAGACTTGATGTAATACCTTGTACCTAATCCTTCACTTAAAAAAATAAATAAAAAAGGGCTTAGACGTGTGAACTCTTAAGGTTTATCGGAGGGGAATTTGTGGAATCCACCTGAACGAGTCGTTGTAGTTTTTCCTCTGTGCTCGTCAGGAGACCATATTGGCTGATGAATAATGATCTCTCTCAGGGAATCCAGTTGTCTTCGACGTCTAGAGAGAGAGAGAGAGAGAGGCTCTCTCTCTCTCTCTCTCTCTCTCTCTCTCTCTCTTAATGGTCTCTCAGGGATTCTAGTTGTCTTCGGTGAAGAGAGAGACTGAAACTGACTGATTCTCTCTCTCTCTCTCTCTCTCTCTCTCTCTCTCTCTCTCTCCCAAGTGGGGATAAATAAAAAACCGGTCCTACCCACATACCTTATAGAGAACTTAAGTGGTAAATAATGCAAGTTCTCCGTTTGTTTTGGGGTTCCAGAGGCTATCACACACCGCAGATAACGCCTCTGCTGTACGCTGATATTGTTGGCCTGTGTCAGACGCGCTGCCAGGCTGGTGGTGCTTTCATGTGTCAACTTATAATAAGCTGGCCTTTTCTCTTCCCTTTATTTTTTTTATTGTTTATTTTTTTATTTATATGCTCAATAAGTGTTGTCATTAATTTTTTTAATGATATTTTATGCTTTACTTTTTTCTTGTTATACATAGGTTTTGTTTCATCTCTTACTTTTATATTTGTACTTTTTTTGTTTTTTGGCTTGAGTAAGTGTTGGTCCTTTAATGTTTTTTTGTTAATAGTATTTTAGCTTTAGTTTTTTTTATACTTCGGTTTTGTTTCATTTCCCAGCAAACTTGTTTTTTTGTCAACAGTTTTTTTTTTTTTTTTTTTTTTTTTTTTTTTTTGTCGCTATGACAACTGTGTCGTCTTCCAATTGAAAAAAGGATTTTTTTACTTTAACACCGATTAAGGCTCATGCAATTTTTGCCCCATTTAATAATAATAATAATAATAATAATAATAATAATAATAATAATAATGCAGGATTATTTAGTGACCGCTTCGGTGCACAGCGAACGTACCGTACTGTACCATAACACGTATTTTCACATGCGGTCGTCGAACACTATGTCGGCCCAACAAAAGCACTGGCGGATTTTTACTTATTCGGAAAAATGCACAAGAATCAGCGTTACCTTACCAGGGTTCTCTTATGATACTGTCTACCGAAATCTGCATTTTCAAATAAAAACCAGCGCCTTTTCATATTAATGTGTTGGACAAAGTGATAGTCTATACGCTTATTTTTACATTTATGTTTTGGTCAAAGTGATAGTTCTATATGCTTATTTAAAGCTATTTTTGTTCAAAGTGATAGTTCTGTTTGCTTATTTTCATATTAATGTTTTGGTCAAAGTGATAGTTCTATATGCTTATTTTTAAATCTATGTTTTGGTCAAAGTAATAATTCTATACACTTATTTTTAATTCTGTATTTTGTTCAAAGTGATAGTTCTGTATGCTTATTTATATATCTGTTTTGGTCGAGTTGATGTCTATATGTCTATTTATATATTAGCCATCTTTTTAGTCATAATATAGTTTAAAGTACTCAGTTCTATGGATAATTCAAATAAAAAAAAAACTTGGCTTTTCATTTTTTAAAACCGAGTCCATATTGTAACACATGGTATTTATATCTGAAATTTGTATGTTATAAATGACCTATGACCATATTTAGTTAACATAGGAATTATTACCTTTTAATAGTCTTTTTTGTCACTTGAAGTCTGTTAGGGGAGAAGATACATAGCGATGTGTTTTTATATTCAAAAGCTGTGTTTCATTTTAGCTTATTACTGTATTCTGGATATTTCCGTTATGTCAGTCAAAACAACAACTGATTTTCATTCCTTTATGTCTCTCCTCTTCTTGTATGTACATTCTCGCTTTCCCTCTTTCTTTATCAAACACGCACACACACACACACACACACACACATATATATATATATATATATAATATATATATATATATATTATATATATATATATATATATAGATATATATATATATATATATATATATATATATATCTATATATATATATCTATATATATATCTCATATATATATATATCTCTATAATATATATATATATAGATATATATATATATATATATATATATATATATATATCTATATTATATATATATCTATATATATATATATAGATATATATATATAGATATAGATATAGAATATATATAATATATATATATATATATATATATTATATATATATATATATATATATTATGGGAAGAGTCCGTCTTCAAGGGCAGTGTTATTTGAAGCAGCAAATGTATTTGATAATGATAATGATATTAATACCTATACAGCTTAATTTAACTTATTATTATTATTATTATTATTATTATTATTAGTAGTAGTAGTAGTAGTAGTAGTAGTAGTAGTAGTAGTAGTTGGGAAAAAACTCTCTATCACGAGAGTATATATATTGTTCTAAGAGGTCCAGAATAATAAAAAATGTTGCGAGTTCGTGTATATTTAAAAACCCTTTACATGTGAACCGGGTTTTTTTTGTTTTTAAATTATACACGAATTCGCAACATTTTTTATTATTCTGGACCTCTTAGAACATTATTATTATTATTATTATTATTATTTTATTTTATTATTATTATTATTATTATTATTATTAAGATAAAATGAATTAACCAGACTACTGAGCTGATAAACGGCTCTCATATGGCTAGCCCGAAGGACTAAAATGAAATGGAGTACCAGGTCTGGGCTACAGTACAAGCACTGGGACTAAATGATGAATGAAATTGAAATTTTGAAAATAAATGTGCAAAAAGGCACTGGAATACACGCACACATCAAATACATTCACTTACTTTCCAGCTGCACAATAAAAAAAAAAAACTAAGTAATGATGAATATCATAATAAGTTAAGATTTTTGAAATTCGTATTTTTTTTCATTTATTGAATGCCCCATTGATTTTTGTATTTTCATATATTACTTTTTATATTTTGTTAAGTAATTTACAGCTACTCGCGAATGTTAAAATTGAAACAGTTGAAAATGTTGTAGATTCAGATCAATTTTCACCGATCGAGTATTTCCCAAACTTGATAATCGTTGTTGGTTGTCAATTGCAACCACCTACGAAAATCACAATTTTCACGGAATAACGAGAACCGAAAAAAACTGTAAATCGAACGTCCTGTTATGTTATTTATTATTTATTTATTCATTTACTTATTTATTTATTTATATTTTATTTATTTATCTGTTTTGTTTATTTATAATTTATTTATTTATTTACTTATTTATTTATTTATATATTTTTTATTTATTTTTTAAGTTTTGTTTATTATTATTTATTTATTTATCTTTTAAAGGTGCTGCGTCAGCCCGGTCGAAAGGAACAGTCCAAAACAGTTTCTGTGGGTAACATAAGGCGGGGGTCGGGACGATGTACGAACGGGCGCGACCAATCGCTGTGACAGCCCACCCTAACAGCCCATCTCTCTCTCTCTCTCTCTCTCTCTCTCTCTCTCTCTCTCTCCTCCAGCATCTTTCTCACCCTCCTACTGACGCCCGTGATTGAGAGGCCGCCCATGCCAGGGGGTTCTTTCTCTTTCGTCCTCTTCTTCTTCTTCTTCTTCTTCTTCTTATTTTCTATCTCATGATGTCAGTCACCTCCTCCTCCTCCTACCACCACCGCTCCTCCTCATGATAATCCTCTCCCCTTCCTCCTGATCTTCCCCTTCCTACTCTTGATCTTCCTCCCCCTTCCTCCTACTCCTCCTCCTAATTTTCTTCCCCTTCCTCCTCCCATCTCCTCCTCCCATCTCCTCCTCCTCCTGATCTTCCTCCCCCTTCCTCCTCCTCTTCCTGATCTTCCTCCGCCTCCTCCTCCTCCTCCTCCTGATCTTCCTTCCTCCTCCTCCTCCTCCTCCTGATCTTCCTCTCTCTCCCTCCTCCTTCTCCTCCTCCTGATCTTCCTCTCTCTCCCTCCTCCCTCCTTCTCCTCCTCCTGATCTTCCTCCCTCCCTCCCTCGTCCACCCTCCCATCCCTATGCCCTTTGCGGAGCTAAATCAATTTCGTTCTAGTGTATCGAATAGTGACGAAAGGAATGAGAAGAGGAGGAGGAAGAGGAAGGAGAGGGGGGCATAGGGAGGGGGAGAATAGAGGGAAGAGGTGAAGGGAAGAATGTGAGGAGGATATGGAAATTTAGGTAAACGAATAAAGAAGGAGTCAATAGAAATAAAGAAATTGAAAAACATATTTTTCTTTCGTCTCCATGAATGAGATGGATGATTAGATAAATACAACTATAATTCCTCCTGATGATCGTTTTCATCATAAATTCATTTCCATTAACGGGACATAAGCAGCATTACACCACACTCCCCCCCCCCCCCCCAACCCCACTCATCCACTCCAGTACCCACTCCCTAGGCCCTGCACACTCCCAACCCTACTCCGGACCCCCCCCCCCCCTCCACAGAGCGGGGACCCAAAATGAAGAATAAACAAAAGAGTATTTTAGTATAAAATCATGTGCTATTGAGAGGAGCATATAGGGTCAATTAGACAGTGATTTCACAGGTCATTTCACTTCAGTAATTGTCATTATTGGGATTATGATAATTTCGGAATATGAAAGCATAGTTCGCTCAACGCAGTCTTATGAAAAACCCAGGCTGCTAAATCAGTGAAAAACGCAATCTGATGAAATCAGGTCCCAGCTTCAATCAGGAGTATAATTATCCCCTCTCGCTGGAGCGGATTATCATGAGGTAGGGTGCTCGTTTTTGTATTCATTGTATTCATTTCCATCTTCTTGCTTCCGTGGGCCTCAATTGACTCGAGTACGTTAAGGAAACGAACTGGTTCTTGGTGTTACAAACTTCATTTTGGGATGGTCTGCTCTCCCTCCCTCCCTCCCTCCCTTGCACGCAAACAAACAAACAAGCAATCAGAAAACTCGTTTTTGGTGTTAAACACTCAGTTGAAAGGAAGCATATTCTCTCAAATACCTTAAAGAAATTCTGGATTTTTTTGTGTTACAAACTTCTAAGGAGATTAGTGTATATTTTTTATTTCAAACATAGTCTGTTGATAGTTTTTCCAAGCTTGACATGATTTACGAAATTTTGTAAAAACAGTTTATTGTTAAATATGGCCTTGAATGTTCCTCATCAATATGTATATTTCATATCAATATAATAGGTTAATTTTTGACCTTAAACTCTTCTATGGTTTGGTCATGGATTTTTATTTAAAGTTTCCTGAATTTCTGTTTCATTGTTTGTTTACTTTTCAATATCGTTAGAATTCTTCTTGGATCTTAAGGGTCTTAATATTGCAGGAATTTATTTTTTCTCTTTGTTTATTCAATTTTTAATTCATAATTTTCCAACGAATAATGCTAGCTAGTCTATTTCGTCAGTTTTAGTATCTCAATATCGTAATTATTTTTTCAATTTTTTATTTGTCATGATTTTTCTATTAGCAGCAAGTAACAAATTTCTTCAGCGTTTATTACTTGAATATCGTCAGAATTTGTATATAGGAACAATATACGTTAAAATTAAATGTGTATGATTTTATTCATCATGTAAACGCCATCGCATTTTTTTCATTAATATTCATTATTTGAATACCCGATGAATAGTATTCATCATACAAGTATCCCGGGGGTACTGCGTATTGTACACTTTATGTTAAATACTGTAGACATACCTATATTTTTTTCCTTTTCAGCTGCATAGCTTTCTGCCTTTTACACTTCTTAGCCCTCGAACTTCTTTAACTTAACCTTGCTATAATTTTCAAGTCATACTCTTTTGTTTATAAACTGTTGAGTAATAATAATCAGTGTCTCATAATATAAATAGGTTATTCATCGCCTCAGCATATATAATTTGAGTATTGAATATTCAAACATTAGATATTATAATAATTTTTTTATAAGTGTAACAAACATTTTTTTTTTATTGAATGAATACCACTGAATATCACTACCAGTTATTGTTAGAAAGTATGGCGTGTTTATGTTTATCGTTTCAGTGATTGCATATTTCATTCAAGCAACATTTCCGTTCGTGTGTTTGGTCGTATAATAGAATTTTGGAATTTCTCCTAACCAGTTATTTTAATTTTGTCTTGAAAGCGTCGTGATGGATTAGAATAATAATTTTTTTTATTAAGTTTTCAAAATATTCACGTGCATTTTCAGCTTTACAGTGTTTCTGTGTCATAGCATACTGTTCGATTCCTTGGGATTTTTTTTTTTTATGTCAAGTAAGTAAATATTAGCCTCTCAACAATCACCCACTTCTCCTCCTCCTCCTCCTCCTCCTCCACCTCCTCCTCCTCCTCCTTATACTACTACTATTACTTTCATATCTATATTCCTCCATTTCCTCTCTCTCACTTTCCATCTGGAAGTGCAGATAGACCTATTTTTTTTTTGTATTATTATTTCTCTACCATCTTTCTGTTTTCTTTACGACTGAGCCTCGTACATCATTACATTCTTGCTTTTTAAAGTTCTTTTCGCTTTTTTTTATCCAAAAGTATATTTACTTATTAATTTCACCAAGAAGCTCATTTATTCACGTTCTTGTTTTATTTCTTTTGTTCATCTTCATTGATATTTTTTCATTCCGTCCTTATTGATTTTGCTTTATTTATACTTTACTGATTCATTTGAATGATTTCCTTTGTCAAACCCTTGTTTTTTTTTTTTTCTGTGGGGGATGGGATCGGGTTGGGGGCGGCATTCCTTAAAATAGAGGAATATCCCCGACGTTGTTGTAAATACAATGATCAAAGTAAGTATGAAATTAGGCTGCTAAATGTAGTTAATGAGAGAGAGAGAGAGAGAGAGAGAGAGAGAGAGAGAGAGAGAGAGAGAGAGTCTATGTCATCTGATGAAATATAAAATAAATAGCCAGGTTCCACACAGGTGGGATGGAGATTACCTCGTCGAGGCACACCTTTGTTTTAATTAGTTTTTTTCATTCACGCCCTCTTTACCCCGGTGACGGCCCAGAACAGTCAGTTGACAATCAGGTTCTTAGTTCAGTGCATATATCATCAGGGGCGTTTTACATTTTTAGGGAGGGTGAGGATCACCTCGTCGAGGCACTCGTCTTTTTTTTTTTTTTTTTTTTTTTTTGTTTTTTTTTTGTGCTCTTCGCTTTACAAGCTGCGACCCAAAGCAGTCAATTGATAACCAGGTGCTTCATTCACTTCACGGATCAACAGAGGGATTCCTTTCCTTGCGCAGTTGAGGAATCGAATGCAGATTCCTCGTTTCGTGAGAGAAATTGTCATTAATCCAACTGGTTTGAATTCAGTAAGCCAAAATTCAATTAGAATTCCGAACACAAACACATGAATCAGAAAAGTTTGTTCCGAGTTAGCCAGTCACTCAAATCATATTTCTACAAAATAATTCATGATGCAAGTCGGAATGATTTTAAAGAACTGTAAAAAGTTTTTTATTGTTATCCATATTGTACGTTGACAAAGTATGACGCAAAAGCCGAGGCAAAATTATGATGCCAAAATGTGTATAGTTGATGTTTTAGTGAGCAGTTTCTGTATTCCATCGTTGTAGTTGCTGTTGTTGATAATAATAATAATATAATAATAATAATAATAATAATAATAATAATAATAATAATAATAATAATAATCATAACAATATTATTATTATTATTTATTATTATTATTTATTATTATTACTTATTATTATTATTATTTATTATTATTATTATTATTATTAAAGCAACAGCAATATCCTAAACATCCAACCAGCCCGTCTCTTCAACGCCCAAACAGCAATTGCTTTCGGGACGTTACCAGAGCTCCAAATCAAAAGCGCATAATAATGACAATCGCGCATTTAATATTAGATCCCGTATCCCCCCAGGCACACCTTTCACCCCCTTCCCTCCCTCTTCACCCCTCCCTCCCCTCTCACGTCTCTTCCATCCCCCCTCACGCCCTCCCTCTCCCCCCAAAAAGCATAATCTTTACCGGCAAAGGCGGAGGACGGACGTTCCGCCCTATGTTATATAGAATTTCGAAAAGCGTCAAACCACCGCATAGAATTAGACGAGATATTTCATTTGGAGAGAAATTCTGAAAATTTCGGGTATTCCATAAGGTATTTTGAATATTCATGAAATACTATTATGGAATCTTTGTGATTCAAATTTGGGGAATGCAAATAATGCGTCACTGTACAAAAAATTTGAAACATGAAGTGTAATTTACATATTAAATGTTTCAGGGCAACTAGGTGTAAGCGAGGTGCTGCTTCTATTGCCGGCAATTAAAACACTTTCAGTATTTTGTTCTGCCCTTTTTTTTATCTTTTTTTTTTTGGTCGTGCTTTCGATTTTTTCTTTGTTTCTTTTTTTTGTGGTGTAAAATAGTTTTGTTTTTAGTTTTGTTGGGATAAAACATTAAGAAGACTTTTTTTATTTGTGGATATGTATGAATACATAATGCATAAGTATGATTTCTTTATGCTTTTGTGTTCGTGTACATTAATACATACACACATACATCTTTCTCTTTCTCTCTTTCTCTCTCAATATATATATATATATATATATATATATATATATATAATATATATATATATATATATATATATATATATTGTTAACCGTTCCCTTATCACGGGGTGGAGAGGGTTTCCCAGACTGCAAGGACATTGGTCACTGCCATCCAGACTGGTGAACCGTTGACAAATTCCTTGGCCAAGAAAGTTCCACAGCGACCAGCCGCTTCACACTCCGTCATAGAGTGCTCATCAGCAATGCATCGAAATCTACACACAATGCACCACAGAATTATTGCGGGCGCTCTCCATCGCTTCCTGGTAGACCCTTTACAATACCTTATTCTCTCTATTTCTCTGTCTCTTTCTATACAGTGGTACCTCGAGATACGAAAGGCTCAACTTACGAAAAACTCGAGATTCGAAAGCCAATACGAAAAATTTAACGGCTCTACATACGAAAAGTTTTCAAGATACGAAAGGTTTCTGAAAGTCCGAGATTCGCCCAGGATAACAATTTTGAAAAAATCGCGCCGCGCGCCGCCATCTTAGTATACTAGTAGACTCACCACCATCCTCCTGCTCTCCCATTCGGGTTCCTGAGTGCCCTAGTGGGCCGTGGCCATGGAAATCCTTCTCTACCTACTGGCCAGTCGTTCCCTCCACCATCATGCATCTACTATGTACACGTGGTGGCGTGGCTTGGCCACTCGGTACCAGCATTGTTATAGTACGCACGCGGTATTCGTTTTCGGGATCATCAATGTGTACGTAATACTAATATTTAAAAAAAAAAGTGACCAAGATCTCTCACATGGGATAAGTGATCAAGGTCTCTCTCATGGGATAACTGGAAACTTTGCAAGGTTGGTAGAATCTCCACTCCCTGCTGAACAGAGAGGGTGTAGACCAATCATTTACAACATGCATACCAGTATGTAGTGTACGTATAATCAAGGCACTTCAGTTTATGTTGAAGGTTAGCAGCTGAACATTCAGTACCCAAATCAGTTGCAGAGAGAGCATTTGGTTGAACAGGGTTTTGATGGACACCAGGGCCAACAGAGTCATGAGGTGCAAAAAAGAAAGTTGAAATTCTGTAAAAAAAAAAAAAAAAAAAAAAAAAACCCTACGTAAAGTAAAAAAGTTAAAAAAAAGTTAAAAATCATAAAAAGAAGAAGAAAAACGGCAGAAATTAAAGCAGCTTTTCATAAAGTGCAATCATTTTGTAGAAGACACCCCCGAAAAGAAAAGGCTCACACAGGAACATTGTGAAAAAGTATGTAGGCAGAAGCAATCTTCCTTGGATAGTTACGCTGTAGTACGTACGTATATTTTTTTAACGTGTACGTACGTACATATTACATACAAAAAAAAAAAAACACAGAAATTAAAAGCCGCTTTTCATAAAGTGCAATCCTTTGTAGAAGACACCCCCCGAAAAGGCTCACACAGGAACATTATGAAAAAGTATGTAGGCAGAAGCAATCTTCCTTGGATAGTTACGTATGTACGTAGCCTCACTCGAAAGGTAAGCTTCCACATTTTACGTTACAGTAATAATATTTCTTGTACACTAATATAAACTTTATTTACAGGTTTTGCATTTTTAGTCTTAATTTAGGTATTGAATGGTCCAAATTGTTGTAGTATTTCATTGTTTTTAGGTCAATTTAGCTTTATTATGAAATTTAATGGGGTGTTTTTGGAGGGCTTGGAGCGGATTAGCCATTTTACATGTAAAATGTGGTCCAAGATACGAAAACCTCATGATACGAAGGGCGCCTCGGAACGGATTAATTTCGTATCTCGAGGTACTACTGTATCTTCCTTTTCCCCTTCTTCCCAACAATTCTGAATTGTATACTATTTTCACCAAGCAACAATCCTTCATTTTTTCCACATGGCAAAACCATCTCAAAACGCTCCGATACAGCTTTTCACCTATGTTAACCCTTTCACCACTTCTGTATATATCCATATTTCCCAGTCTTTCAGTTCATTTTTTCTTACACCATGAATGCTGTGTAAATAATTCATCTACACAGCTTCTCTCATCTTTCTTTCATTTGCATTTAACTTCTGCACCTCATATCCATAGGGGAAAGTTGGTTCAACAGTTCCTTGATACAATCCAACCTAATCTTCCAAGTTACCCTCCAACCTGTATCATACACGCTGTAACATTTCTCTCCTCTGTCTCACCTTGTCTTTCATCATACCATCATCCAATATATTACCTCCCAAATATTTATGTGAGAATTACTGGTTCTATTCTTTCACTGTCCATAATAACTTTTACTGCTCCGTCTTTCTGGTTTCCGTTTTCCCTCATAACTTACTCTTTTAAGGTGAGGTTGCAAGTCCCCTACCCTACTTCATCCTGGCTATGATTTCCGACAGTCGACTAGCTATAGTAGATTCACATTACCTGTGCATCCGATGTCTAGGCCAGTCCCGTACGACACTCCTGATTGGCTGTTGATAAGCCAGTCACAGGGCTGGAAATCTCTCAGTCTCTCGAGAGAGTTCACATAGGAAGGATGCATGTTCCAGCTCTCCTGAGGGATACTTTTGAAAAACAGCTCTCCTAAGGGATACTTTCGAAAAACAGCATCCTTCAGAAGAGCTGGAACATACATCCTGCCTATGTGAACTCTCTCGAGAGACTGAAAGTTTTCAGCCCTGCGATTGACATATCAACAGTCAATCAGGAGCGTCGTAAGGGACTGGCCTAGACATCAGATGCACGGTTGATGTGAATCTACTATAGTACCTATTTCACAGCTATGTCTACAGAGGCACCATGGATTTATCTATAATGTAGGTTCAATTCTACTCCTTCACTCAGTGAAACAGTCTTCTCCCTCAGCCATTGTGCACCTCCAAATAATGTCGTTGTAGCTGGGTGAAAAGTCTTGTACTCTGTGTTGTGTTCATTTCCTTTCCTGTAGAAGGATTCCAGACCAGTTTCCGTCTTTTCCTTGTTTCTTTCTTGAAATTCAAAGAAACGAAAAGAATTGATAATGCCAGTTAGACTTTTTCTTAAATCTCTCGGAATGACATTTTTACTAAAAGGATAAGAAATTATGTGGCTGAATTTAACCCTAGGTATTGTCATAGTTCCAGGCAGTTGCATGGAGGAGCCTCTGTCCAGATGTCAAAGTTTTCATTTCTGCGCTTGAGGCCTCCATTGCAAGAAGAATATCCTCGAAACTAAGTAAAATATTGTCGCCCGTGAGCACTGTTTGAGTTTGAATCTGATATCTTGGATAATTTTCAAACCGGGCTCTTTCGGAGTTGGTAAGCACCACTTTGACTTTAAAATGATTAGTATTCTATGTCACTGAAGAACACTGAGGACAGGCTAGGCGGCAATCCTTTCCTCTGGTCCTAACTGATAACGAGGAACGTGTGGGATGGGGTGCGTTGCATATGACGGTCAAATTCTATGTGAAAATGGTTCTCCTCAGATCAGCATGGTTTAGTTTAATTTTGCAATTAGGAAATGCTAAGCCTTTTTCTTGCAGACCATCTCGCATTGAAGCTGGCTTTCTTTTAGAGAAGAACCGGTATACAAATGAATGAAAGTGTAACAGACATCAGATTGATGTCTGTTCTGCTGACTTTTCTTTCATTTTGAAATAACTTGAACCTAACAGGAATTGCAAGTCTTGTTTTTGTTATTATACGTAGTGTTTGAGATGAATAAATATTTAAATAAGTAAGTACATTATGATATGTTGACAAATAATTGTGAGATCTACTGCAACATAGAACACGGAAGATCTGTGTGCCTGTTTCGAGATACACCATTTCCGTAAAAAGTACATCTGTCGTTTAATTTTCATATGCAGTAGCTAATCTATCAATCACGTGTGAAACAGATGTTTTGTCGATGCAACATGTCGATTAGAAAGACATATTGAAACTACTGATGACAGTAGCTTCAGTTTAAACATCCGAAAGTAGAGCTGATCCTTGCTGTAATGTTCAAAACAGCATAGGATATCAGTCGACCAACTAAAACTTGTCATCCGTAGGGAGGTAGTGCCGTCAGTGCACCTCGTTCGGGGCACTGTAGGTATTACTTAAGGTTCTTTGCAGCGTGCCTTCGGCCCCTAGCGGCAACCCCTTTCGTTTCTTTTACTGTACCTCCTTTTAAGTTCTCTTTCTTCTATCTTATTTTCCAGGCTCTCCTAACAATTGATTCATAGTGCAACTGCTTTGAGGTTTTCCTTCTGTTACACCTTTCAGACCTTTTACTGTCAATTTCTGTTTCAGCGCTGAATGACCTCATAGGTCCCAGTGCTTGGCCTTTGGCCTAAATATCATATTCAACGGAAACTTGTCTATAATTTGCAAAAAGGAATGAGTTTTAACCCTTAAATCAACGCTGGAATTTGTACCTCCGATTCCTCGTGCCATGTATGCACTTTTGCTTATGGTAATATGGTGTAGTGGGTCAGATGAGGTGGGGGGGGATCGAATCTGACCCGGGATAAGAGAGCTTTTTGTATATATTTCCCCATTACGAATTGAATGCTTTCATCAGAAATTATTTTCAAAGAATTGTAGGGAAATGAGAGGTAAAGATGTAATTATTTATATTAAATAATAAACGTTTTTATGAGGGTCACCAATGTATATATATATATATGGAATAAGTACCACATTACTGCAATTCTTATTAATTATTCGAACTACAAATGTCCTTTATTATCTAATTCGTTCTACCTCGGAATTAGTATAATTTCATATATGTAAACCGAGGGAAAATTTTTTAGTTGATAATAATATCGTCCTCTGGTGGGTTCAAACCACCGCCAAGTGGACAGAGACGTCCTGATTTCTTCCTCTGCCGTCCCCTGGGCGGCGGTTCGAACCCACGAGAGGACTAAATTATTACCAATTAAAATATTCCCCTTCGGTTTACATATATGAAATATATTAATTCCGAGGTAGCGCCACTTAGATATTAATGGACATTCGTATCTCGAATAATATTTATATATATATATATAATATATATATATATATATATATATATATATATATATATATATATATATATATATATATATGTGTGTGTGTGTGTGTGTGTGTTAATTATATTGTGCGTACGTAATTTGAATATTAAACACTAGTACATGGGTACAAACCGGAAGTGCGGATTACTGCACATTTTACCCAAAAATGCACCGCTGATCTGCAGCTCGAAGAACCAACACGGGAACATCTTTCAAAAAAAAGAACAAAAATCGAAGAGGGGCCAGTGTTACCTGGAGATCATCATTTGACAGGTAACTGGCGTGGATTAATGAGTGACTCTAGTTTGAAGACCCGGCTACCAGATCAAGTGCCTTCTTTTAAGAGGCGATAATTTGTTGGTTCTCGGAACAGGGTGGAGGAAGATCTGCCGAAATGCAGTGGTCTGCTGGTCAACAATTTATTATTATTATTATTATTATTATTATTATTATTATTATTATTATTATTATTATTATTTCTCTAAAAAGAGTTTATTGAAAGAGGGTCTTATTTTGAGTTATTACTATTATATTTTTTTCATTAAAAAGAGGTTTATTTGAAAGAGGGTCTTCTTCTGAGATATTATTATTATTATTATTATTATTATTATTATTATTATTATTATTATTATTATTATTATTATATTATTATTATTCTTATTATTATTATTCTTATTATTATTATTATTATATTATTATTATATTATTATTATTATTATTATTATTCTTTCACCATAAAGAGATTTATTTGAAAGATGGTCGTCTTCCGAAATGTTCTTATTATTATTATTAATTATTATTATTATTATTTCACAAAAAAGATGTTTATTTGAAAGAGGGTCTTCTTCTGAGATGGTATTATTATCATCCATAAAACGTCGACGAACATTCACATTAAAATTTTCAATAGAGAAAGAGACCCAATGCATGAAATGTTTTTCATTTGTTATTGTAATTTATACATGTTTTACAGATTAGCGTTTTCAAACTTACAAATTTCACCTGAAGTTCATTCTTTTCTGTTATTACTTTCATCCAAAATAAGCAAATATTCATAAGCAACAAGCCTTAATGATCATCAACCAGCATTGTAAGATCCTGAACATATTTCATTGCAAAATTTTCTGATCTCATTTCAGATACTCATGAGCTCATGAATAACCGTAGTCTTGTATTTGATCGTGGTAATTTTGCCGGTTTTCATTTTGGCGGCGTTGGGATTGATGGAAATTTTAAAGGTTTTTATTTATACCCAAGGCATTTTGTGTTTTATTCTTAAACGGAGTAAACCACTGCTGATACATTTTTCGATTGGTGCCCTTATATCTTGGGAGATGTGAAAGATAGAATAATTCTTATTCTAAATGAATGACAATACTTAATTGCTTTAGTTTGGAAGTTTTGGGAACACCATGTAAAGTAGAAGATTGCTAGGTTAAACTGGCTGTGGAAATTTTACATGGAAGTTATATATTTGAAGTCTAGTAACAGTCACGTACATCTGGCGATGATGTAATAGCGTTAGGTACTTTTACGGATGAATAAAAATTAATAGTGTTGTAATTAGTTAATTCAGTTTCAGTACATTTGTATTCTTTATCGTTATAACTTTTCGAATTGTAGTTTTACATAACATTCATTGAAGAGACGAGTAATTAGAAAATTGGGTAATATTAGTGCTGTTTTCCATAAGTATTTTCTATAAATGGTTGAAAATCATGATTCAAATGTACAGATTCCTTGCATTTTGGTCTAACCATTCTCCTATCCATACTTACGCAATGAATAAAAAGAAAAATGACTCCGTTAGATAGAGGAAACATTTTTGACTAGAGGTGAGTTTCAATTAAAATAACACTCATTTTAATTCACTTGAACCCAAAAGAATTTGTATCGAAAGTAAATATCATTAAGTTTCCTCATAAACGTTACTAGGTAACCCCAAGACGATCAAGCGGCAGGTTATAAGTCGCTTAAAGACAGATGACACATACATACAGCTCTCTCTCTCTCTCTCTCACTCTCTCTCTCTCTCTCTCAGAGTATGTTCTACATAGCTGGAATTCCAAGGTGCTGGGGGAAAGCTGAACTTGAAATCTGGCATAGAGGAGCCCCGTTGGTTACAAGATGGGAGGGCCAGGCGTGGGCTGGTTCCTGAGGCTGACACCTGTCCATCCTTCTGCCTGTCTGTCTGTCCGGGCCCTCCCCAATCCTCGATGTAGGATGTCATGCCATCCTGGAAGACTTTCATACCCCTGACCCAACGAAGTACGTAACTGTTTAAGTAATAGGACTTTTGCTTACTTACATGATATTCGTGCCTGGTTTTACTTCGGTAATATCGCGAAAGTTTTTTTTCTTTCTTTTTTCTGATGGGTTTGGTTCTACAATTGTCATTTTGGGGGGGGATTTTATATTTCAAATTACTGCATAAATTTCTGTTGTATTTTGATTCTTGAACAGATATATTTTTATCTATAAATTAATGATATATATATATATATAATATATATATGTATATATATATATATACATATATATATATATATATATATATATATATATATATATATATATATATATATATATACATACATGAGTGGGTATGTGTGTGTGTGTGTGGTTGTTAAAATATGATTGATTCCGAATGAAATAAATGCAAGGAAATATTTCTACAGTAATATGAAATGTTAAATGCCCCAAAATTGATATAAATATAATATATATAGAATATATAATATATATACATATATATATATACACGAACTGTTCCATCCTTTATGTCTTCGCAAGAAATGTATCAGATTATAGAATATATTCGTAAAAGGTACAGGTTTGCATACAAAGCGATAATGCATTTTTCTTGGGCTTAACACTAATTCTTTTCTTGCAAACAAATTTAATTCCGTTCTCTGAATCAGGCGCAGGAGGAGAAGCCTCCATTCGAGTTCCGATGTCCCTTATTTTTCCTTTCTTTTTTCATGTTTCGTCTTTTTCGCTGATGAAAACACGGGCCTGGCTGCAATGTCCATTTTTGTGTTTTTCCTCCATTTGTTCCTCCCCTTAATATTCTCCCTATCTCTCCCCACCCTCGTTTCTTCCACCTCCTCCCCCCTCCTCCTCCCCTCTCACTCTTCTTCTCCTCTTCCCCTTTTACCCCATCTCATCACCTCTGGACGAGTGCTTCACAATGCTCCCCCTTTTTTTAGTGGGGCAGAGAAAGGCGCCTCCTGCTGTGTTTATGTTGAGAGCTCTCTGGGTCCCTTCCAGCTAATGTTTCCAGCATTGCCTCCCTTTTTGTGGCCGCTGGAATCTATGGGCACCTCTCGATTGTTTTCCCTTTTCACCGCTTCTTCCTCTCTGTTTTTGTTCTTCGTAAATCACTGCTGGTGCTGCTGCGCTTTGGCGGCATTTATCAAAACCTCAGTCTTAGTTTTATTTTCTCGTTCATGGCAGTGAAACCACTCCAGTCCACTTGCCAATTCCAGATCTCATCTCGCCAATGTAAACACAAGACGGCGCAACCACCAAAGCGGCCACACCATGATTCCCACTTGTGTATTTCTCTTTACTCCTCTTCTTCTTCTTCTTCTTCTTTTCTTCATCAATTGGATCCCTTGATTGCTTCCCACAGTTGGACACTTAAGCCGTGGCTGAATCTCACTCGGTGCCGTGTTCGAGGTCCTTTCGGGGTAATGGTGTTGGCTGCTGCCGCGGGAGAGGGCGTTTTGGACCCTGAAGACCCCCGCCACAAGGCCTAGTCTCGTCCTTGGCGCTGCTGCCGCGTCTGGGGTCATTGCCTTTTGCATTTTTTGACCACCCTGCTCATTTTTACTCACGACCCATTGAGCCAGCTGGGTGAGTGAGTGCGTCCGCCCGAGTCTCGGTGGCGACGGTGGCGCCCTTCATCGTTTTGCTGTTGCCTCCGCCTACTCGGCTTTTCCCTTCGCACCTTCTGCTGCTACCCCTGCTGCTACTGCTACTGTTACTGTTGCTCTTCCTGGTGCTCCTTGCTGTTCGGGTCTTTGGCGGTGGGGGTGCTCTTGACATTCTAGGAACGGCTGTCGAATGGTCTATTTCATTTTTAGGAATGTTTTATTGTGTTCATTTTTTCAGCTGGTATTATATTCTGTTCTGTTTGTTATATATATATATATATATATATATATATATATATATATATATATATATTATATATATATATATATACACAGAACGAATCTCTTGTAAAAATTCTCTGTCAAAACAGGAGTCACGTTTATCTGTTGCGATTTTGTTTAAGTTTATATATATATATATATATATATATATATATATATATATATATATATATATATATATATATATATATATATATATACAGAGGAAAAACCGTTTCCTAAGACCCACTGTGATTCCAAAGCAAATGAAGTCTCTTTGAGAACAGAATCGTTCGCCGTGACAGACAGGTCGTAGCGGTCCACTCATGAAGAATGAAAAATTAGTAGTTCTACAACCTTTGAATTGATCGTAGAAAGCACTGTCAATGTTTGCATTATGCTTTATTACTTACACGAAAGGAATAAAATGAATTTGTTCAAGCGTAACACAGTAGAACACTCGGAGGGAGATTTTATTAATTAACGCTCTAATAAGTCACACATTATTCAGGTACAATTTATTCAGCGATGGACAACAGATTTATGTACATAAATGGATAAATCATACGTATACTAAAGACCAAAACCATCTCTATAGGCAAAAGTATTTCCATTGAGAGAACGAGATCCATAAGTCCTTAAAGAAAAGTGATCAGGTCTTTCTGAGACATTATGTAACATGACACCGAATGTTTAAATAAATCTGAAGTGCCCCATGGGTTTAGAAGAGTTTTTTATTTTATATTAAAACCTTATCAGGCCTGAAAAATTATGCATGGCAAGAGCACACCTTTAATTCATTTTATTTCTTAATATATGTATATATATATATATATATAATTATATATATATATATATACACACATATATTCATATATATATTATATATCTATGCTGTAATATCTCTATTATACACATTCTCCTGCCTGCTTAGGATGTTTATCCACATTGCAGCAGTAAATATATGGTTGTAGCTGTAATCATGTTGCTGTTGTATCCTTCAGCCACCCACTGATCAGGTATGGAGCCTTATACTAAGAAATAAAATGGATTAAAGGTGTACTTTTGCCACGCATAATTTTTCAGGCCTGATAAGGTTTCAATATAAAATGAAAACTCTTTTAAACCCACGGGGCACTTCAGAATTATTTAAACATTCGGTGTCATGTTACATAATGTCTCAGAAAGACCTGATCACTTTTCTTTAAGGACTTATGGATCTCGTTCTCTCAATGGAAATACTTTTGCCTATAGAGATGGTTTTGGTCTTTAGTATACGTATGATTTATCCATTTATGTACATAAATCTGTTGCCCATTGCTGAATAAATTGTACCTGAATAATATGTGACTTATTAGAGCGTTAATTAATAAAATCTCCCTCCGAGTGTTCTACTGTGTTACGCTTGAACAAATTCATTTTAGTCCTTTCGTGGTAATAAAGCATAATGCAAACAATGACAGTGCTTTCTATGATCAATTCAAAGATTGTAGAACTACTAATTTTTCATTCTTCATGAGTGGACCCTACGACCTGTCTGTCACGGCGAACGATTCTGTTCTCAAAGAGACTTCACTTGTTTTGGAATCACAGTGGGTCTTAGGAAACGATTTTTGTTCTGTAAATATGTATATATATATATATATATATATATATATATATATATATATATATATATATATATATATATATGAATTAAAAAAACTGGTTGAATTGTCTTGGTGTTTGATTAATATATAGGTAAAAGAAATCGAAAAAAGTCAATAAAAACAATGTCTGTAACATGTGGGTAGAACAGAAAGGTAATCGAGGCATCGTTATCTGTCCTTAATTCCTTAAATCGACATTTTAAATTTAATAGAAAAAAACACCCTTGCGAAATCATATGTATAAATTCATAAGTTAATTACATGCATCCATTGCATACTGTGTAATTTTTGTCTTTGATGTTGCTTTCATGAGGAATGCATGAGTAATTCAATGAGTTTTAGTTATTCCAATCATTATTAAGGGGATTATTGGATATATCTTTTAAGTGTGAATATGTATTTATTGCGGACTGTTTGAAGATTGGTCATTTTTTCCCCTTCAAGAACGTAATTTAAAGATTGTTCCTAGATCCAAAATGTAATTCTTATAATAGTCATATTTCATTGTTTGTAATTTTTTTAATTCCAAAAATCATCAAGGGGTTCCCTAGATCAGTAGTTGCTATAATTACCCTTGAGTATTGCCGACTAGTTGATCGCTGCTATTTCTGTATCTCTTGAGAAAGTGACTACAAAAGTCACCTTGTCCGGGGCATTTGAATTCGCTGAATTTGTATTTCCGCGATGTATTGCTTTCGGAGCGGGAGTTTTACTTGTGTATTTGAATGAAGGCCTCGGAACAACATGCATACGGCAAGCAAATGAGTATGTAGATCAATCCGATTTCTTTAGGAGTGAGATGTCATATCAGAAATTCTATGTGATTAAAATGGATATGGAATACTCTGAGAGAGAGAGAGAGAGAGAGAGAGAGAGAGAGAGAGAGAGAGAGAGTAACGGTGGAAGAAGATATTGGATGAAGCCGAGGCAAAGATAGAAAAGGATTTGAATAGGGAGGAAAGAGAAGGTAAAGAGACATAGGGGAACATAGATTAAAGAGAGGAAGGAGGGTTGGGAAGCTGATGGACGATAGGGGAACATCAGAATCGCTTATTCCTATTCCCAGTTCCCAGTTCCCATTCCATCCCACGGCGAAACTGGGGACTATTTCCTTCGGCCGATAGCCGTGGCACGTGGCGGCATCGCTGCTATGTTCTCCCACCTGCGTATTCCAGACACCTTCTTCCAGATTATATTTCCAGGCATCCTCGAAGGAGCTTCCAGGAGCGTCGTGTACGAAGGCACTGAAACCACGGCTTTCGTTTCCAGGACTGAAATCCGTCCAGCGCTTATTTTAGCGAACGGGAAACGCTGCTGCGGGTGAGGAAATAAAAAAAGAAAACGAAAGTCTCTGGAACGTCGGCGACTCAACCCCCTTTCTGTTTTACATAATCCAGGAGCGCTGGAACAATCCCACTGCTTAACTTGATGCCACAGTTTTTACGTTAATGGCACAACGACAGGGAGGTAACCGAGATGGTGTCCGGGATTTCTACGGCATTTGTTTGGTCTCTTTAACGCCCTCCTCCTCCTCCTCCTGAACTTAACACCCCCACCCCGTCATATCACTGTGTATATCTAGACAATCATTTACAGAAATACTCATGGAGTTAGATATACTCGATTTATACTATTTTTCTCATTTCAGTCATATCTCTATATCACACAACATTCCCAGAAGATGGTGGTCCAGCTGCTCTCTTTCCAAAATATATCTCTCAGTTTTGAGGGTTCTCCAGGAATCACGTTGAATCCCTCTTCTTCAATACGACAAATATGTTTGTCCTGTGGAATGTTTCATAGGAAATTTAAAAAGAAAAAAAAACGCCATTCCACATTTTGGATAAAGTTTTCCATATAATTAGGCAAATTTGATTATGATTAGAATACACAGTGATCACCATTATGACGTTGATTATGGAAATTCATGGAAATTGTAATAAGCTCCGGCCGAAAATCGTAACGCTACAACTGTAACGTTTTTGTGGCGGTGAATGGAAAACGATTTGTCGTCTTTGTTGGTAGGTCAGAGTCCAGTGGTCCACAGCAAGCTTAATAAACCTCGTTCGCGCCAAGTACACACACAAACCGTCTGTCGGCAGAGGCCAATGCTGGCAGAAGCCAGATTAATATAAACTCGCTAACCAAATCCGATTGTGTAATAGTTTTGGTTCGTCTGTGTTGGTATGTATGTATACCCAGGCATACTTGGTTAACGTATTTTCTTACAAGAGTAAAACCAGTATTGTAGTTTTGGCTTGTGTGTATGTATGTATGTTTGTATACCTAAGCAATCCAAAGTACTTGTTTTGACATATTTAATTATAAGAGTAAAACTGGAACCGTAGTGTTGGCTTTTATGTATGTATGCACGTATATATGTATACCTAAGCATAACTTAGTTAACATATTTCCTCACAAGAGTAAACCGGTACTGTAGTTGTGAATTGTGTATGTATGTATGTATGCATGTATACCTAAGTGTATACCAAAGTGTTGGCTTTTAAGTATGTATGCGCGTATATATGTATACTTAGGCATTTGGTTAACATATTTCCTCATAAGAGTAAACCAGTACTGTAGTTTTGAATTGTTTATGTATGTATGTATGTACTATGTATGTATACCTAAGTAATCCAAAGAACTTGTTCTAACATTGCCAAAAGCTACAAAACGAAAAAGAACAATCTGACGGTAATGAATGACCCACAACATTAGAAAGTAAACAGAGAAGCTACTCTCATAGTAAAACGTAAATAATAACATTAAACGATGATAGTGAATATAATAAACAGTAACAGTGAAATAGTAAACAGTAACATTGAACTTTGTAAACATTAACATTGAAGATAGTAAACAGTAACGGTGAACACAGTGAACAGAAACAGTGAAGATAATGAACAGTAAAAGTTCACATAATTAACAGATATAGTGATGATGGCAAGCAGTAACAGTGAACATAGTAAACTGTTACAGTGAATATAGTAGAGTGACAATAAAGATAGTAAACAGTAACAGGGAAGATAGTAAGCAGCAACAGTGAATATAACAAATAGTAACAGTGAAGACAATAAACATTAACACTGAGCACAGTAAACAGTAACAGTATCATAGCAAACACTAATAATGAAGACAGTAACAGTGAGTATAACCAACGGTGACAGTGTGCACAGTGAACAGTAACAGTGAAATACCAAACTGTAACAATGAAGATAGAAAACAGTAACAGTGAATATAGCAAACACTAATAGTGAAGACAACAAACAGCAACAGTGAATACAGCTAGCAGTGACAGTGTGCGCAGTAAACAGTAACAGAAAATATAGCAAACAGTAACAGTGAAGATAGTAAACAGTAACAGTGAATATAGCAGACAGTAACAGTGAATATAACTAGCAGTGACAGTGTGCACAGTAAACAGTAACAACAATTATAGCAATCAGTAACAATGAAGATGATAAACAGTAACAGTGAAGATAGCAAATAGTAACAGTGAATGTAACTAGCAGTCACAGTGTGCACAGTAAACAGTAACAGTGAAGATGATAAACAGTGCGTAGTAACGCCGGCGATAATGACTTGGAAAGAGTTTACGAGACGCGAAACACGAAGTGACAAGAACACCGAGAATGAAAATGGCCGACGACAAAGAATGCATAATAAAATGCCGAAATTTATGACGTCATTACCCTAATGTAAACACGCTTTTTTCGCCTCGTTTTTCTTCCTTTTTTTTTTTTGCTCACCGCTCTCTCTCTCTCTCTCTTTCTCTCTCTCTCTCTCTCTCTCTCTCTCTCTCTCTCTCTCTCTCTCTCTCTCTCCATTCATATTTTTTTGTAAGTTCATAGTTGTTATGAGTAGTATATTTGTTTGTTTGGTTGACTGTATTCTTTCTTATATGCGCACGCGCTCACCGCAGATACGGCGCCATAAATATACATAATATATAATATATATATATATATATACTATATATATATATATATATATATATATATATATATATATTATATACATATATATGTATATATATATTATTATATAAATTATATATATATATATAATTATAAAAATATTATAATAATATATAATATATATAATAATTAAATTATATATATAATTATATTATATTATATTTTATTGTATGATATATATTAATATATATATATATATTATTATATGTATAGAATTAATTATATATATATATCATATATAATATATAGATATATATAGATATATATATAATATATATATATATATTATTATTCTATACATATATATATAATAATATAATAAATATAGTTATTATATATATAATTAATATATAAAATACTATATTGTATATATATATGTATATATATATATTATATATATATATATATATATATATATATATATATATAATATATCGCGGGAAAAAGTAGTGTCGCTCGCCTTTTTGATCTCAAGTTTATCACTTCTTATTCACTGTTTTTTTTTGTGTGTGTGGATATATATATATATATCTCGCCGGAAAAGTAGTGTTGCTCGCCTTTTTTTTATCTCAAGTTTATCACTTTTTATTCAATGTTTTTTGTGTGTGTGTATATATATATATCTTTTTTACGCGTCCCTCTATCGGAGCTCCTCTTCTTTTTTTTTGGCGCCTAGATTTATTTCGCATTCGCTTTTTTCTTGATCTCGCTTTTTGTTTTTACATTTTTTCATATTTTTCTCCATAATCCTTATCGTGCAAACGGCCGTCGCTCTATCGTAGTCCATTTTCTATTTATTTATTCTCGCGCATATATACGGAGTATATATATATACACGCCTCGTGTGTGGTCTCTCTCTCTCTCTCTCTCTCTCTCTCTCTCTCTCTCACTCTCTCGCTTTAGCTAGCGCGCCTGCACGCGCTTGAGTGCGTTTATTTTATACCCTGAACATTTTATTCTTTTGACCTTTTCTAATTTTATTTTCGAAACGCACTCTCACTAACTCCGGTTAGATTTGCGTTCGTCTCTCTCTCTCTCTCTCTCTGGGAGTGTCTACATATACATGAATAACTCTACATCGCGGAAGATGAAACGCTCAAACCATAGATGTTTCGTTTTTACCCGGACGGAAAATTACTGAATGCTGGAAAATAAACTTCTTTTTCGCGTCGTATCTGTAATTCGTCGTTATGGGGAAATTACTGAGAAAATCGAGGCCTGTGATTTTTATTGTTATTGATATGTGATTGCCAAGAAAATTATAATATAAAATTAGTAATTTTTTACATGAATGACATTATTGTTAATGCCTTAAATTTTAAATTGGAAATACCAAGGAAATTACAGACTAAAATTATTTATTTTAATATGAAATTGCCAAGGCCAAGCTGATATTTTATTAATGTGAAATTGCAAAGGAAATTAAGGCTTAAAAATTTATTCATTTATTTATTGAGAAAATCAACGCCTGATACTATTTATTATCAGTGTAAAGAGTCAAATGAAATTAATGTCGAAAACCTTATATTAAATTTCCAAGGTAATTAATGCTTAAAATTCGTTATTAATGTAAAATAAAAATATAGAATCAATAATGAAATCCAAATCTTACGTACGTTTTTTATTATGAATGAAATTACCAAGAAAATTAAGGTTAGTTTTTTTAAATGATAAAAATAACTAAGTAAATTTAGAAGTAAGTTACTAATTGTTTTTTTTATTACTCTAGGGCATTAACGCCTCAATATGAAATCACAACGAAGATTAAGTCCTACAACTATTGTATATTCTTTATTCTATTGATAAAAAACTACCGATAAAATTAAAAATGTTTTTTATTTCATTAATAAAAGTTGCTAAGAATATAAGGTCTAAAATATATTAGTAATAATATAGATTTTTAAAAGTAAATTAAGACATACCACTTTTATGTATACTATTTCCAAGGAGTTTTGTCTTAAACATTTTTATTATTAAGCAATTGCAAAGAAAATTAGACTAGTATGTTTTATTGCATTATAATTACAAAAGAAATTAGTCCCTAAATATTTTTTTATGAAATTCTCAAGAATCTTATGCCAAAAATTATACATAAATAATATATTACCAAGGAAATTAAACGGTAAGATTAATTATTATGTAATTAAAAAATAAAAATAAAACATACAGTGTTGGTGATTAATATATAATTACGCAGGAAATTTAGGCCCAAAATTAATTATTATTCTTATAATGATTCACAAGGAAATTAGGGCCTAAACTCTGTTATTAATATGAAATTATCAGGTAAAGTGAGGCCAAGAATATTTCACTGGAATGAAATTACCATTTGAATTAAGACCTAAAATTTATTATTGATATGTAACTACAAAGCAAAAGGCTTAACATTAGTAGTTATTTACATGGAATTAACCGATTCATTTCGTGAAGGTTGTCATCACTGGAAGCTCATTTTTGAACGCGATTGTCATTCCTTTTTTTTATTCTTTCTAGAGACACCCCTGTTATGGGACCCGAAGTGTTCCCTACTGATGTACCCCGTTAATTTAACTGTTCATCTAAGGCAACAAATATTGTGGACGTGTTTAGCGCAGGAGTTTCAGCCTTAATTTAACTATGGATGGTTATGCGTGTCCATCATATATATATATAATATATATATATATATATATATATATAGATATATATATATATATATATATATATAT